>NC_142582.1:96601452-96925202 GCF_965207765.1 Zootoca vivipara | reverse complement strand
CTGGGAGAGATCTCTATCTCAAACCCTGGAAAGGCACTGCCATTCATTAAAGACAATACGAAGGCTATGTGCCTGGGAAATCCATTGTGAGTTGTTTTGTTGATTTCAGTTAGCATTTGGAGTTTCATTAGAACAGATTCAATAATGTTAATCTCTTCTTTCTGGTACCTCTAGAACTAAGCACATCATGAAGAGCAGCTAGAAGAAATGCAGAAAGACAAATACTGGACATGGATCATGTGGTTGAGATAATGTAAAACCTCAGAAATTAAGATTCCTAAAGCTATCACAGCTCAGTCAATAAACCATTGAAGTTGATGGACTTTGATTGGCTAGTCTGATCCTATGAGCCACGGGGCTAACACAATGGGTATTTCAGGGGCCAGACTATCTGTTCTGCAAATGAAATAAGTCTTTCTCAGAGAATGGTGGGAGTACTTTGCTGATGAACCACATGGACAGGAAAAGAACTCCGCAACCTGGAGAGAGTGATTCTTACATCTTGCATTAATATGTGTGGTGGACTTCCAAGAAGAAAAGCTTCCAGCCACAGATGGCCAATGATATGAACCCTACATCAGGAGTTGAGAAGCTTTGGTTCTCCAGATGTTGCCAAACTGCAACTCCCATCATCCATTGGCCACAATTGCCGGAGCTGATGGGAGTTGTAACTCAGCAACATCTGGAGAGCCAAAGTTCCCCTGTCTCTGCTCATGTCCCTGAAGGCCCTGGATCTCCAGGGCTCTACTTTATATGCACTAACTTATTTACAGATGGCTGGGAGACACACCAATATCCAGGGCAGGTGGCTTGTCAAAGTTGCTGACAGGTGTTGGGGGTCTTCTGCATCTAGTCTACCGGACACTTTTTCAACCTTAGATTTGTAATAGGCAGGATCTAGATGGGATAATGTGGGTGGTTTTAATCTGGTATGTGAGTGGATTTCAATAGTTAAATTCCAGAATGTGGCTTGACTTTATTGTTGAGCAAACTTAACATTCTTAAGCTTAGCCAGCTTCTCTATTAGAAGCATTATTGCACACCATAAACCATTGTTGTTTTATAAACAGAATATTTCTTTAACAGAAAGCATCAAAAAGTCTTGGGCTACAGATGCCATGTAATGAAAGAAATAATGATCGTGCATGAAGAAAATAACTTCAGTGTGTGTGGGGGAAATCAATGAAAGCTACATCAAAAAGACAATGAAGTCCGTTACTTTCTTATCAGTTAGCCCAAACACTTACCCATAACTAATTATTATTCCATACTAATAATGGGAAGCCTTTTCACAACAGAGTCCAGTCAGGCTCAGAAATGCTGCCATTGAACTAGGAACAATAATATTGATTGCTACATACATCAGCTCCAGCGAAACCTTGCACAGTTGGTTCAGTTAGCCAGCGCAATATTGGCAGCGCTAAGAGAAACCACAGATACTTCACACCGTGTGTTATCTGTTTAGGTTCATTGTGTTTTCTTTATGTGATTCCCCCCCCTTTCCCTCCTCCCCCCCCCGTCAGAAGAAACTATTAGGAGAGAGACAGATTTCTCTAATGAGCCTAGAGGTAATGCAAAATTCATGCGGTTTCACCTGCAGCTTCACAGGGCAGAGTGGACAAACAACAACTACGGAAAGGCGGCGGGGGAGGCTTCTGATACTTTTCTTATCATTGCTGCAGCAGGTACCCCAGTTGCCACTGGGCATCGTGACCCACTTGTTCATTTTTAGGAAGAAGTGGATACTTTCCATGGGAGAAGCTCAAGCATTGGATTTGCTCCTTGGAGCATTAATAAAAGGGCTCAGTTAGCTTCATCTCATTATTTTACTATGAGTATTGACTTTGGCCTAGAGTCATGTATAGATAAAATGGTGCAAGGGCTTGTCCTAAGTGATTACTCAGAATTACAAATCATTTCAAGTGTAACTGAATACTGCAGTCTTGCTGGCACCCTGCCCCTTCCTTCTGCCCCCCCTTCCTCCCCCCCCATCACTTCTGCTCCTGTAATAAGACCAATAATCCAGTTTTGGTTGAAGAAGCAATTAGTCTTATTCACTGGGAAACGAATTTTAATTTCACCGGCACAATGGACGTACACTTGGATCTCATACAACATTATATCAACAAAGATTTCAAAAGGGGGGGGGGGATAGCCGAAAGGTGGGTCAATGAAACAGCAAAAACGTACATAACTATACATGTGTATTTTCTCTCAGAACCATAAACGCTACTAGACGTTGTGGTTTTTTCCCAGGTTTGTAATTGGCCAATCACATCTGATCATGTATAAAGGTTACTAGCTAAATGTATGGGCTTTAAAAAGAAACGAACAAGAAAGTGAGAAAGATAAATTTTTAGTAGCGGTGGGATTCTAAAAGCCCCCCTTTTTTAAGAGTAGAGAAAGAATCAATAAAATAAAGGGACACATAAAAGCACTAGATACTCTCAGCACATCCAAATAAAATAAAAATAAAATAGAAAGTATAAAGTTCATTTTATAAAGTGGTGGATAAGAGATGATGAGCATAGAGTCTTCTAAAGAAAATACCAGGCCTCCAGAGTGCATCTCCTGTTCTATATTTTAGTCATTTTCCCCTGAGCAAAACTCTAGCACTTATTCCTAGATTTGTTTTACATCTGGGTTTTGCAGGGATGCAAGAAAAAATATCGAAACAGTTTCAGTGCAAGCACCTATGAACAAGCTTATAATTTAGTATATGACCGTGTTAGATAGCCATCAAATTCCTATAAGGTCAAATTCCTATAAGCTATCAATTTCCTCCACTTTTGGATGCTAATAAACTGCAAAAGTGCCTTCCAACAGAGACCAATGCAGAAAACATGTAGGTATGCATTACAAACATAGAAGTACAGCCCTTTATGCACTTCAACAGATTTCCAATAAGGAAAGATTTGCAGGGAATATGTGCTCTTGGATTACACCAATGCATCACTCTAATGACTAGAATTAAAATGTGGATTTCTTGGGCTAAATCGGGGGTCTCCAACTTTTCTGGGCCCTTAACTCCTTTGGAATTTCCAAAAAGTATTGTGGACACCCCCACAACATTATTGCCATTGGGGATTTGCCTAGTGACAAATGTTGGAAGTGCTTATATTTTTGCATGCATTCTGAGTGAGTGGTTAAATAAGAGTTTGGATTTGATATCCCGCTTTATCACTACCCGAAGGAGTCTCAAAGCGGCTAACAATCTCCTTTCCCTTCCTCTCCCACAACAAACACTCTGTGAGGTGAGTGAGGCTGAGAGACTTCAGAGAAGTGTGACTAGCCCAAGGTCACCCAGCAGCTGCATGTGGAGGAGCGGAGACGCGAACCCGGTTCCCCAGATTACGAGTCTACCGCTCTTAACCACTACACCACACTGGTTAAAATGGTGTGTGTGAGAGAGGGGGGGGAGGGACACACACACACACTCAGATTTAGTCTCTGCTGTTCTTTCGTTTTGCCTTTTGGTACAGTGTACTTTTATGGTTTTTATATAGGCTATATGTTAAGGCACCTTGAATCAATGTGGGGAGTTATTCCATAAATAAGTAAAATATAGTTGCATGGATTTTTTTTAAAAAGTTTCCCTTTGATTTTAATTTATACAGCATTCTTTAAAAAGGAAACCAACGTAATTTAAACCAATTTTATCTGATATGTGCTGCTTTTTTTTAAAAAAAACGTTTCAATCATAGGGAACATAGTTTGAAACATTATCCCTTTTGTTAAAAGTCTTAAAGATTTCTCCAGTTTGCTGACCTGTTTTTAACCTTTGATATGATTAGCTTCATTGTTTATGCTGCACATATGTACCAGGTTTTTGAGTCCTGGAAAAGAGGTTAATTTCAAAGTTTCTAGACAAACCTTTTATGTGAAACACATCTGGGTACTATAATTACTATAATTAGATGGAGTGCACAACAAGTCTGCAGTCCTACACACAGTTAGGGTATTTAAATTCCATTTTATCAATTCAATAGGATTTAAGTGGCATAACTGTGTGCAGAACTGCACTCTAAGTCATTTGTGACATGTGGCTACTTTGTATGTCAAGATGGATTTCTATTTATCATGACTATATCTGTAATCCTATACACACTTACCTGGGAGTAAGTGCCATTTAATTTATGGTGGAGTTGACATGCATAAAATTGAATTGTAGTCCAACTGTTACAAGGTTTGTGGCTGTGTTGAAGTACTTCTACAGCGATGTTTTCTAGGGTATCAAAGTGGATAGCAACCAGTGATTTAAGAAACATTTTTTTCTTCAGTGATATCAGTTTTCAAATTACCCAAATTAGGTGTCAAGAAGTTAAATAACTTGGCTTAAAATAGTTGACTGTATCATTTAGATCAGGCATCTCCAAACTTCGGCCCTCCAGATGTTTTGGACTACAATTCCCATCTTCCCCAACCACTGGTCCTCTTAGCTAGGGATCATGGGAGTTGTAAGCCAAAACATCTGGAGGGCCGCAGTTTGGGGATGCCTGATTTAGATATTTGGGGTGTATGGGGTGTTAGCAGTACCCCTGGGGTGGGGAGACATGCCATGTTCCTTCTGGAGTAGTTTGTTCACCTTTGGTCCTCACCCTGCACTCATCTTTTACCTATGGCTCCTAGAAGTTGTCAGTGTGTGACAGCAGCCACTTTCTGGGAACGGCTTTGCCTGGCTGGCTAGGTGACGGCAACCGATGAGTCTCAACCAATGACTTAGGGACTTCCCCTGCATCTCAGGCTCCAGCAGATTGAGAGGATGAGACTAATAGTGAGTTGAATGGTCAAGATCAAGAAGGTGGTTTCTGCATGTGCTGTAGAGGGAAGTGAGTGGCAGATCAGGCCCGTCAACCTTGGAAAGTAGCCCTTCTAGAAGAAGGAATTTTTTTATTCTAAACCTCTGCTGCCTTGCAGGATATCTTTGTGGTAAGAAAAGGCTAAGGAGAAAACGCTACACAAACCCAGAGCGGAGTCCCTAAGACAGTTAGATGGTTATTTATATGGTTCCTTCCAGCAAATTCTGCAGGCAAGCAGGTGCCAAACGTATTGCTCTGCTTTCCTTTGGATCACATCAGTGAGGCTGGGAGAGGTCTCTTGTTGTCTTGGCAACCCAGGACCTCCACACACCCTGCCCAGGCATGTGCCCCTGGGAGGTCACTTTAGTGCTGCTAGTGTAGTGGTTTGACTTCACCCCCAGAGGCGCACTCCATTGTCTCTCGAGATAGATGGATGCCAACAATATATATGTTTATATGCACATACACTGCTTATTTGCCGGAATGGTTTCTAAGTGTCAAACCAATTATGGCAATAAACCACACATAATTAAAATAAACAATATAATAATGTCATCAAAACATTAAAACATCCATAAATAAAACATACAACAAAATAAGCAACATAAGAATGAAAACAGTTAAAACAGCAATTAAAACAATTAGATCAGTGGTTTCAGGTCAGGAGATCAAGGGAAAACTTGTCTAAAGAAGGGCGATGTTAATTATAATGCAACTTGGAACTTTAAGAGGTGACTAGAGACATTTCTGGAGGATGAAGATATCAGTGGCTACTCATAATGGCTATATGCTGTGCCAAGCATCTGAGGCAGTATGCTTCTGAGTACCAGTTTTGGGGAACTTTGGTGGGAGAGTACTGTTACACTCAAATCATGCTTCTGGGCTTCCCAGTGGAATCTGGTTGGCCACTGGGAAGAGAATGCTAGGCTTGATAGGCCTTTGGTTCATCGGGGCTCTTAAGTTCTTATAATGAGTAGCTCTTCTAGACATGGTCTGGAAACATATGCTGAACATGTGACCATAAGGGTGGGTGGGGGACTTGAATCATACACTGTCCCCACCCCTGACCTCAGTATATTCCTTTTTTCTCTGTGAACAGTCTACAAATAAATATAAGCACAAACAGGAAGGTGACAGGGTTCTCACCCTCCATGCAGATCATGTGGAAGGGGCTACTATCAATTTAGTCTTAAAGCTAAATTCTCACTGCTCTATCAAAGATATTGAGTTAAAGTTTGTTTCAGGAGTATAAAATAGTGGTAAAAATCTGTGACTTTTGAGGTCAAGCATTATAAAGACTAGGGACCCAGGTGGCGCTGTGGTTAAACCACTGAGCCTAGGGCTTGCTGATCAGAAGGTCGGCGGTTCAAATCCCTGTGACGGGGTGAGCTCCCGTTGCTCGGTCCCAGCTCCTGCCAACCTAGCAGTTCGAAAGCACGTCAAAATGCAAGTAGATAAATAGGAACCGCTACAGCGGGAAGGTAAACGGCGTTTCCATGTGCTGCTCTGGTTTGCCAGAAGCGGCTTTGTCATGCTGGCCACATGACCTGGAAGCTATACGCCGGCTCCCTCGGCCAATAATGCGAGATGAGCGCGCAACCCCAGAGTCGGTCACGACTGGACCTAATGGTCAGGGGTCCCTTTACCTTTTTATTATAAAGACTATACCATAGCTCATAACATTACTGCCCAAATAATGGCTTGGATCCAGAGTTCCCATTATCAGAATCTGCTCATGGGCTACTACCACTGGAGAAAAAGGAGGAAGGTATAGCTTCTCCTGTGGTGTTTTGTATGTGTGTCTACAGTAGCCAGTCATGCTGCATGGTCAGAGAAGACTACAGACTGAAGTTCAAATATAACTGACTGCAAATACAGATTTACCAGCTTGGAGTGAGCAACTGGATTCTGAGGTGAGCTCCATTAATCATGAGAGTGGTCTTGCACTCTTGCACAATATTATGAGCTTATATTTTGAGCCTGATATGCGCTTCTCAGACTAAGTGCTCAGAAAAATGGTACTATGTTGTTGCATGATTTTGTGGATTCTCACAATTGACTTGAACTATTTACAGTGGGTATATAATTTGCAGAACAATACATTGGCTTATGCCTCCAACCATCAATTTTGCTGGTAATTTCCAGGAAACAAGCAGCCTCCAAGGGCAGGGGATTCCATACATCATATAGATGTGACCTTTAAAAAGGCAAGTCATTAGTTAACATAGGAGGGGGCACAACAACAGCTTTGCCTTGTGATACAATCCATTAAAATATTTGTTACACAAACCAATTGCACATGTGCAAGAATTAACTAAGCCATTTCAGAACACTTCAGCGTTTTCATAGAATTATAGAATTGTAGAGTTGCTTTTAACTTGAAGCCATTGGTTTGAATCCCACCCTCCAGAGCAGGGGAAAACAAGCTAGCTCCATCTTCTATGTGACAACTCTTTAGATCATTGAAGATACCTCTTCCAGTTGTTCACCCATCTCTAAACTGGAGACTGCGGGCAACTTCATATGCTCTCTGGTAGAATTCTTGACGACTTCAGAAGTAAAAACCAAAAAACCAAAAATAATGGTTTTTTAATCAGGACTAGTTAAAAGAGGTCAGGAACTCTCTGCTGCAAATATTGACATATATTACCTCAGTCGCATATACAAAGAACAATTTATTCTAAATTTCTAAGATAGATGTATGAAGATAAAGTCACATTTCCTTTTGTAGGATTGTGGGAGAGAAATGAGTTTTAGGCTGTAATCCTAACCCTACTTACCTGGCAGTAAACCCTTCTGAATTCATTGGAACTTACTTTGAGTAGACATGGCTAGGATTGCAGTGTTAGGCTGTAGTCTTATACACACTTACTTGGGAGCAAGCCTCATTAAACTCTGTTGGTTTACTTCAAAATAGGCATGAACAGAATTGCACTGTGTGTGTGTGTGTGTGTGTGTGTTTAATACATACACTTTAGTGGTTGTGAATCAAAGATTTCAGTTTGGAACCAAGGATCAACTTAATGCATGCACGGGCTAGATTTATTCCTAAATTAGTTCTTCAAAGGCTGCTTCTATCTGATCCCACCTTTCTGTACCTAATTCAGCAATTCTTTGTCATGCAGTCTATATTTCCTTACTTGGAAGAGCTATAGCACCATGAAATAGCTAGGAGAGGTTGCTTCAGGTGCAAAGTAACTATACCCATATATTAAGAAAACCTCTCTGTCTCTCCGTTGATTCAGGCTGATTGGAGAAAGAGAGGAAGATGCAGTGACAAGGTAATTTCTAATTAAATTTGAAATATCTATGTAGTGGCATAAAACACAGCTACCACCTTGTGCTCAAAAGCATCCTTTGAGTGGCCATTTCTTGCTAGCGTTCATCCTTAGTTAAATCTTCAGGTGGAGGATTTGCTGTTGAGTTTCCCTGTCCCTTTGCTAAAGGCACAGTAGGCATCTTTGTACTCTCCTTTGAAACTTAATAAGACTTTACAACTTCTATCATAACCCCATAATTGAATGTGTGTAATGATTCTTAGAGATGGGTGGTCTATAACTGGCACAGATGGCCAGTATGCTGGTGTCGTAAATGACCATTTTATAGATGGATAATGTACTAGAGTCATAATTCTTTATTGCGGATGGTTATTGCTCTCGATCATGACCCTTGGATATTGAGAGTCAGTTTTTAATATCACAACCATTTAGAGAGGTTAATGGACTAGGTTTTGCAGCTTTTGACCTTTGGATGCCGAGGAGAGGGAGGCTGCATTTGTGCTAGAAAACTATCTTTTTATTTATCTTAGATGTCATGGATTTAGCAGCTTATTTTTAGTCAAGACAAGCATTTCTGACAAAAGGGCAAATTATTGGACTTCAGCAAGTATATATATATATATATATATATAGAGAGAGAGAGAGAGAGAGAGAGAGAGAGAGAGAGAGAGAAAGGCGCATTTGTCATTGGTTCCGATTCCGAAGAGAAAAGATTTATCACAGGGAAGAAAGTAGCCTTTTCGTTTAAGTGCATGAGAGCCCTCGCTTCAGAAGCCATTTCTTTTGTGTTGTAAAACATGGCTACAAGTTGATGGCAGCCATTTTAGTGCTTCTTGCTAGCAGGAATGCTGGCATCAGGCCTGCCGTTTTAAACAGTAGATGAAACTGCAAAGTAAATTAAAAAGAAGCATCTTAATTGTGAGCATGAACTACTTTGGGGCAATTAAAAGCAGGGGAGATTTAAAAGCATGTAGTAAAATACTTGTTTAAGCTAGCAATGTCAGATGATTCTCATACGGAGAAAACACCTGTGCTTTTAATTGCTCTGAGACTCAGTCACTGCTCCTCTTACACTGCTCCTGTGGCAGTCCTTTCACCAGCCTCGCAGAGAGGCCAGGTTTTCCTGAGGAAAATCTCTCCCAATTTTCCTCAGTCTTCACCTTCTACCACAGGAATGCTCCCCGCCAAACGTCTGAGGACTGCTTCATACATGGCAAAGTTCCTACATGAGCATCTAGAGGAGGAAATGCAGAAATTTGCTTCGCGGCAGATGGGTCCTCTTCAGGTGTTCCCTCTCATATGGTTACTGTCAGGGGATTGTTGCGGCTACTCTTGAGTAAAGACTCTCCAGTCTGCTCTGTCTTTAAGAGCTTTATTGTGCATATTATTTACAGTGCAGAGAAATCAGGAAACATGATTGCCTAGTCCGATTCAGAACCCGGCAATGGCGCTTGTTTGCTTTTGCGCCAGCATAATAGTCCGGGCATCCCAAAACACCGCCCCCTTGCCCTGCATCTGGAACTAGGCGCCGGAAGGGACTCCGTTCCTTCTCCTGTCCCTTGGCTGGAGCGTTGCAGAGGCTCTGACACCATCCTGCGCTGCCCTTCCTCCTCTGGCCAGCTGGGTCGGTGTCGAGGCTCTGATACATCTGAGAGCCCCCTCTCCACTCCACTCCTCATTTCCTCCTCCTGACTTGCTGCTCGCGCTGTCACTGGGCAAAGTGCTGGTCAGGATGACTGGGGGAGGGTCCCTGTAGGGAGTCCCCCTGACAGTTACCATAATGTGAGAAAGGAGAGTGGTGGAGAGTGTGTACTCTCTGGCCCCTCCCTTGTATCACCAGCGCTGCCGTGCTCCACATATAGGCCTAACTCAAACAGGCAACCCTCTTGATTTAGAAACCTGATTTTCCAGAGTTTTAAATTCTGTGAGGAGCCTCACACCACAACAGGCTCCCTGCTGCAGGCTTTCAGCCCCTGACATTGTATTTATTTATTATTTTCATTTATATGCCACTTACTATCTAAATTCTAAAAGATCTTGAAGCAGTTTACAGCAGGTAAATACATAATAAGTACATAATAACGCCAATGTCAAAATACATTAAACAGTATCCGTATGCCTACATGTCACAAAAGAAAATCATATGAAATTTCAAACAAGACAACGTCCACACAACCACAGCCCACCTCCCTCACCATCCACATCACACAGCCATTCAAACCATTCACTACCTCAAGCGATACCTCTATCAACCACTCATACATATATCAATCGGAAACATGTGGTAATTGCATGTGGGGAAGAATGCCTGATGAGGGCTGTGATTGCCTTCGTGGAAAATTAGATCCATGCCGGAACATTCACATATGTAAAACGGGGGGGGGGGGGGACAGTCCTCATTCTATCCCTCTTGGTTTGCACTTGGCTCAGTTTTATATATGCTTCTCTCAGGAGGAACCAATCAGCCAAAAAGAACCACCTGTGGTTAGGGAGCTGACATATTCTTAGCCAGATGCTACAGGCACTTAACACAGCGCACTCAGGCACAAGGGAGTCCACTATGGTGACCCCGGAGTACTTTACGGGAGTGATTGTTTTCTAAGGCAGAAAGTCTCATCTTCTGTCATTATTACAACATGCATGTTCCCTGTCCAGGTGATGACCTTACATGCAGCTGTACTGCAGCACACTTTCTTTGATCATAGTACTGAGTAACCTGCATTCTATCATACGAGAAACTGTGACTAGATCGTCTTTTGTTACAATCTGCAGCTTCGTCTAATTTTTGTCAAGAACTAGCCCGTAATACACCTAAAAATATGTTTCATTCAATTAGTTAAAATCCTAAATGGAGGAGTCAATTCCTAACCATTAAGGAGATTGCAACACACACGTGTGTGTACACACACCAAAAACAAACACTTATATTTTATATAACCTTCCAAACAATCAGATGCATGGATCTCATGCACAAAGTATCAGAACAGTTAAGGTACCTCCAATTTTGTACATATGTAGTACTATAGGTATATGGCGTTTATTGACCTGACTAAGGCTTTCGACACTGCAAATCATAATGCCCTGTGGACTGTCCTTCTGAAAATCGGCTGCCCAGATAAATTTGTGAACAACCTTCGGCTCATAGCTGCCAAGTTATCCCTTTTTTACAGGGATTTTCCCTTATGCTGAATAGGCTTCCTCGCGAGAAAAGTGAAAACTTGGCAGCTATGCTTCGGCTCCTCCATGATAACATGTCAACAACAATCGCAGATAACAATGGATTTCAAAGTGGGATCAGGTGTTAAACAGGGCTGTGTTATTGCCCCAACTCTATTTATTATTTTCATTGCCATGATCCTATACTTTGTCAAAGGGAAACTCCCCACCGGAGTAGAAAACATATACTGAACAGATGGAAAGCTCTTTAATCTGAGTAGGCTGTAAGCAAAGAGTAAGGTTACCATAACTTCCATGACAACGTAGTGTATGCACACTCAGAGGATGACCTCCAAACCATCCTAAATATCTTCACAGATGTTTACGAAAAGCTTGGCCTATTGGTCAACATCCAAAAAACCAAAGTGCTGCACCAACAAGCACAAAACAACCCCTCTGCAATGCCACGAATCCAATTCAATGGTGTAACATTGGAAAGCGTCAATCACTTCTCCTACCTGGGCAGTTTCTTTCCACAAGGGTCGACATTGATGCCGAAATCCAGCATCACCTGAGCTCTGCAAGTGCAGCTTTCTCTCGATTGAAGTGCAGAGTGTTTGAGGACCGGGACATTCACAGGGAAACCAAAATGCTTGCTTACAAAGCTATTGTACTACCAACCTTACTGTATGCTTGTGAAACATGGACCACTTATAAGCGCCATCTCCAACTCCTCGAAAGATTCCATCAAAGGTGTCTATGAAAATTTTTACATATCACTTGCGAAGACAGGCAAACTAATGTATTGGAAGAAGCAAAGATCACCAGTGCTGAAGCAATGATTCTTCAACATCAACTTTATTGGACTGGTCATGTTGTTTGGATGCCTGATTATCGTCTTCCAAAGCAACTACTCTATTCCAAACTTAAAATGGAAAGTGTAATGCTGATGGTCCACAAAAGAGGTTTAAAGATTCTCTCAAGGCAAATCTAAAAAAAAAATGCCAGACCTGCCAAGCCTGAAAATGTATTATGAGGCAGCCTGTTTGTGTTGGTTAAAAGAATGGATTACATTGGATAATGCAAACACCCTGGACTTAGTAGGTTATGACAAAGTTTGGCCGGCATGCATGTCTTTGGTATGGGAAAGTGAAACTTTATAAAAGTTTTATGAACCATATCCTTAGGAAAAATCTGTATAGAATTTGGAAGAAATATAAAGGTCTGCTGGAAAGGAAAACACTTTTATGGCTATCTCCTATCGAGACTATTACAGTTTAGAGAGTTAATATGTTTGGAGAGTGGGCAACTTACAGGGAATTCCTGCACTTTACGGGGGGGGGGGGGGCTAAACAGAAATAAATGGAAAATGTAAGGAGCCATGTGTCAGATTGGTTACAATACCATCAGTTACATGAAATGTTTAAATTAGATAGAAAAAAATGTTTTGTTTTGTTTTTGGACCAAAGCTCACAATTTGAAAAAGAACATCTATGAAACAAAGAGAAACTTTTGCCTAAAATGTATAGACTGGGAAACAAAAGACAAGCTTGTTAAAGGCTCAATGACACACTGGGCAATGGATATAGGACACAATATAGATTTTAACCTCTGGGGAAAATTCTGGAAAAGTGACTTGAAGTTTACAGGATGTTATTCTTTGAAGGAAAACTACTGAACAGGATTCACAGATGGTATTTAACTCTAAGTAGGCTTGCTAAGATGTATAAGACTGAATCAGATAAGTGCTGGAGATACAAAGAGGTGGAGGGAATGTTCTTTCATATGTGGTGGATATATGTGCCTGCCTTCTTCAAAAACAGCAAGCTAGCAATGAGAGGCACTTCTACCACTTTCACAATATCAGAATTTTGTAAAAGATGCTGTCCTTATGCTCTAATGGTACACAAGTTTCCAGTGTGACATCACATATGGCTTCTGCTATCACTTGCTGCAGTGATGAATGCTACAAATGTTTTCGTCATTATTTTCCCAACCATAAACATTACTTATGGTGATGGTAGCTAAGGATATCATCCCCATTCTCTGGCACCTGATGAAACCAAACTATAACACTCAATCCCAGTTTTTCTTATTACATTTTATTCTTAATAGTGAGGCAAGACAGAGAGAGGCTCTACTTCAGCTCATCTGTGGTCCATTATCTTATTTTATATCTAGCTTAACTCTGTTTACAATACAATATGTGCATATCCATTAGCCAGAAATACTGCTGATGTGGAGTAATTGTCCTTCACAAAATATATTTTGGAAAGCAGTCAACAGCGTTTGTCATCTGAGATCATGGGTGTTTCCTGAAATATAATAAGCAAGTCATCCGCAAATTCCCATACCACATTGGGAGTTACCAAAGAGGTATGCTTCCCACAAGCCCAAGCGGTAGGGACTCCTTATGTGGTTGGTTTAGTTGTAAAATAAAACAGTGGTGACTTATTATTTCCTGGTTATATATGTTAATTTATAGAGCAACCACTAGTTATGCACTGGATTGCCCCCAAAGGACAGTTGTTAGCCCCTCTCCCCAAGTCTGCATCCCAATTTCAGCTACCTTCGCTTAAAACCCCCAGCTCTGCCTTCTGCAACAAACTGTTTCTCTGCCATGCTCGCTAACTGAAGTCTGTGACATGGGAACAGCTGGAGACCAATTTCCACCCATTAAGAAATACGAATCCCTTTTGAGATGCCAAGTTAGGCAAGACTTTGTTGATAGATGGGTCCATCCACTATAATCAAGACCGCCAAATTCATAGACCATATTATGATAATCTAACCTCAGCCAGGGAAAGAGAGAGAACCATTGGCATAAAACCACCAGGAACACTTCCTGCACAAATCCCACAGGAATGAATGGGATTTGGCAAGAACTCAAGATTCTTTTTCTGCAGCTTCTATTTTTTCCAATAGGTCTTGCATGAGAAAACATCCTAGTGGATTGTAATTAAGAGATTTATAGTGCTTGGCTTTAAGTCCTTTCCCACCTTTTCCTTCCCTTCCCTTTTATTTTGCTTAGCACATGGACAATTTGATTAACAGTAGCATGTAGAAGAAATACAATAGCATGTAGAAAGAGAAATAGCCAAGTCATTAATGGCTAGGTTTCCTTATTAAGTTTCCTGGTTCTCTCATTTAAATTATACAGAAAAGAATGATTGTCTTTAGCTTTTCTGCTTAGCCCTCCTCGATCTACTCTATCCTGAAATTATAATGCATTTAAATTTGTATTTTAATGTTATGTGTTATACGACTTATATTATTTGTCATGAAACATTGTTTTGGTTTGAGCATTGCTTAAAGGTTTGCGTCGTCCCTGTTCCTGCCTCTCTCTCCCCTCTGCTTCTCTTTCACCCTCTTCCTTTGTTTAACATTTCGTTTGTCTGGCGCTCTTTTTATTCTGTGCGATATGTTTTCATCCTCGCAATAAATGCCTTCATGTGGAGCAGTTCGACTAAGAGAGAATGTTATTAGACTGTGCTCTCAGGCAGTGCACCTTCACACGATCAATACAAATATGGGGCTCTGCTCATTCCCTCTTTGCTTAAATTCCCTGCAAAAGTGCAAGGGAAGCAGCAGAGGGTATCATCAATCATGGGCCACGGTGACATACGCCGAAGCCCGACCAACGCCAAGATGTTTTAATAAGGCATCCATTAAAAACCTCAAATAAATTGCAATTTAAAAACAGAACATGATACAGACCAAGTTTTCCTCATCCATCTTCCCGCGTGTCATGTAATGTAATTGCATTGTTAATTTATCCAAGAACTTTCTCCATACACTGTTTCATCGGCACTGCTTAATTTCCCCAAAGACCATTTGTGTGTGTGTGTGTGTGTGTGTGTGTCTGTGCATGCGCATGTGCACAAGTGTGCCTGCTTCTGCTTCAGGGGGTAGAGTAATGTTTCTGCTTAGCATGGCATTAGCCAGAGAGCTAATCAAAGATTTGAAATGTCTGACACTTTGTCAATGGACCATTCGGCTATGTGTTGTTGCCTTACCAACTGGAGTCTAGAGCCTACTCCCCCTTCGTCTTCCCCTATGGCTATTGGTTTATGCCCCTCAAGAGTGGGATCACTCAGAGTGCCTGTGGATCCCATCGATACGTATTGACAAAAGGGTTTAGGGACCATTTAAGATCGCAAAGCAATGGCACTCAAAACAAGACAATACTGATTTCTGCTCCCAAGCTTAGGACTTGTGCATGAAGTTTTGACAGGGGTGAGGAAAGTGAGAAGCTTTAAATCAATAGCAGGGAATGAAAAAGTGTTGCTATAGAATAATGTCAAAGTGATTACACTTACTCTCCCCCTCCATGCTTTCTTTCTTTTTTTAAGGGCTGGAAGGAGAGATACAGGCAGGGGTTCATATGGATTTCTTTGTCTTCCGCGCATAAATCTAAAAATAAGCAATGCAATTCTTCATGTAGTGTTGCATCAGCAGATTTTTCACTTTTATTTATTCTTCTGGGTTTTTTTCTTAATCAATTCTTTATCTCTTTCTGCTATGGAAGAAACAGTTGAGAGGCATAAAACAAGATTTTCCATGTCCATTCAGTTAAAATCTGCACTGCTGCTCTAGCAGTAATGCCATCCAGGTATTGGTTTAAATCTAATAAATGTCCTCTCAAGAGCCTCTTGGAGCCAAAAGATATGCAGACAAAGGAACTAGGATTTCACACACACCCAGATGAAACAGCTATTAATAAATCAGACAATAATAGTAGGTATCAAGGAGCAATAAACAAAGGCAATTAAATCCAACATCACCAATTTGATACCTTCCAGAACAGTCAGCCTCCTCCAGTACTGTTGCTCCAGAGGTCAAATTTTACTTCACTGCATTCACTTGTGTAGAAGGGGTCAATTCTGTGTCAGAACATGGCCAAGAAAGGCATTAAACCCCCCCCACACACAAAATGCCAATCTCTGTACAAAGCTGCCTTGTATGGAATCAGACCAGGGATCACCTAATGTAGCACTCTCTCTTTTGGCGGAAGTTCCCCAAAATTCCAGGCAGAGGCATTTGCTAAACCTTCTACCTGAGACCATTTAAGGTGGGAGATCAGGGATTGAAGAAGGAACTGTCTGTGTGGAAAGCATGTGCTCTTCCAAAGAGCTATAGCCACTGTCTGAAGGATGGAAAGGAGAACATAAGAAAAAACCCTGCTGGATAAGATCACGGACTTGCCTAGTGATCCAGCATTCTGTTCCCAAAGTGGCCAACAAGATGCCTATGGGAAACCCACAAGCAGGACGTGATTGGAGAAGCATCCTTTTGCTTATATTCCTCAGCAGCTCGTATTCAGAGGCAGTACGTATACTGCTTCTGAAACTGAAACACATTGCCAAGCCACCCTGGCTAAGTGTTGTTATTAAAACATGGTTAGTGTGTGAGAAAGAGGACTAGAAACAATATCACAAGAACTACTGTTCACAGTACAGTGGAACCTCGGTTTATGAACACCTCGGTTTATGAATTTTCGGTTTATGAACGCCGCGGACCCATCTGGAACGGATTAATTCACTTTCCATTACTTTTAATGGGAAAGTTCGCTTCAGTTTATGAATGCTTCAGTTTATGAACAGACTTCCGGAACCAATTACACCCATGTTTCAGTTTATGAACGCTTCAGTTTAAGTACTTCACGGACCGGTCTGGAACGGATTAATCCACTTTCCATTACTTTCAATGGAAAAGTTCGCTTCAGTTTATGAACGGTTACTCCGCGGACCGTCTGGAACGGATTAATCCACTTTCCATTACTTTCAATGGGAAAGTTCGCTTCAGTTTATGAATGCTTCAGTTTATGAACAGACTTCCGGAACCAATTGTGTTCATAAACCGAGGTACCACTGTAGTCTTTCTGTAGAGGGAGTAAAAGATAATACCGGTATGTAGGCTGGAACTAGTGGTAGGGGGGGAATGCATTTGTGGAAATAGAATTCCTGGGTGAATAATTGAGCACTAACTAAGGAGAATCAGCTTAGTGGTATAGCATGAGGGGTCAGTGTCCTGCTGTGCTATTTTATGAATGCCCTTACAACTCTCGAGAGTTGAACCAAAATCTGGTAGGTAGAACTGCTCCTCTCTCTGCAGCACTGTGATGTCAAAAGCAGTATCATTCAGGAGCAATTAGGTCATTTTCATGTGTTAAGTGTGCTGAATCAATCTGCTTGGGTAACTATTAGCCACATGGGATTTACACTGCATTTTCAATCTCTTGTTGGAAGCCGCCCAGAGTGGCTGGGTAAACCCAGCCAGATGGGCGGGGGATAAGTAATAAATTGTTGTTGTTGTTGTTGTTGTTGTTGTTGTTGTCGCACTGAGCCCTGAATTCTACTAGTACAAGTGAGCTACTGGCAGCAGGATTATTGAAGATGGCATAGCCCAACTCAGCAACTGGAGAGAAAACCCCCACAATTGGTTTCCAACAGATTGCCACCCACTTTTTCCAGTTTGGAATTAGATATTGGTTCAAAGTGCTCTCTAAAGCAGTCTTCCATTTATTTATATGAGTTTTACATCTGTTCCAGGATCAAAGTAAACTAGTCACAATACAAATAGCTATTAATCTGTGATTTAAGTTTAAAATTTTAGTGTACTGTATAGACTTTGAACAAAAAAGAACACATGATCATGTATGTATGTATGTATGTATGTATGGAAAACAGGGGGGTGGGGATTGTTTTCTAAGTCTGGGGAATTTAAATGATGAGGCACTTACAATGGATGGCAGCTTGCCCTGTTAACCTTGGCCATTCTTTAAAAATATTTATTTGTTTTATTTTTTTGATTGCCTCTTTCTGGGCTCTTTCTTAAACTGATTTACAATTCTTGCATCCCTTGCTGCTTTCAGCAGTGTGTTCCTTAATTTAACCCCCTGTTATGTAATTAAAGGCTGCTTGAATTACTTATTGGCTTAAGCTCTCTTCTTAACTCCAGCCTGTGACCTCGTGTTCTTGAGATACTAAAATTGTCCTAGACGTACCATGAATAACCTTGTTTTGACCACTAAATTACCAGTGCCTGAATTCAATTTGAGGCTTAAATCTATAGGCGAAAACCTTCTCTGTGTTTACATTTGAGCACAATGCATGACCTTTAAAAATCCCCTAATGTTGGTATTCTCCCAGTGAGGGAGAACCATATGTCACCGCTATGTGTGTATAAATAAAGATGTACATTTGCATAGATATATAAATTGCTTCACAACTCTATTTCCCTCCCAACTTTCACTTTCTTAAATGGTTTATTCATCTATAAGGTTTCCATATTTGCTAGTTATAAATACCCTTTCCCATCGTTCCTAAACCCTAACAGATCCAACAGGATTCTCCTGGGCATAATGCTCCTTTAGTCCCTGCTATTTTGAAAACAATTCCCGGAATATGTACAAGTGAGCTGATATGTCTCTCCACAACGATATTTTCAAGACAACCTCGAGAGAAAACTATTCAAATTTTGAGGCATAAATCTGAGCTCCTGACCAACCTTCCATTCGCAAGTTGCCTGCACCAACTCTCATGCTAATTCTCTACTGTACCTGCACTTTTATGAAAGCTATATTTTATCTGTTTGGCTATTTGCAGTTGCGCGAGAACAGAAAAAGGAATATTAGCACCACTCACTTTTTATAGTGGGAGTCATAGTACTTGGCTGACCCCTTTTCCTGGCCCTATTGAATTTCCTATACAAAGGAAATGAAAATGTTTTATATTTAATACTGGGAGTACATAAACAAGAGATTTACTTATTGCATGGAGTGCTGTTACTGTTTTCTGCTTTTCAGACAAGAGGTTCAGGAAAATGTCTGTGGTGGCTTAATGTGAGCTTAGGGGACCAAAACAAATTATACAACAAGCAAAGCAGGAGCCAGTGGGAGGAGAATGCAGTACACCATTGCTCATTTTCTTTATAGTAAATGATTGGGTGGGTTCTTGTGTTTCCTACTAAAATTGACAACATTTCTACAGTTCCTTGCTCCTGGCCCTTTGCACCTGTTAATTCCACAGCCTCCGAGTGTCCGTATTTTCCAGGGACAGTCTCAGATTTACAGAAGCCATCCCAGTTTCTGTTTTGACCCTGGAATGTCCCACTTTTCCTTAGGACATCCCTGTTTTCATTGGAGAAATGTTGGAGGGTGTGGAGTTATCACAACCCTGAGTCATCTGAAGGCAGCCCTATATAGGGAAGTTTTTTAATGCTTAATGTTTTAGTATGTTTTTATACATGTTGGAAGCTGCCCAGAATGGCTGGGGCAACCCAGTCAGATAGGTGGGGTACAATTATTATTATTATTATTATTATTATTATTATTATTATTATTATTTCTTTATTGGAGGGTATGTAATTCAGAATATAGAAGTAGAGCAAAGCCTTTTCTGACATAGTGATACAGTGATGAGATGGGGGAGGAGAGCTTCACCTGTTCAATTGATATGCCCAGAATTCGGAGCACTGTGAACACAGAAGCCTGCAGAAGAGAACTTTCCCATGTTCTCCATCACCCCCTGCAGCATTCAGTTCTCCCCCAAAAAAACGTCTCTGGGGAATTAGGGGGCCCTCGTGTACACTGTGGGTTGTGTTGCCAGGGGCAACAGTCCCATACCAGAAGGCAACCAAAACCATTTCTGAAATACCTGCTGGTTTTCTCAGTACCTGGTTCTCCTTCCCTTCCTTATTTTTAACAGATAATTAAAGGGAACATTGCAAATGAAAAAAAAAGACCATGTTAAATACAATTATTGCTTTCATTGCAAAGCATCATATTTCTAACTTTTCTGGTCCTCTTTGTTTCCAGATATCGAAAAAAACAAAAGTTCATGCATCCCCATTTGGTCATATATGTATATGACCATATATCTATAACCACTAAGTACACCCACAATAAAGCTACGAACATGAGTTTGACCAAACTGCGGGAGGCAGTGGAAGACAGGAGTGCCTGGCGTGCTATGGTCCATGGGGTCACGAAGAGTCGGACACGACTAAACGACTAAACAACAACAACACCCACAATAACAGCACACTGCTTCACATACTTCAGGAAACAAGTCAAAATAGCAGTAATGTAATTAAGTGGTTTGGAAAATAAATAGCGAAGCAAGCAAAATACTAGCAATGTGCTCCTTCAGAAGCAGACGTTACCAACTTGCATGGGTTCCAGTATTAAATCCTTCCAAGTGGCACTAAATGTACATTCTAAAGTTGACAGGCATATGTCAAGAATGCTTTGATGGTGTTTCCTGCTTGGCAGGGGGTTGGACTGGATGGCCCTTGTGGTCTTTTCCAACTCTATGATTCTATGACTCCTAGCCTGTATCAGTTTGAGTGGCCACGCTATCGGTGGGACGAGCCAAATTTCAGCAGGTATACATCTCTCCGTTTTTCTTCTCTATCCAGAGGAAATCACAGTTTCTGCCTGCAATAGGAACATAAGAATAGCCTGATGGACCAGGCCAATGACCCATTTAGTCCAACATCCTGTTCTCACAATGACCAACCAGATGCCTGTGGGAAACCAGGGGGTAGAACAAGAGCCCTCTTCCCTCCTGTGGTTTATGACGACTGGTATTCCGAAGCCTTACTGATTCCGGCTGTGCAGGTCGCTGCTAAGTGTCTCTGAAAATGTTTGTGTAGAAGAATGGCAATGCTTCTGTCAGAAAAAGGATGGCAGCCTAGTACAGTGACCAATCAAATAAGTTCCAGTGAAGTAATTTCATTTGTCTCACCACATACTAGCTTCCTGCCACACCAGTAATAGTGCATTGAAAAGATTATTCATAAGCCGCTTTTGTACAATAAAATAAAATAAAAAATTCTAATAAATGGTGCCGGATTTCATGGGGCAATAGATAAACATAAGTAACTTCTTTTGAATGATTTAATTAATAAAAATACTGGAGAACTTAGCCATGGTGGACTTTTCTATCTCCCACCCCAGCCCACATTTTCCTTTAAGAGAATCAATAAAGATTAGGAAAGGACCCAAGAAATTATCAGAGGCTCCTTAAAGTTGATAAAAAGTTAAAACCACACTTTTAAATGCTCCATCTTTATTTTATGGTGTGTTTATTGCCTTTTTCTTCCTGTGGATAGCTTCATCTTTTGATGTAGCAGATGGACAAGGTGCTTTCTTCACCCTTTCCTCGTCTCTCCAGTCATTGTGCCTTTTCTTCATGTCTTGAACTGGAATACAAATGCTATTTGTGCTATAGTTATTGCAAACTGCAAAATATTGAAACCTTTTAAAATAGTTTTTCTAACGCATGATTAAAAGGCCAGATTATTTCTCTTATTCATTACATGCCTTTCAAAATTAGATCAAAAAATCAGCCAAGCCGTACCTTAGTAGTGTATGAAGTTCCCTGACCTATGCTATAGAACAGGGGTGGCCAACTCCCAAGAGATTGTGATCTACTCACAGAGTTAAAAACTGGCAGTGATCTACCCCCATTTTTAGGGGTTCAGGTCAAAGTTGTTGAGCTTTTTATTTTTAGGAAGGAAAGCCCTGTTTTGGGGGGTTCAGGTCTAAGTTTTTGAGCCTTTTTTAAGGGGAGCCAAAGTTCTTGAGCTTCTTTGGGGAAACCCAGTGATCTACCACAGACGTCCGGTGATCTACCAGTAGATCATGATCTACCTGTTGGACATGCCTGCTATAGAAGGCTACTAGCCCAAAGATGGCTAGTATGAGCAGGTCTAGGTAGGCAGGACAGAGCAATAAGGCTCCACGAGAAGATGTTTCTATTCATGTATGCCCTTTGATACCTTAAGAAAAAGAAGAAGGAGTAAAGAAAAGTCTTTGAGGGATCCAGTACATGGCAACTGAGCACAGTGGTTTCCTCTGAAACTTCTGGTCACTGAAAATATAGGATTCAATGTCAGCTATGAAGCCCAAAGTTGAAGTCATGACTTTACCTGCCAGCTGGTTTTGCTGCTGCTTCTCCATTTATCCTCGGATCCTCCTGTAAATCAGGGATAGCCAGCTTGGTGTTCTCCAGATGCTGCTGAACTAAAACACCCCTTGGTCAGCATGGCCAATCATCAGGGATGATGGGAGTTGCAGCCCAATAGGCAAAAGGTAAAGGACCCCCTGGACAGGTAAGTCCAGTCAAAGATGACTATGGGGTGTGGTGTTCATCTTGCTTCATACCAAGGGAGCTGGCATTTGTCCACAGCTTTCTGGGTCATGTGGCCGCTTCTGGTGCTACAGAACGCTTTGATAGAAGCCAGAGCACATGGGAACTCTGTTTACCTTCCTGCCACAGTGGTACCTATTTATCTACTTGCACTGACTCACTTTTGAACTGCTAGGTTGACAGAAGCTGGGACAGAGCAATGGGAGCTCACCACTGTCATGTGGACTCAAACCACCGACCTTCCGATCGGCAAGCCCAAGAGGCCACAGCGCCATCTGTGTCCCAATAACACCTGGAGGCCTACAGGTTTCCAATCCCTGCTGTAAAGGTATCAGCATAGCTGCCAAGTCTCCCGTATTCCCCGGGAAATCCCCGTTTTTCCAGCTGTTCCTAGCTGAAAAAACGGATTTTTTTTGTTTTTCCCCAGTGGCGGCCATTTTGGAACTGGGCGGAGCATGCTCAGAAGCGACTTTTGATGCTGCTCTGCCCAGTTCCAAAATGGCTGCAGTGCGACTTCTGGCGCGACGGCCATTTTGGAACTGGGCAAAGCAGCATCAAAAGTCACTTCTGAGCACGCTCCGCCCAGTTTCAAAATGGCGACAGCGCTACTTCCGGTCTGCTACTTCCGGCCCGGTCCCTTATTTCTCCGACAGCAACTTGGCAGGTATGGGTATCAGCCTTAGATGAAAACCTCCAAGTGTCTCTGTTATGACTTCTACGTTCTGCTATATTTCTACCCTGCAAGGACCTTAGAATGGTTTATGTATGACTTCTATAAGAGTTGCTGTAGCACAGTGCTTAACACCAGGAAATCTGCTATTTATTCAATAGGAGACCTATGCAGGCTACTTCCTGCCGACCTCAGTCCCCTCATCTGTTATATGGGAGATGCTAATACTTGGAAGTGCTACATTAAAGGTGCAATATTGTTAATATAATTCTTATGATTGCAGGTGGTCTTAAACTGGGCACTGCTGATGGCCAGATCCCCATGGTGTCAGCGGTTAAGTTCACACCTGCAGACGCAGACTTAGGGTAGGTGCAACCTGTTTTCCTGCACTGTGCATCGAACTCAGAGGATGCCACAGGATGTACTACAACAATATACAACGGAAGGCGAGAGGAAGGGGGTGCTGAATTAAGGTATCGCACAGGGTCCCACTGCAATTTGAAAGCCCAAAGTCTGCTATTTAGCACCAATCCTGCCTTGCTTTCACAATCTGGAACTGGCCGCAGAACTGCTTTATTCTGCTGAATATCATCCTGTATGTTCTGACCTTAGTGGAATTCGTCTTGGAATCTCCCCTCTAAAAAAAACCTTTCTAGGACTGAAAGAACTGCATAACTATTTCTGTGGACCCAAAACCATAAGGGAAACATAAGGCCATAAGGGAAACCAAAGACTGGATTGGACCAAATCCTATTTCACCATGGTGCCCAACCATTTTTGAAATTAAAGTGACTTTCAAAAGTAGTTTGTGATGGGGCAAAGAACAAAATGGAGGGGGGGGAATCCCACTGGATTTCCCCAAGCTTTGGGTATGCCTAAAGTCCCATTGAATAATTTTAAAGGAAACCTGAGGTAGATTTAAAATAAAGATAAAAAATGAAGTGCCTCTTTTAAGCCCACACATTGCTTGCAGCTCAGCTGGGGCATATCTCACTATTCTGAAACCATGACCACCTGTCACAACCTCTTCACATATTATGCTTTTACACATCATATAGAAAAACTCTGTGCTTGCAGGAAAATTGCGTGTTTAGACCTTTAAACCTCCCCTTAAATAAATTCACACAATTTTTGGTTTGGTTTTTGGCAGAATTTAGACCAAAACTTTATTGATTACAGCAAGTGAGTGGTTGCATAGGCTCTGGTTCGACTAGCTCCCTGCACCGTTGCAGGTAGCGCTGACCCAGGGCACCAGCATAGGTCAGCCTAGGGTGAACACCTGGAATGGCAGAAAGCCAAGGACATGCTATGTCCACCCCCCAGATGTCCCCCTGGACTCAGGCATGGGCACAACCCCTCGGAGGGTTGACCAAACCATTGAGTCCCTGGATTCCTTTAACGGAATACCCCTTCACATAGGGATGGCGAGACCGTTCCCCCATCCCTATCACCTGAACCAGAGCCTATCCGCAACCTTACAAGTTATGATGATTTGCTACACGGCAGGCGAAACCCAAATGGCACTAGCCATTCAGCCAAGTGGGGAAAATCCTGCCGTGCCCCTGTCCCAACGACAGGCGACACACGACGGCATAGCAAGGTCAAGCGCAAGCCCTAAATATAGGGAGAGGTGGGTGGGTGTTCCAATGCACTGACCAAGAGAGAAAGCTCAGGGTCACGTGCATTGGCATATAAAGGTCCCTTGATCCATTTGGCTAGTGTTCCATTGGTCAGATTAAACCCAGCATCAAGGGACCTACCAATCGGGTGTTGTGGGTATCCAATCGTACCCACCCACAACACAAGGGTTTGGTTGCCAGGTCTCACCGCAACATGTGCCCTCTTTGAGGGAGGACACGATTAAACACACATGCCCCACACTTCCTATGTGATTTTTTAAATTATTATTATTTGGTGAATGTTGCCCTCCTCTAATAAGTCAGGGATATGGAACCTGTGGCTTCCAATTCCCATCTGCTTCAAACAACATGGCCTGAATGTTGGATGTTGTGGATGTTCCCCATGCCTGCTATTTAATTTAATTTCTGTGTAGGAAATATGTCATCTGTGAAGAGGCCCTTGGTGCCTGTACAAACCCATATAACATCAGGGAAACAGTCTAAGTCTGGCAAACAAAAAACAAAAAAAACCTTTACTAAGGTTGAGTGTACTTTTGGGTTTCCATTTGGAATTGGGGATTCATTAAGTTATCTCAAAATGTAAAATGAGTATTGAACTTTGTGTGTGTGTAATCTTTCATACGTACACAAAATCTTTCTGTTTCGAAAAGGACATAACCTCAGTGTGTCAGATAGTGGTGTAGTACAGGAAACCTATCCCTTGAACACAGAATTTAGACTTTCCACTCACAGCAAATTAGTTTCTCTGATTATACTGCGTCTGCAGAGGAAACAGACATAAATATTTTGTCTGACATGAGAGACAGTTTGGAAAGAAGTTAAGGAAAATAAAGGTTGCTTGTCCTGGAGATTCTTGGATGTTACTCTAGACCTCCTGTGCAGTTAGAGAAAGAAGATATGGATATATTTAACAGATAAAATGAGGCTTGTAAAGAAGCCAGGTTTTAATCATGAGGGAGTATTTTCTAGAGTGATTGAGATAATACCCATGCCAAAACGAAGAAAGGGAACACGTTCCTAAAGAAAACAGAGACCATAACAGTGAAGTCAGAATTCAAAAATAAGTTCAATAATGGGCAGGCATCTAAAAAAACCACAAAAAACAGAGTAAGTTTGGGAAAGCATATGGATCTTAAAAATAAAACCTACTCATATTATTAGGAAATTTCCTACTGCCCTCAATGAGTTTGGGATTAGGCCTCTTTTTTGTCTGTATATGATGCATGCATGTAGCCCAGAGTACATCTGGCTGAATAATGAATTTAATGAATGCTGCCAAATGACTGAGACACTAGCAGCCTGCCTTGCCATAGGGACATTGACAATCCCCATCAATAATCTGTCTGATCTCTACTGGATGTCACAACAGAGAGGATGTTGCTGCTTCTCCTCTACCTTCATAAATATCAGACAAAGCAGGACTACATTTAAAAACATCTCTCTGTTGACTGAAATACTTTATTTATTTTGTTAGAAACTTATGTTCTATATCAGGCTGGATCACCTCTTGCTTGTGCTTTGCTTTTGATGAAAACACTGCTTACTTTTCAAGGGATTGCAGAGTATTTGTACCACCATGAGGAATCAACCTGTGGAGAATGAAAGCCAAAAGTGATCCATTCTCTTCAAACACTTTGTTACCCATCATCTGTGTACCAAGGTGACTTTGAAAGTCACACATGGTGAGTGATAGATAAGCTTTAGTGGACTGATAGATCAAAACACACACACACACACACACACACACACACACAGAGAGAGAGAGAGAGAGAGAGAGAGAGAGAGAGAGAGAGAGAGAGAGAGAGAGAGAGTTGATCTATCCTTCAAAAATCCTATATTTAAAAGCATACTTTTACTCAAATATAACCTGCTGAAGTTGTGATTATACAGATGTGTTACAAGGCCAAAGTCTGCTCTATATGACCCCACATTTTGCCACTCTTAGCAATTGCCATTGTCTGCCAAACTCATCAATATGGCTCCTGCAATTTACTGAGAAATCTGTGTTGTGTAATATATGTGTCTCTTTTAATTTGAAGGCCAGCATGCGGTTTACAGCATAAATAGTGGCTAGGTCTGGGGGACAAGGTTAGACATGGGTATCTTCTGACATAAAAAGATAGCCACCTAACTGAAAACCAGTTTGACTGTAAACACACAGGCCATGTCTCCTACCATCTTCAAACACCTAAACCAGGTTTATGGGGGACCTTGAGGCAGATGAAGCATGACCAGTCAAATGCAGACACATTTAAGGAAATGCCTGGTTGCTTGAAAAATAGGTCTGTTTATTTACAGACTATGCAGTGTTGGTGGCAGAGGTGAAGAAGAAAGGATGGTCTTGTGGAGCTGTTCTGGGTGGTTATATAACTCTTGTTGGAAGTGTATACATGGACAATGAAGAGAAAAATAACACTTCTGCTTTGGTGTTGTCCTTATAGGGGCATAAGGAGAACGCATAAAATGCAGCCTAACTCATACTTGGAGGCATCCTGCCATCAGGATATTAAACTGATTTTGTGCAAGGAAACACTACTGTTAGGCTGCAACTGTCTTTAATTGCATTGAGGTGACAACATACTGGGTAATGAGTTGTAGATGTGTTTACGATGAGTTGACAATGTGTTGGATAAATGTTCTCCTAAGTTGTAGATCTATTTACAGTGGGGGATGGGGGTGGGGGGAAGATGTTCATTAGTTGTCGATTTGTTTGTTTACATTGTTTTTGATGTGATCATTTTTATGAGACAATTTGCAGCCTGACGAAGGAGGATTGTTTGTGTGTTTTAATGATTTACTGTTGGAACTTTTCTGAGAAAGTACTTAACTGCTTCATCTGTCAGTTTCCACTGAAAACGATGCCAGTCACAATAGTTTTATTAGCACAGCATGGGCCATTTGTAGGAACATTACACAGCTAAAAATCCTAATACTTTCCTGTTCGGTGAGTTGTCATTTGGCTGGCTCTAGCAAGCAGAGATTCTTCTGCTCAGTATAAGCAAATACCTTTTAAGGTTATAACTTGAGCACAAGAGCTCCACGCTAAGATCTATAAAGCACCACATGGACTATCGCTGGCAATTATTCTTTCGTAGCCTCTCCAAGAATGTCAGAAGTTAACAACAGCCATTCCCATCAACTACTGCTACTATTTTAATCAAACTTTTAAAAAATTACCATCAGCGTGAGCTTAGTTACATAATGGAATGAAACTCAATATGCACTGGAGAGCAATGAAGAGGTCTCGCTACAATACCCCTTTCAGTAGTTCCTAGTAACTCAGTGTAATCTCTGTGACATTTGCGCTACAGTAATAACTGGAAACCCTCCAATATAGGCACAAGCCAAAATAAATATTTTCCATTGCTTGTTTTGGTGACATCACAATTTACATATTATGATCACATTCCCCATTTCCCTAGAATAATACGATTTCCGAAGCTGTCTAGCTTTTGTAATTAATTTCATAGCATCACGTTACACTTTGAGGGCTTGCTTTTCAGTTTTCATCATTACTCTTTCCCTTGGCCAATGCTAAATTCTGTAGAGTTTTCTTAGGCTTGTGGACTTGTTGTACATTACTTATGGAAACATCCTTAGTCTTAAAAGCATCTGCTACAACTCTTGTTTCTTTGGGAGATAAATGGGACATTACATTGTTACTGGGGTAGAAAACCATGTACATATTTTCAGTTTATTAACCACTGGGGAATTGGTTGATTAGTTGGTAGCCAACTCCATCTTTGAAAGAGACAACTGGGAGAATGGGTGGTTAATATCTTTCCTCTTGCAGAGGCCTTGGAGAATAACAGAGGCAATGCAATTCACTTGCATTGCTTCTGATTCCCCCAGTGCCTGGTGTAAAGTGATAAAAAAAGTCCAGACCTATGGCACCAAGATGCCACCTGCTATGATGCATAAGTGCATCATCTTTAAAACAATGCTTCATGCTTTGGAAAACTTGCGAAGAAGATTCAAAACAAGTTATAAGCCGGGGGAACTTGTTTTGTAGCAAGGGGAAGCTGTGAAGTAACACACCCCACACATGCAAATAAACAAGGAATCAAACAAGCAAAGACTTTGCCATGTTGTTTTTTTTAATGCAGTTTTGAACTGTGTTCTATAGTGAATATTGCATTTACCCCCTTTTTGTACAGTTTAGAAAACTTGCAGATACAGGTGGACTCAGAAGGAAGGGAAGGTAACCTCTTTCTCCCAGCAAGAAGTTAGAGATGGGGCTGTTTCCTCGTCTCTGCTTGATGCATAGAGAGCTCAGAGCCTCTCACTTTGTGCTAGGCATGACTGGAGGTGGTTGGCCTCCAGGATGAAATGTAACATCACGGCAGCTGACTTGGTTCACAAAAACCTCAATACCGAGGATACTGTAGGAAACACAGAGCACAGTGCACTTCACAAGTGTGTGACTTACACTGGCTTCACACTTTCATGCTCAGCACCATAGCATTTACTGGTGACTTGCACATGTCAATGAAGCGTCACAGATATCACAGTGTCAATCACATTTCTGTAACACCTTGCATCACTTCAAGTACCTATCCAATGGAGGCAGTATCAAAGGAATGATTTGGGCTTCAATCCTATGCTCACTTACTCGAGAGTAAGATTTACTTCTGAGCAAATATGCATAGGAGCAGCTTGCATGGCATCAAGTGATATGCATGTAACCTCGCCACAGGACAGCATGTTAAGAATGTCACAAAAACCATTGGCTGGGAAGGTGTTTCACTGCACGCCAATCAGTCCTCCTGCATGGCTAGAAACTTTAGGCACCAATATGATACCTGCTATGATAAGTACATGCATCATATTTTCAAAGTCTTTCTTTTTTGTAAGCAGATTTAATCAGTCGATTAATTAACCAAACTCATAAGCTTAATCAGTTAATATTCATATTATTGAGTAGCAGCCTTAGCAATTAGCATTCTTGAGAGATGAAGGGACATATTTCTCGTAGCTGTAATGAAGCTGGCTGCACTTTGCTGTAGATTTTGATGTCATCTGAGATGTTTATGCAGCTGAAATTATGTACTGGTAAAATAATGTCACAAAGAAAGCAGGGCATCTTTCTTCAGATCTGGGGGTGCTGCTGCACAAAGTCTGCTGCTGAAGAGATGGGGAAATACTTGATTTAGTGGGGAAATTCCTAGGATATGTCAGAAACCGGAACTCTGTCTTTGAATTATTCCAATCTCAGGGAGCTCTGGTGAAGGAGGTTGAGGAATTAATATTCTGTGTGGTTTTACAGACTTAAACCACAATTACGAAAGAATCACAATGATGTTACCAGTGAAACCTCTAGAGCAAATATTAATAATAGGTCCTTCAAGGGTTTTTCTGAAAATCTGGAGACTGAACATGTAGTTTCTCCCTTCTGAATGTGACTGGGATTGCTGGGTTAAATTAATTCAGGGAAAAGAATGTAAGACTTTTGTTTGCTTATTTGTTCATTAGAATCAAATTGAAACATTTACATGTGGAGTCTTAGAAAATGCAATTGCAAATCATTAGGAGACATATTGCAGAAACTATATTCTAATGTAATTCTGCAGCACTGGTCTCTATTGAGACCAATGTCCATTATCTCAGTCTGAAATATTACCCATTCCCCTTCTTTTGTGTTAAATGCCCTTTCTCACTGTGAAACACCTTGCCCTTTTTGTTTTCTACCCTTAGAGCATGAGGTGGCACTTCCGATTACTCCAAATGAAACACCGAGCTACATAACCAGCTGGAAGTCAAGTTCGGGCTTCATTCCCACTGTCTTCCAGATGCAACCATTACAATTCATGTTTAGTAATGCCAACAAAAGATGGTTTTGTGGTAGGACAGTTGGGGGGTGGGTTCAGTTTTCCAAAGTGTAAATGGCAGGCGTTCATACAAAAACCCAATAATAAATAATTGGGGAGAGAGACATTCACCTCCCACTGTTTTGGACACCTTCCCCAAGGGGACAAATTGTCATACTGACTATAGCTTCACAGTTGATGCCGAACTGTCGGCCACTTTATTGACTTCAGCCTGGAAACTAGCTAAGCACATGTTTTCCCCGTGGATGTCAAAGAGTCCCTTATTTTCATTCATGACCAACTTAACACCATTTTTATAAATGTAACTTTCGTGTTATTTTCATTGAATGAAAAGCTCTGTTGCCACCCAAGGGGGTTGGAAAGAATGGCAAGAGATGCCTACTGCCCAAAATACAGTTTAAACTCTCTGACTTCCATCTTCCAAAGAAGGATTTATTTATTCTTGGTCACTGAAGTGTCTGATGCTGGAACTGGTGTTCATCTAGCCAGATACTTTCCAAGTGAAAACACATGAAATTTAAACCAGCTTTTCACATGGATCTTTTTTTTATGATGACCCTTTCGCAAGCCAGAAAAAGCAGGCACTTATAAATGTATAAAGTGATGGATTAGATTGTAATGCAGTCTGGATGCATATGGAGGTGGTCTTTGCCCTTCAGTGCAAATCCTTTTTTTATGATAAAAAGGAATCCATTGGAATAAACAATGTGTTGTCCAGGCATCAACTAACACTGTACATATTATACAGTTGTGTTCACTCAGAAGCAGGAATTTATTTTATTCCTAATCTGAATAATTAATTCTCAAGGCTGCTTTTAGTGACGATTTATGGTTCTGTGTCTGAGTTTCTAATGGAAAAAAAAACTGGTAAAGTATTGGTAAAGAAAAAACCTTCCACATTTTATTGACATGATGTTACAAACCCGTGTTCATCATGTTGTGAAACTGTGGTCATATGGCAAAATCAACCATACCAGGTACAGCTGGTAAAAGGTGTTTCTAGGTACTACTGAGGCTGCCTGGGTCTCCAGTGACAAAGCTAGATACAGAAGCAACCCTGGACTGCATATTTGCTCCTTCAAGGGGAGAGCAACCCAAAAAGGGAAGCCAATTGACCAGTTTCTCAGACATTTCTCAGACACCTGGCTTGAGAGCAGTACATGTGAAAAGGATCTAGGAGTCTTGGTAGACCACAAACTTGACATGAGTCAGCAGTGTGATGCAGCAGCCAATGCAATTATGGGCTGCATCAATAGGAGTATAGCATCTAGATCAAGGGAAGTAATAGTACCACTGTATTCTGCTCTGGTCAGACCTCACCTGGAGTACTGTGTCCAGTTCTGGGCACCACAGTTCAAGAAGGATACTGACGAGCTGGAACATGTCCAGAAGAGGGCAACCAAAAGGTCAAAGGCCTGGAAACGATGCCTTATGAGGAACGGCTTAGGGAGATGGATATGTTTAGCCTGGAGAAGAGAAGGTTAAGGGGTGATATGATAGCCATGTTCAAATATATGAAAGGATGTCATATGGAGGAGGGAGAAAGGTTGTTTTCTGCTGCTCCAGAGAAGCGGACACAGAGCAATGGATTCAAACTTCAAGAAAAGAAGATTCCACCTAAACATTAGGAAGAACTTCCTGACAGTAAGAGCTGTTCGGCAGTGGAATTTTCTACCAAGGAGTGTGGTGGAGTCTCCTTCTTTGGAGGCCTTTAAGCAGAGGCTTGACAGGCATATGTCAAGAATGCTTTGATGGTGTTTCCTGCTTGGCAGGGGGTTGGACTGGATGGCCCTTGTGCTCTCTTCCAACTCTATGATTCTATGATTAAAACTTCTCACCCACAATGCCTCTGTTTTGCAAGGATTCAACCCCCATGCTACTTCCAGGCATTGGCCCACATGATCTCTCCTGATTCAGTGATTATGGAGAAATAGAGCATTATACTGATCGAAACTTGCCCCCAAATTCTAAATGACCACTCCCAGTGACTATACATATATATATATATATATATCTTCCAACATTTCTCCAATGAAAACAGGGACGCCCATTTCATAATGATAATTAAAAAAATTATACCCCACACAGCTTCCAACAGATATAAAAACATAATAAAATATTGAACATTAAAAAAAAAAATTAAAAACTGTACAGGATTGCCTTCAAATAGCTTGGGGGTTGGATAACTCTGTACCTCCCAACATTTCTCCTATGAAAATAAGGACATCCTAAGGAAACATTAAAAAAAAAACAAGATCATGGCCACTGGTCCCGTCACCTCCTGGCAAATAGAAGGGGAAGAAATGGAGGCAGTGAGAGATTTTACTTTCTTGGTTTCCATGATCACTGCAGATGGTGACAGCAGTCGCGAAATTAAAAGATTCCTGCTTCTTGGGAGAAAAGCAATGACAAACCTAGACAGCATCTTAAAAAGCAGAGACATCACCTTGCCGACAAAGGTCCGTATAGTTAAAGCTATGGTTTTCCCAGTAGTGATGTATGGAAGTGAGAGCTGGACCATAAAGAAGACTGATCGCTGAAGAATAGATGCTTTTGAATTATGGTGCTGGAGGAGACTCTTGAGAGTCCCATGGACTGCAAGAAGATCAAACCTATCCATTCTGAAGGAAATCAGCCCTGAGTGCTCACTGGAAGGACAGATCGTGAAGCTGAGGCTCCAATACTTTGGCCACCTCATGAGAAGAGAAGACTCCCTGGAAAAGACCCTGATGTTGGGAAAGATGGAGGGCACAAGGAGAAGGGGATGACAGAAGACAAGATGGTTGGACAGTGTTCTCGAAGCTACCAACATGAGTTTGACCAAACTGCGGGAGACAGTGGAAGACAGGAGTGCCTGGCGTGCTCTGGTCCATGGGGTCACGAAGAGTCGGACACGACTAAACAACTAAACAACAACAACAAGGAAAAGCGGGACATTCCAAGATCAAATCAGAAACCAGAATGGAAAATGTATGTATGTATGTATGCAACACTGCATAGCATAGCATAGCATATCATCACTCCATAGCCTAACTGCCAGAGATTGAAAAACCAATGTCCCAATGCTTCTTTCTGTACTCAGTCCTATAGGTAGGACTGGAACCACAAAGCAAAAAAAGGTAAAAAGGTAAGGGTCCACTGGATGGTTAAATCCAGTCAAATTTGACTATGGGGTGTGGTGCTCCTCTCTGCTTTGAGGCCAAGGGAGCTGGGATTTGTCTGCAGACAGCTTTTCCAGGTCATGTGGCCAGTATGACTAAACCACTTCTGGTGCAACGGGGCGCTGTGATGAATGCCAGAGGGCACGGAAACATCATTTACCTTCCTGCCACAGTGGTACCTATTTGTCTACTCACTCTGGTATGCTCTCAAACTGCTAGGTTGGCAGGAGCTGGGACAGAGCAACGTGAGCTCACCACCATTGAGTGGATTCGAACCACCGACCTTACGATTGGCAAGACCGAGAAGCTTGGGGACCCCAATTCCCATTGGCACAGAGCTGGTCCATGAAAGTAGCACAGCAATGTTGCACTCCCCATGTCTTGCTCTGTATAAAGGTCATCCATCAGGTAGAGTGCTGTGAATATAAAATTAGAAAATGGTAGATAATTAAGGCATTATTATCTCAAAACACCATTGTTCTCAGAGTAATGTCATAGAATGAGCATAGATTGCTTCCTGGATATTTCCAATTTGACACCAAATAATGGGCACTCTAAATCAATATCTCAAAATTCTTGAAAAGGGCATGCTTTTTTCTATCTGATGATTTAATTGTTGCCATGCACTTAAAAAAAAATTAGGCCCCTGAAATCTGTCAATGTATAACAGGTGATATTCAAGCTGTCTGTTCACTATCACTTTCACTGGATGCCAACGGGATATTTTGTTCAGTTATCTAATTGAGCTGCACTACTAATTACTGTTGTCTGTAGCATCATGCTTAACTGACAACTTAAATGTAAATGTAAACCAGAATTTCATATGATATTAGAGAAACATTTGGAGTAGGGCTGTGCATGCAGTGAAACACCAACCAAAGGGTAATTCATGGGTAATAAAATTACCTGCATTTCAGATATCTCCGGTCTAGGGTAACAGTTTTCTTTGAAAATTGTGTGCTGCCAAATGCCCACATTACTTTCATTTCCAAAAAAAAGTTTCTGGCTCAGTTTCCATCTGAAAATATAGGATATGCAATGGAGCTCAGTCATAAAACATTAATACCACATGTCAAAGTAAGTGGTCTTTGGATGAACTTTAAAGGTTTTCTTCTGCTAAACCTATAGAAGTGAAGGAAACAGAAATATGCCATATAATATAAAGCAAAAGAATTGAGAAACATGTGAGAGTTAGGCTTGTGGTTTTGACTTCTTTTGGTCACAGTCAACACACACACACACACACACACACACACCTAGAGATGGATGGAACAGATCTGAATTAGGTCATGACTGCTCCCAAGATGCCATATTTCCAATGCTTGCCTCCAGAGCTGACTTTGTTGGTTTCCTGTCCTAGGGAAACAAAAGAAGGGAAAAGTTATTCAAGGTTCCCAAAATAGGGAGATTTCTCAGTTGCATGCAGGTGCCCTGTGATATCATCTCTCTCTCTCTCTCTCTCTCTCTCTCTCTCTCTCGTATTTTGTTTTTTTAAAGCCTTTTGAAGCATATAAACCAACTGAAAGTGTTCGCAATCACCTGTCAGTACTTGCTATCACAAAGATTTCTAAAAATTGGTTGCAAAATAGATCCTGTCACTGGATGGTGACTCCCATCCATTGGATCATTGCACTTACTGGAAGGGAGAGAGGTGCAGTGCAGTGGCAGGGGTGCTGGATTGGTCCTGCCACCGCACCCTCAGTGTACCAACATCCCCAATGTCTCACCTCTCTGGTAAGCACAGCAGTGTTGCTGATGGGAAGGCCAAGCCTGCCCTCCCTCCCTCCTCACCCTGTCCTGCTATATACAAAATACACATGCACACAGTCACGACAATGGCTCGTTAATGCACAGGACATTACAGATTTACAGAGAGATGTTTTTCTGTTCTGTTGTGCACTTTGCTACATTTTGAACATTCTAAACAGTTTTAATGAAATATGCTTTGTTATTATTCTGTTATTGCACCACAGCGAAAACTGTTCATTTCCTCATTGAGACGGCAATTATTTTCTCACTTGAATGTTTTTGATCTACTGATTTTTCCAGGGTATTATTAACGAAGCCAGTGAGCTAAATATGACAGGCCAAGCTTGTTTTCTTCCCATGCTCAGTTATTCAACAACTGCTGACTCCTAGTTGAATGTGTGAATTATGCCCATGAACAGGTATGGTGTTCGCAGTACAGTAATGCAAATGTTCTGCCTGCGATTTTTGCGTGTTTCGTTTCATTCACACATGGGATGAACAATTGTTACTGCAGTTGTCAGGCTATGATATGTTTGGAATGTGAGGCAGCTCTTCAATCTTAATCTTAAGCATAAGCCGTACTGAAATCAACAGGATTCGCTCTCAGCGAATGTGTTTATATTGGGTTGTACCAGTTGCACATTTGCTTGGATCGCTGTTATTTTATCCATCACATTGTGGAATAGTTCAATAGCGCTCAGGTATTCTGAAGGCATGGCAATCAAATGTGTCTAGCAAGCTTGGGATGGTATTTGCCAATTGCTGAAGTGGACCTCCAGTTGTCAGCCGCCATCAGCCATATCCCATTTTTTCAGAATAAATTTGGTGGCAGGGGTTGGGGGGGGGGCTCCATTAAATTCACATTTGACTTGACAAGTAGCAATCGTTTTACATTTCCCTGATGGCAACTGTTGATGTCTAGCTTTGTAACAAGAGAGGAAAAAAATTATTTCACTCAAAAGCAACCCCCTTTTGCCGGAGTGGTATCTAAGACTAAAAAAACCCCAAAGAGATTCTTACAACACAGGTTAAACTAGCAATCCGAGGAAAATCAAGGATTTTGCTTTGCAGGATTTTAAATTTTATTTTGTTTTAAGTCCAGATATTCATGGTAAAACAGATTGTGGGACACCTTTACTATGAAGCCTGGGAGTTCATAGTTGACTACTTTATAGGCAAACCTACAAAATGGTCTCTCTCCATAAGTGATCTAATTTCTGAATGAACACGAATAAGATATAAACTTCGCTCAATCTCCCTTCCAGGCAGTTGCCACTGGATTGCCTTCACCAACCACACCATGTTACTTCCATAATATCCTTCAAATCATTCTCTTTAACCTCCTGCTTCTTTGAAATTATTAACTTTTCCTTCCTTCCTTCCATTACCTAATAAGGATATCATGCTGTGTGCCATTAGGCACATACAAATCCAATCCACATGTGGAATCACTGAGTAGCCCATTAACTTGTACTTCAGTCAAAATATGGGCATGCAACTCCTTTCTCTCTTCTATCTCTATGAACATTTTTCGTGTTCATGCTTCACTTCGAGATTACAAATCAGGAAATGGGGGAAGGAGCATCCATGAAGAAATAGTGGGATCAGAAGGGAGACGCCCTTACTGATGTTAGCCAATAGCTTCCATGCCTATGCAGAACGTCTGTTTTACATTTACTATCCATCTTGCCTTTTCAACTTGTCAGGAATCTGAGAGGGCTGTGTAAAGACTTGGTGTGGTTTGTAGAACTTGAGGCTGCTGACGATGTAACCCTATGCAAGTCCTCCTGAGTTCAATGGAAGAATCCCAACTCCACTTACCTGGGAGTAAGCCCCATTGAATTTGATGGTTAAGATTGTGCTATTTAGCTTGGCCAAGGGGAAACACCAAGGTTCACAGAAGTACCAAAAAAAAAAAAAATCTTAATAAAACCCCAGATGGTAGGGTAGGAACAAAAAACAACAGACCAATGAGGTCCCAGCATGCTCATGGCTGCACAACACTGATTGGCTATTGGGGTTGGAATGCAGTAGAGGATAGGGCATAGATGGCTGCCTGGAAGCCCAAACAAGAGCAGCTACTTCCTTTTGTTGGTGGTCCAACTTATTATAACCTAACATAATCAACCTTTCAGTGTGGCGGTGCCTACATTTTGGGACCTTCTGCCTATTGACATCAAGTAGGAGCCTTTACTGAACTCTTTTCAGTGCCTGCTTAAAACAGTTTTGTTAAGGCAAGTTTACCCAGACATGGAGGTGTTTGCGTTATAGTCATTTTTGCTGTGAATTTTCAAGTGTTTACTTGATAATTTAAATATTTCTTGTGAATCAAGTGGTGTAGACATGTTGTCGAAGAACACAAATACAGTGGTACCTCCATCATTCTGCCCAGACACTGAGGTCCAGCACCGAGGGCCTTCTGGCGGTTCCCTCGTTGCGAGAAGCCAAGTTGCAGGGAACTAGGCAGAGAGCCTTCTCGGGGGTGGCGCCTGCCCTGTGGAACACCCTCCCACCAGATGTCAAAGAGGAAAACAACTACCAGACTTTTAGAAGACATCTGAAGGCAGCCCTGTTCAGGGAGGCTTTTAATGTTTAATAGATTATTGTGTTTTATTTTTCTGTTGGAAGCCGCCCAGGGTGGCTGGGGAAGCCCGGCCAGATGGGCGGGGTATAATTATTATTATTATTATTATTACCTCACGTTAAGAACTTAATTTGTTCTGGAGGTCCGTTTTTAACCTGAAACTGTTCTTACCCTGAGGTACCACTTTAGCTGCCGCCGCGCGATTTCTGTTCTCATCTTGAGGTAAAGTTCTTAACCTGAAGTACTATTTCTGGGTTAGCAGAGTCTGTAACCTGAAGTGTCTGTGACCCGAGGTACCGCTGTAAATAGTAAGTGTGCATGGGATTGCAGCATTCTTGAGAAACCATTGCTGCAACGTGGAGTTATCTGGGTGTGTCTTTTTTAATTCTTTATTTAAGCAATTATACAATTTAACAGCTTCTTGGGACAGTTTACAAAAAATTAAAATGAAAACAAATCATTTTACAACAAAGATGTTAAATATGAAAGTTTGTATCCAGAAAGAAAAAGTTTTTTTTCCTTTTCAGAGAAGGCTTCCGAGAAAACTTTTGGTAAGGACCATTGCTCAGGAGTAGGACATATGCTCAGCATGCAGAAGGACCCTGGTTTACTCCCTGGCATCTTCAGGCAAAGCTGGGGGAAACTCCATGTCTGAAACCCTAAAAAACTGCTGCCGGTAATGACAATTCTGAGTTGAATAAACAGATGGTCCTATTCAGTATAAGGCAACTTCCGGAGGGATCCTGCAGGTTTGAGGGCCACCTCCATGAAAGAGTCCCCCCCCCCCCGTCCCCTTGCTGCTGTGTCTAGGTCACATACTGTACTGTATTGTATGATAAATATATCTTTGGTTTGTCAAAAGCATGCATTTTCATGTAAATGCTTTCAGTCATTGCTCAGCCCAAATGGCTTGTGCGAGCCAGACTTACCATTCACTTCACATATTCTGAAGTGATAATATTCTAACGTATTAGTTCAGTTGGGTCCTGAATGGTTCATCAGACTTCATTTTCCAGTGACTCAGTGCTTATGGCGTGTGCTCAATTGTTTTAAATCATGACTAAAAAAGTGTAAAGCTGGTCTCTGACTGACTTCACGAGTCCAGAAGAATTCTCTGCTTCACTGAATTCAATAAGCGGCATGTATATTTATTTTCTAGGTCTATTATTTTTTTAACCTTTTGAGTGTTTTAGAATTGTAGGGTTGGGAGAAGGAGCTGGTCTGAAATGCCAATTTTCAGTTTGGGAACTCTGTAGCAGAAGAAACTTCTTTTTCATGAAAATGTGAAATTTGCCCAGTAATTATAGCTTTGTAATTCAGATGACTGTAAAATTGCACCTGCTCTTTCAAGACTATTGTGGAAGGATAGAATGGGGCGGGAGGGTGGGGGGGCAGGGAGAGAAATATATTTTGTTGGGGCTGTGACATTCAGTCAGTAAGAAAAGTGAAAAAGACAGAAGGGAGAATTCTACTGTTTCCAGACATTCTTCCACTGTACAGAATCCTCACTAAAACATCCATCGCCCTCCCTAGACACAAAGTACTGAAAGGCCTTTAGAGTTCTCAGTCATGGGAACACGATCCTCCCCCCCCCCCAAGTAAAAGTTGCCATTTTGCAATACGAAAAGCTATGGCCATCTGAAGGGAGGGCTGACATTTCAGGCCATTTGAAATGAGTTATATTTACTATTTCTTTCCATGCCTGTGGTCCAAATACATTACCCTGCCAAGGTATTTCTCTTGTGACAGTGAGTTCTGCTCAACGCACTTGGGTAACATTCCAAGCAAGACCAAGTCGGATGTGGCGAGTTTTCTTTACACTTTGATCTTCGACTCTCCCCCGCTGTGAGCTACGAATTACAATTTCAAGAAAAGAAAAGAAATGGTTTATTCTACTGTAGGGGGGGGGGAAACCACCCTGCCTTTCACTTCTATTAAAACTGTCAAAAATGCCCAAAGGGAACAAAACACATGCCCCTCCACACCATTACGAAACAATGCGAAGTTGCTGTCAGCTTCAGTGTAGGTGTAGCATGATCAACGGAGTTTCATTCCTCTCTGCTTCTCAAGTATGCCAACACTGCCTTTCTGTGGCATCCATCTAATGGATGGCAATTGCTTTTAAAGGATGGAATAGCCAGGGACTTAATTAAAAGGCTGGGAGTTAGCCAAGGAGGGGGGGGGGACCCAAACTAAACAACCTAAAAAGAATCCCATGGGGGGGGGAATCCATACATTATTACAAAGAAAACATTCAGCAGGCAAAAGTGACCCTTTAAATTTTCCCTTCGTTTTAAAGCAAGTTTATTGCAAGATAAAGGTTTGGTATCTTATGTAAAAATTGTGCTTCAGCCAACGGCACCTACGGCATAACAAAGCAAAATATATTTGACTGCCTAATATTGATTTTACATGAAAGCCCATCAGTTAGTGAAATGTAAAAACCAATAAAGCATCAGCCATAGCTGGGCTGGATATCTCTAGACACAATTTATTTTTACATTTAAACCAATTATTGGGCTTGTTGCATTTAAAAATGTGTACCCATATATCCTTACAAGGACTTTTTTATTCAATGAGATCAATTGGATTGATCTCCATATTCCATATTAAACACCGATCTTAAATTACAACTGACACGTTTTGAAGGCCACCATTCAAGTATCTAAGCGGAAATAAATCCCACGAAGCTTTCTCTACAGATTTTGCTGCCCAAACACAAATACAAATATTGATTACATTTTAACACACAATTTACAGGCTATTTCAATGCTAATTCCTGACTAAGATTTGTTCAATAACAATGGGAATGTATGGAAACAAAATCCTGCCTGAGTGCCATGCTTTTGCTCACCCATGTGACATGGCCATTGGTCCAATCAGAAGCATTATGTGAATTGGGCAAATTAGACACAGACACAGCACTGGCTCCATACCATAGCCTGCAAATCAGAAACCAATTTGAGATACAACAACCCTGAGCCTCTCTTTCTTAGAGCAAGTTTCTGCCCTAGCTACTAATAACCATGATTTCCAGTTACTTGCCTGTGAGTAAGCCCCATGGAAAATAGTGGGAATTACTTCTGAGTGGTCTCAGCAACTCTTTCCAGGAGGTCTTGCCCCAATGAAGCACTTGTGAGGACTGAGGGCTTCTCCCCTGGTTCCTTCTCCAGATACCGCTATGCTAGTGGTTTTCAACCAGTGTGCCGTGGCACCCTGGGGTGCCTTGAATGATGGTCAGGGGTGCCGCAGGCAACAATGGCCTCTATCCCTCTTTCTATCCCTTCCTTCTCTGATGTCCTCTCAAGTCTCTGCCTCCCAAAGACTTGCACAGCTGTTTACTGCAGCAGCCCTGGCTACAAGCTCCGCAAGTGAATGGTGCCTCTGAGAGGCATTTCTCTTTGGGGTGGGGACGGAGAGGCAGCTCAGAGACCAGGGGCAGCAGCAGCAACTGCCTGAAGGACTCCCAAGGAGAAGGGAGAGGAGAGAAGGCTGAGGGAACACTACACAAGGGAGGGTGTTCAAAAAAGGGTGAGGGGCTGCCAGCTCTGCAGGCGAGGGATGGCATAACTGGGCTCCTGGGCGCCACAGGGGTGCCACAGAAAGAATGTGGTTGGTTAAGGGAACTGTGGACTGAAAAAGGTTGAAAACCTCTGCGTTATGCAATGGCCACTAGTACAGTCATACCTCGGTTTAAGTACGCCTCGGTTTGAGTATTTTCAGTTTAAGTACTCTGCGGAACTGTCTGGAATGGATTAATCCACTTTCCATTACTTTCAATGGGAAAGTTCGCTTCAGGTTAAGTACACTTTAGTTTAAGTACTCTGCGGACCGTCTAGAACAGATTAATCCACTTTCCATTACCAGTACTTTCAATGGGAAAGTTCACTTCAGGTTAAGTACGGACTTCTGGAATCAATTACACTCATACCTCAGGTTAAGTACGCTTCAGGATGAGTACTCTGCAGACCCTTCTGGAACAGATTAATCCACTTTCCATTACTTTCAATGGGAAAGTTCACTTCAGGTTAAGTACACTTCAGGTTAAGTACGGACTTCTGGAATCAATTACACTCATACCTCAGGTTAAGTACGCTTCAGGATGAGTACTCTGCAGACCCTTCTGGAACAGATTAATCCACTTTCCATTACTTTCAATGGGAAAGTTCACTTCAGGTTAAGTACGCTTCAGGTTAAGTACAGACTTCCGGAACCAATTGTGTTTGTAAACCGAGGTACCACTGTAAGGCCAATGTCCACTTCTGCCCAGTCTCTGGTCAGCAGTGGTCTTACTGCTCTGCACCACCACACTGGTCTCTGCTAGGACTCCATCATGTGCACAAATGCAGATAGAAAAATATTGTAGTATTATAAAACTTTTGGGTGGGTGTTAGGGCTGAAAGGTGATTTAAAGGCATGTAGCCAACGAAGTCATTGCATGGGCAGAAAACTTTGAAACGGGTCCGAATTTAGGTTTGATGAGGCCCTAAGCTACTGAAGGTAATGGTGCCCTTTCCCTTTGTCAACAACAAATTGTCGCTGTTTATTGTGTTGAATATATGCTATATGGCAATTTATGGACCTAATAGGTGTCTAAAGCCATTTGCACATAACAAAATATGTATTTCATCAAAGTAATTGTTGAACTCAAATACAATTAAGAAGAAGTATATTAATAATGAAATACAATTAAGAAGTATATTTGAGAGTGGGGCCCTAAGCTATAGCTTGTTTAACTTGTACGTATATCCGGCACTGCTTTGACAGGTGGAAACTTCCTCTTCTCCTCTCTTGTGTGCCTTTGCATCTTCCTCATATCTGCCCAACCCCACAGAGCCAATTTCTTTTGGACGGAGAGGAAGGAGGAGGAGGATGTTTGAATCTGTGAAAGTTGTTCTGCTCATGTGACAACTTGGTTGAATTCAACTCTAATGTCATTTTGCTTGTGCAACCATTTCATTTGATCCAACCTTAAATTATCCGAAGGGATCCACAGGCATGCGCTGCAGCAATCAAGTGAGCAGCAAAAATAACCAAGGTGGAGATTTTTAAAATATTTTTTTAAAATTTTTTCCAAATACTGTGAATAGCATGTATCATAGCACAGATGAGGATGGCTGCTTGGATTTAGGGAACATTATTTTTGGCTGAGGAAACATTCCAATGGGATAGATTAATCTATGTAAACCACACACACAGCTCAGCCGAAACTGCTGCTCAGCATTCTAAATTGCCAGCTCCATCTTCCTTCAGTACAGAAATGCACATTTCTTCCTATAATAAAGATATTTTATAATAGCAATAAGACAACTCCAGTGTGTGTGGTTATCATGAGATAATCATACCCTGGGGGGATTACAGATACTTGGCTGTGGCTCATAACACCCCATGTGTGTGTTTATCTCATGATAACCCTTCTCTCTTTTGTATCTTATTGCCTAATTATCCTCTGCTAATGCAAAATACTAATTTTTTGTCTGGAACAATATGTGCAAGAATCCACTACTAACAATCACTGGAGGGCATTGACAAACAATGCTGCCATTACTTTATACCCACTTCCAATAAGAGAATTTACACACAGGAGAAACCACAACTCAGAGATTATTCTAAATTAATTAAAATCCCTCTGAGCTTTTTAAAAAGCTTCTGTGAAAGTATGCTGAAGAGATCTGAGTCAATATTTCTCCAAAATCTTCAGAGGCTCCCTTCTATGTCGTATACTTGATAGTTTATTGCATTTTCTTTCTCTATGTTTTCTTTCTTCTTCTTTTAAAATATTTATTTAATGCATGATCCAATTGCTTTGGAGATTGCAGTTGGAAAAATATTCTAGAGAAATTAATTCATTGTGAATGAGGATTTTTCCCGATTAATTTAACTGAATTGCACGTCCAGGGGTAGGATGGTTTTGCAAGGATGAGGAACCGTCTTATCCCAAATACCATGGGAGCACTCCATATTTGGAATAAAGGAAGTGGCTGTAAACAATGCCATCTTTTGATGCATCTAGTCCAATATGGCTGGCAGAAGCTCTCCAAGATCATAGGCAGAGGTCTTTCTCATAACCTGCTTTCTGATGGTTTAAATTGGAGACATCAAGATTCATGTGCTCTGAGTTGTGGTCCCTCATATTTCTCATATACAGTGGTACCTCTACTTACGGATTTAATGTGTTCCAAACGCACATTCGTAAGTGGAAAGAAATTGTAAGTCGAATCCCATAGGAATGCATTGGGAGAAAAAATTCGTAAGTAGAAGCAACCCTATCTAAAAATTCGTAAGTAGAAAAAATCCTATCCAAACTGCATCCAAGATGGCGGACGGAGCTCCATTCGTAAGTAGAAACATTCGTAAGTAGAGTTATTCGTAAGTAGAGGTACCACTGCATACCCAAAATTTGCTTTTTATGATATTGTGTGGTCATATAAGGTGTTGGGGAGGTGCAAGAGACATGCACCACCAGGTCTCACACTGATACAATATTTCCTCACACCAGATCCAGCTCTTCCACTTCATGCCATGAGCAGTACTGAGCTCCACTAAATAGCAAATGTTATGAAAGACAGTTCTACCTTGTCTGTACTCCCATAAATTTTTTGAAGGTCTTTCAACTGCTCTTCATTCTTCTTCACAGCCTCAGTCATCCACCATGACAGCCCATACTAAGCATATCAAAGGTAGATTTCTACATTTAAGGGATCGTTAGGAAAGGGATCAAAAATAAAACGGTCAACATATCATAATCAAAGGGTATTGCCAAGGTGATCTCTTCATATGCTGGGTTTTTCTTATGTTTGCAGGAGACATATTTAGTTCCTATAGCATTGTAGAACTGGCAAAGTGAATATTGTTCTCTGTGTTGTGAAAGTTGTGAAGGAAGGTGCGTTCCCAAAACCGATGGCTTCTGCTAGGTCAGACTATATTCTTGCAGCGACATTAACACATATCTCTCTGGTTAATAAAATCCATTGTTTAGCTATAGCTGTAGAGATGTTGAGCCCTCTCTAGACCACCAAAAGCAGTATTTATTGAATCTGTGGGTGACTTAGGAGGGTCACACCTGATGTCCCCACCCCCACCCCAGTCACCATTTGTATACAGTATCTACGTGCATACACATTCTTGCAGCCTTCCTGTGTGTACATCAACACGCTCTGCTTGGAGGCAGAGGGCTTTTCTAATAGATCCAGTCACTATGTGCACTTTCAAGAGGGCTTTGAAAAACTTTGGGCTTGCTTCTTTCTATACTTAAGGGCCATTTCTTCAACTCTGTTTAACACACCCCTGTGCATGTACAACAACACTTTAATGTTTCCCAGCTTCTTACCAGTCATCTCTTTTGAAGGCTGCATGTTTCTCTCTCTTAACCACTGCCTACAGATCTCGTTTAACAGCCCTTTGATTATTTAAGATGCTACCACTACCCCCAAATTCTGACTGCATGGTGCCAGTGGAAGAGAATCGCCTCAACTCAATCTCCTCTCAAGTTCCTAATTCTGCTGCCAGAACATCTGCTGTCTTGCCCAAGGCATTTTGGCTGAGATTCCTACTGTATATCCTTCAGAGAAGCAAATCCTCATATGCAAAGTTATTTTCTAAATTTGTATCATAATGTTTTCTGGGGAGTGCAAGAGTAGTCTTTAACAGTGCGGTCCTATACATTTCCACTTGGGCATAAGCCCCACATGGGCATAAGCTCCCCAATGAGTCCCAAGTAAGTGGGGAAAGGATTGCAGCCTTTGGCTCACAGAAGTAATATTTGGCAGGCGGAACAGAACTTTTGCAGTAAGTCACTCAGTTGAGTATCCCAGCTGAGCTGAACCCAGATTTTCCTGTCTAAAGCCAGCACTTTATAAACTCTACCACAGCTGTTCTCTGAGAACCCTGTATGCAGTAAAATCCTCATAGGGCACAACCTAAATTTTGAGCTGGTATCACTTTGCTGATGAGTGCCTAATCCTGGCACAAACGTGGCCATGTATTTTTCAGTCACTGCATCATCATCAGCTTCGTTATTAAAATGCATTATCTGTTCTTCACCAGGATGTCCCATGGTAGGTTACAACAATCAAAAGTTAAGAATTAAAAACAGTTAAAGCAGAGGACCAGAAAGGAATCTACCAAGTAATTTGTAAGGTAAAGGTAAAGGGACCCCTGACCATTAGGTCCAGTCGTGACCGACTCTGAGGTTGCGGCGCTCATCTCACATTATTGGCCGAGGGAGCCGGCGTACAGCTTCCAGGTCATGTGGCCAGCATGACAAAGCAGCACACGGAAACACCGTTTACCTTCCCCCCAGAGCAGTACCTATTTATCTACTTGCACTTTGTGCTTTCGAACTGCTAGGTTGGCAGGAGCTGGGACCAAGCAACGGGAGCTCACCCTGTCGCGGGGATTCAAACTGCCAACCTTCTGACCGGCAAGCCCTAGGCTCTGTGGTTTAACCCACAGCGCCACCCACGTCTCAAGTACTGTAATTTGTATTAAGTATTAAATATAGAAAAGTGTGCATGTAAAGTATAGCACTTTTCTGTAATTATTATTATTATTATTATTATTATTATTATTATTATTATTTACATTTACATTTACATTGTATTTATTAAATTTATACAGCACCCTCCATCTGAAGATCTCAGGGTGGTTCACAAGATAAAAAGTACAGGATAAAAGCACAAAATAAATAGTTAAAACAGAACCATAACCCCCTCCCCTCTCCCACAAACACATTGTAAAGGCCATGGAATATGAATTTTAGAATATTAATTCATTTTTACAAAATTTATATACTACTTGATTGTTTTTTTAAAAAAAAACCCAAAAGCATCTGAGCCGTTTACAACAATCTAAAACAAATCATTTAAAATTATCAATAAGAATACTTAAAATGTATATTAAAAATATTTGAAAATTAGCTAAAAATAATAAAACATGCCTGGATGAGCTTGCCTCAATAAACCTGTTTGTATTATTTCCCGATTTGAACTATAAAGTGGTGATTTTCTTGAGTCAAAATGAGAGTAACCCTAAAAAATTTTTTTTTTGGGGGGGGAGCACTGCCTATAACAGTGCCAGTTTGCAGATCAAAGCAGGCATATGGGCAAATATGGGGTAAGGCGAACTGGTAAGGCGAACTGGCAAGCGTTATCTGTTTGTCATCCTTATGACCCCAGCAGCTCGCAGGTGCTTACATTGCTTGTAGCTTTTCATCTAAAGAGGACAGGATTTTGTTGACAGAAGAAAAGAATGGTTCAAGAGCAGAAAGGCAAACTCTCTCAACTCTCTCACACACAGACACATTATGGCAACAGAAGTTAATGAAGAGCAAGAGTTTATTTTGTCTACGTCTCCTTATTCCACTAGCAATTGTTGCAGTTATTGCCGGAAAACACTTTTATGGCCTGGTAAGCATTCAATAAGCCAGTGATCAAAGGGAGGAAAATGAGACTCGGTTTTGAAATCTAAATGAAATCACATTACTGTAACACTATTAAAACATTTGTTTGTTTATTTGTTTGTTTGTTCGTTCTTTGGGGTTTCTCTCACTGCTTCACAGGAAAGAACTCCTTCTTATATACTGTACATTGAAATTCCCATTGAGTCATTTTGATGGCACAATTCTCCCACACAATATAAGTATCCCATACAGTATTGCAAACTGCTGAGAAAACATTATTAAGTTGCAATTATTATTGGGGCAGTAATTCTGCAGTCAACTGAGCTAATAGATGTGATGATGCATGGATGGAATCTGTCCCACACGCAAGTCCCCATTCCGTTTTGCTGACATCATGGCCCAGAGTTCCAGAGCAGAATGGCACTGAGTGTGCAGTCCTCATGCTTCTACTGCTGCCTCGTGATAGGGGTGTCTGGTCTTCCTCCCCTTTGATCATAACTCAGCAATATATAAAATCACCAGCAGACCAAGAGCCTTCAATGTTGGAACTGCTGTTTTGCACATGAGAGGAATCCATTCCTATGCGAACAATGCATTTTTTTATTAAACCCCCCCCCCCCCCGCTAGACTAATAGCTAGCTAAATAAATAAATAAATTTGCCCTAAGGGGTGCCCAAACTTTTTTCAAAGAGGGCCAGATTTGATGAAGTGAACATGTGTGAGGGCCAACCAAAGCTGTTGAGCTTTTTTAGGATCAAAGTTGTTGAGAGCTTCTTTTTTTGCGATTTTACCCCAAAGTTGTTCAGCTTTTTTTTAAGGATTGAACTTGTTGAGCTTTGGACATCAACAAAGGAGATCTGTTTCCATTGCAGCACCCATCAATTCCCCATGGAACAAGTTTAATACATCTTTCGCTGCTCATGGGATATGCATCTAAGTTACCAATTGTTACATGGATCAGGTCCATCGTGTTCAGAGGTGGAAATTTTAGGCATCAAAAACAACGATGTACTCCTAGTCACTGAGGTCACCTGGACCTCTAGTGACAAAGTATGCACCTGCTCTTTTGGAGGGAGCATGCAATGAACTAATTATCTAGACTTGAGAACCACTCACCCACAGTACCGCCATCTTAGCAGGTTTCAGAATCAATTTATTGACCCTCATCCAGCCCACCAGTGAGTCCAGGCACCAGTCTAGGGCTTGCACAGCCTATCCTGATTCAGAGGTTACAAAGTAGAGCTGGGGATGATGACACCTTGTCCCAAACCTCCTAATGTCCACTCCCAACAGCTTCACGGTGGTCTTACGTGGCATTTTGGGCAAGATGGTACCCTGTGGCACCTCACAACACAATTGTCACAGGATCGAAAGTGAAATGGGTTAAGATAATTAGTGAAATGGGTTAAGATAATTTGTTTCACTGAGTAGTACATCCAAAAATATAGTTACTTATACCGTAATTGCTTCCAAGGTCTGTGCCGCGCTGCTGCTGCAGGAAACCCAAAGTGATAGGAAAAATGAAGTGTACAACTCAACAAACTTTTATTATGCAAAGATAATATGCAAATCTATCCTTCCTGTGTCAACATGGATGTGTTGTGCATCCTTCTCAAGAAAGTACAGGCACCTTATTTTGCTTCTCCTGTTTGATTTGAATAGGTATTTTCCATTTATACTTGTCATTTCAGCACAGTTCAGAAGCATTAACATGACAACAAATGCATTTTAATAAAAGCAATCACAATGAATTAAAGTATCACTTTAAAACTCTTCTTCGTGTCATTAAATGTCTCGAGTTAAAGCTTCTTTTATTTTCATCTTTGTTGTCGTGGCGGTAGTGGATCCCCCTCCCCAAAAAGTGCTTTATGTTTAGAGAACTTCATTCAACAGCAAATGGAAAAGGGAGGAAATCTGTAACTATAGGTAATATTAGCTGTGTGAGGGGGAAATGCCTAAACAGACATTGTGTCTCTCTCCTGACTCCCCAGTTTAATTTGTGTTTGCCTTTTATTTGCTACATTTATGGCCTGTCTTTCCTCCAATGAGTTCAAGGCAATGCTGATCAGAAGGTCGGCGGTTCGAATCCCTGCAACGGGGTGAGCTCCCGTTGCTCAGTCCCAGCTCCTGCCCACCTAGCAGTTCGAAAGCACATCAAAAGTGCAAGTAGATAAATAGGGACCGCTCCGGCGGGAAGGTAAACGGCGTTTCTGTGCGCTGCTCTGGTTCGCCAGAAGCAGCTTTGTCATGCTGGCCACATGACCCGGAAGCTGTCTGCGGACAAACGCCGGCTCCCTCGGCCTATAGAGCAAGATGAGCGCCGCAACCCCAGAGTCGGACACGGTTGGACCTGATGGTCAGGGGCCCCTTTAAAGACAACCCTGTGAAGTACATACATACATACATACATACATACATACATACATACATACATACATACCCTGCTCATCTGGCTGGGTTTCCCCAGCCACTCTGGGTGGCTCCCAACAGAATAAAAAACCGATAAAATATCAAACATTAAAAACTTCCCTAAACAAGGCTGCCTTCAGATGTCTTCTAAAGGTCAGATAGTTGTTTATTTCCTTGACATCTGATGGGAGAGTGTCCACAGGGCACGTGCCACTACCAAGAAGGCCCTCTGCCTGGTTCCGTGTAGCTTCACTTCTCACAGTGAGGGAACTGGCAGAAGGAACCTCAGAGCTGGACCTCAGTGCCTGTGCAGGACGATGGGGGTGGAGATGCTCCTTCAGGTATACAGGACCGAGGCCATTTAGTGCTTTAAAGGTCAGCACCAATACTTTGAATTGTGCTTGGAAATGTACTGGGAGCCAATCTTTCAGGACTGGTGTTATATGGTCTCGGTGACCACTCCCAGTCACCAGTCTAGCTGCCACAAGAGATAGCAGCTGGCTCAGTATGCTTCATGGCTGACTGAGAGGATATAAACCCAGGCATTTGAGGTCTTAGTCTGGCACTCTAACCAAAGTTGATGGGCATTGCCATTCAAATGGTGGTCATCCGCTGCATCATGTGATCGATTATGCGGGGTGGGGCTTACCTGCCCCCCTTCAATATTTTATTCAAGTTGGCAACCCTGCTAACCACTGCATGTCACTGACAATCTGCTGGCACTTCTCACAGCTCTTGACACAGCAGGTCTTTGAAAATGAGAAGCTCGCAGTCCTAATTTGGGTGGGAGTCTGGAAGAAGGGGGACTGTGGAATTCTCTCTTTCCCCACCTCCATCTCTAGGGATACTAAAAATCAGGTGGAGTGATGGAGAGCAGAAAGTAAGGAACCATACCCAGAGACAGTCATTATTAGCTCTGAGTGAAAGAAAAGGTGTGGAATGTCTTGATTGGTCTCTCATGTTGCAAGGGGAATTCCCTTGCTTGAAGGACAAAGGAGATAGGAGCAAAGCAGGAGGCCTGTGTTAGTCAGTTGGCCCATAACATGTTAGACTTGGGCCCACCAGCTGTTGTTGACACTGCACCATACTTTGACCATTGTGGTCAGCAGAGTGTGCACAGCTCCAGCAGAGTCTTCCAGCAGAACACCAGAGTTTTCCTGCTTTCCAGTAGTCAGTGTTCCCCAGAGTTCCTGGTAATTTCACTCATATCAAGGCTATGTGATAAACAGGTATACAGAATGTCAGAGGGTCGTCGTGGCTACTCTAGAGTAACTCCACCTGAGTCCAGTTTGTCTTCAAAGATGTTTATTGTGCTACTTATTTACAGTGTAGAGACAGCTTAAAACATGACCTCTCATCCCGAATCAGAATCTGGCAATGGCGTACGCCCTTTCCTATTCCAGCAAAGTAGTTGGGGCACCCCAAAACGCCGCCCCCTTGACCTGCGCTGCAGCGCTCTCCTTACTTCTTGCGCCGGAAGGAGCGATGCCCTTTCAGCTTCCTCCCTGAGCGGTCGGTGCCCTGGCTCTCCAACATCCCTGAGCACCTCCGCCCCCGAGCTTTCCCATTGTTCCTCCCTCTGCTTTCTCTCCTCCTCCGAGTCTCCCCCTCCCCCTCTGGCTGCTTCAGAACCACTGCTGCTCTCTGTACTTGACGAGGTGGACGTCAGGATGATGGGGGCTGGCTCCCTGTAGGGAGTCACCCTTACACAGAAGCTATTATTTTGCCCAGGAACCAAACCTATGGAATTATGATTTTCTTAAGAAGAACGTTATGATTTTATTTTGTCTGTCTCATAGGCTCTCATAATTTTTACAGCATATTTCTGAGGGGAGGGCAGGAGGAGAGAAATGCAATGTGGGTGGAAACAGAGAACATGATTTACAACACAATATCATGCAGATCTATTCAGGAATTAGTCCCACTAATTTCAGTGGGACTTACTCCTAGGTAATGTTTGCAGCTGCAGTATTATTACTTCTGACATGGAAGCAATACTGGCACAATTGCAAAATCAATTTCATAATAGTAAGAGCTACCTTCTCATGATGCGGGAGGCAGTGGAAGACAGGAGTGCCTAGTGTGCTCTGGTCCATGGCGTCACGAAGAGTCGGACATGACTAAACAACTAAACAACAACAACAACACCTTCTCATGAAATTCTGAATGAATGATCCCCCTCATTGGATATAAAAGTGAACATTAATAGCATATGTATTGGTCAGATTTTTCTGTACTCTGAATATTGAATGTCACATACTTGTGCTAGAAAACACTGGGTTTATTCCATTTCCTACAGCATCATGTCTTGAGCTAGAGTAAAATACATAGTGTAATTTTATGCAATCTCATAAATATGTATTTTATTACTTCAATGTTATTGTTATTTTTTAAAAATGAACTTGATATTTCAAAACTCAAAATAATGTTTTTGGCTACTGGAACATGATACGAAAAAGTAGAACTGTTCCAGGAAAAAAACGGGGGCATATGGTTACTTCATTACACCTGTCATTGCTAAACTCATCATTTCTTATATGTTCCAGGTATTTGGATATTCCTATAATCCATGTAAGTCAAAATAAGTGTTCTGCCTCAGGATCAGAATCAAAGTCAAAGGCTATAGACTTTCAGTGCTAAGGGATACTTTAAATGAGATAAATTTCCTACATGGAAAGCACTTGTGTATGCGAGGGAAGCATTAAAACCATGTGCATATTGCCTATTTCGAGTGTGTGTGTGTGTGTATTATCTATTTCACTGTGTGTCCACATCATACATGTTGAAATTCTGTCTGATTTGTGTGCTCTTTCAACTAGATTATTAATAGCGCTACCAAAATATTTCCAGCACAGATTAATTCAAAATGAGCCACAATCTTTTCAAAACTAAACTGCTCACAAACTGATCCACTAAATTGTTGAAGTCAGTGCCATAATTACATTCTAGGGTACTAAAGTAGCTTGTTGATGTACTTTCATCACATTCATTCATCATATTTGAGAAATCCTCGAAAATTGATGAGATTCCACAGCGTTGGAGACCACCCTGCCAACTTTCAAAAAGTAGTGAAGGAAGGATCCATGGTACCATAAAATGGTTAGTTTGACTTAGATACCAGGGAAATTATTCAAGCAGATTTTAAAGATGTCAATATAAGTACCTTGATAATAATGCAGCGATTAACAAATCTTAGTAGATTGTGGGAATGCTGTGGATTTAATATATCTTGATTTCAGGAAACCCTTTGAAAAAGTCCCCCCTGATATTTTGGTTAGCAAATTGATTAAACACAGTCTACAAAAGCAGTAAACTGTTTGAATGCAGGTGGCTCCACAACTGTTAGTGGAACCATACTCAAATAATATTCATCAATAGTTCCTCCTCAAACTTGAGGGATGTTTCAAGTGAGGTACCACAGGACTTTATCCTGGATCCAATACTCTTCATCTTTGTTATCAATAATTTAGATGAAGGAATGGGGGGAACCCCAATCAAAACGGCATGAGACATAACATTGGAAGGGGTAGCTAATGCCTCAGAAAAGTAGAATAAGATTCAAAATGACCTTGGTAGGCTGAAATTTGCAAAATGAAATTCAGGAAACAAATGCAAAATTCTGCATTTGGGCAAAAAAAGGGGGGGTAGAACATTATCGGATGTGAATGTCTGGCTTGGCAATAAAATGAGTGAAAGGATTTCAAATTTGTTGTCAATGTAGCTGCGCTAAAAGGTTAATGCAATTTAATCTGCATATAGAGCACCATCTGGAATAATGTGGCCTGTTCTGGGTTTCACACTTTAAACAAGTGGAAGACAAATTGGGATGGATTCAGAAGAGGACAACAAAGATGGAAAATGGGATGGGAAACAAGTCCTATCAGGGAAGTCCTATGAGTAAATGTATGTTAGTCTGAAGAAGGGAAGACTCAGAGGGGAGATGGTAGAATTCTTCAAATACCTGAAAAGCTGTGACATAGAAAAGAATAAAGCTACACCAGAGGGCATGACGATGAGCTCGTCCACACTTCCGCTTGTGATGGGCCTGGAGGTATAAAAAAAAAAAAGGTAGAGGATCCCTGGACTGGTCCAGTCAGAGGCAACTATGGGGTGCAGCGCTCATCTCACTTTAGGCCAACGGAGCTGGTGTTTGTCCTCACCCAGCTTTCCGAGTCATGTGGCCAACATGACTAAACTGCTTCTGGTGCGATGGAACACAGTGACGAATGCCAGAGCGCACAGAAATGCCATTTACCTTCCTGCCACAGTGGTACCTATTTACAGTGGTACCTCGGGTTACAGACGCTTCAGGTTACAGACGCTTCAGGTTACAGACTCTGCTAACCCAAGAAATAGTACCTCGGGTTAAGAACTTTGCTTCAGGATGAGAACAGAAATTGTGTGGAGGCAGTGCGGCAGCAGCAGGAGACCCCATTAGCTAAAGTGGTACCTCAGGTTAAGAACAGTTTCAGGTTAAGAACGGACCTCCAGAGCGAATTAACTTCTTAACCCGAGGCACCACTGTATCTGTTTCCACTGGCATGCTTTCGAACTGCTAGGTTGGCAGGAACTGAGACAGAGCAAAGGGAGCTCACCCCGTTGCGCAGATTCAAACTGCCGACCTTCTGATCAGCAAGCACAAGAGGTTCAGCGGTTTAGACCACAGAGCCACCTGCTCCTGGAAAGCACAAGTCTGAGCAGTTTTCCTATTGACCAACACTTTCTAGGTACAGGTCCAAGCAGTTTTCTCCTTGGCCTGCTCCTTTCCATGGTTAAATCTGCTCTTTAGAGATAGCTCGGGGAAAACCCAAATTGCGATTTGCTCTGATTGCACTAAATAACATTTTTTTTCCTGGGGGGAAGCAAAGAGACAAGAGGAAGTGCTGATATGCCCTATATCTAACAGGCTTAAATTACAGTTAAACATTAGGAGGAACTTAATGGTCACAGCCATTTGATACTGAAACTAACTACCCAGAGGAAGGTCTTCAAAAGCATCTAGAAAAGCATATGTGAGAGATGCTCTAGCTCTGGGTATCTTGCACCGGATAGGAGCCCACAAGACCCTCTCCAAGGTTGAAGTTATATAGTTTTATTCCAAATCTATGATTCTGTGCACTAATGGAAGACCAGCAAATTGGCAAGTTTTTTTAAAAGAAATGTGATTGGACCATCCCATGACAACTGCCTTACCATTTGCACCCTTTATTTCTCTCACTTTTATCTCTTCATCACTGGTTTTCCAAAAGTGTGTTCTCCCTCCCCCTCGCCCCCCCAAATCAAACAACCTAAACTGCTGTCTCCGAGAGCACGAGGCATCACAGAATAATGTAAAGAGTATTCTAATCCCAGAGGAAAGCCTTCTTTAAGTGAAGTGCTTGGAGTCGAAATCTTGAAAATCTTGGGGAGTGGAATTTCTTATTGTCAGAACTCTCAATACTAAAAAAAGGGGGGGGAAAGAGCAGCCACTGATACTGAAAGCATTAAATAAAAATTACCAACAAGCTGTCTTACCTGTGTGCACTCAAGTGAAAGGAAGGGCAAACAAGAGCAGGTACTGCTTCTACATCAGTCAAAATGCTGACAGCTACAGTGTAATGTCTGACAAGGCTGACGTGCTGTACTCCCAAAGATATTTCTGAGTGAATTGAGAAAAGACAAATAAATTAGTGATAGTAGCTCTCCTGTCAATGTCCTTTTTGTGTGTGCATGTGTGTGAGAGATCTTCTCACGCTGTTAATTAGCGTTGTCTGGTGAATTCACAGATACACTCACTTAGCCGAAATAAAAGGAAGAATCAATTATTTTGAATTTTACAAAAATGATATAGGAGACAGAATCACACACACACCCAAAAAAACAGCGGTGTGGTGTTTTGTTTCATTTCTAAGCAGCAATTAGCATAATATCTCTTCAATTTGTACACACTTTCCATGTCTCCCGCACCCTGCAACCGACAATAGTCTTTGGTGTGTCGAATTGGAAACGGCTAAGAATGGAAGTGAGAGGGTAAATGTGTGAATATGCAAACCACCAGTGTCCAGGACAATTAATCTATCTAGGGCAGTGTCCAGCTCTACTGAGAACGGGCCAGTATCAGGGGCTGGATTTGGAGGCACTCTTCATCTTGTCCGGGGGCCAGCAGCCCTTTTCAGCCTGAGGGCTACCTTCTCTTGGGGTAATTCCAAGGGGATTGGTTGCCGATGGTGGATGAGGTCAGCCAGAAGTTAATAATAAAGAGGGCAGGACAATGGATGCGACCCTTAGCTTTGTACAGTAGGCTGCATTCCAGCCATGGAAAAGTCAGAGGTTCCTACACACACGCCTCTCCATCCTCCATCCAGGTGAACAAGAGCCTTTCTCCAGCTAAGGACACATTGCAGCCAGGCAAAAGCACTTGGAGAGGGTGTGGGATTGGAGTCAGTGGAGGGTGTGGCCAGGCATATCCTGTGGAGCATCTCAAGGGCAACACAGAGCAGCCTGAGGTTCCCTACCACTCTTCTAGCGGAAAGCTTCTTTCACTCATGGAAGGACGGGGTCTGGCAGTGGAAGACTGATGTGTGATGTCACTCCCAACTAGGGATGGAAAGGGGAAATGGATTCGTTTAAGACTGAATCTCTCAAATGTTGATGTTTCGCAAGCAAATGGGAAGCAAAACAGACAACCTTTGAAATTTGCACTTATCTGAATTTTAGGATTTAGTCCTCCAAGCAATATTTTTTTTAAAAAGAGCATATATGTTCATAAAAATGAATATATTAGTCAAAGTAACATACAAAATGCGTTATATTATGATAAATTGCATGCAAAAATGTGTACATTTGTCAAAACTACATGCAGAAATATGTTGATTAGATAAATTTACACTAAAATGCTGGATTCTCATGATGAACCCTCTAAAAAAAACATTCACAAATTTCTGCAGAGGTGTAGAGAACATAATATTGTACAGTGGAACCTCGGTTTATGAACACCTCGGTTTATGAATTTTTGGTTTACGAACGCCGTGGACCCATCTGGAACGGATTAATTCACTTTCCATTACTTTCAATGGGAAAGTTCGCTTCAGTTTATGAACGCTTCAGTTTATGAACAGACTTCCGGAACCAATTGTGTTCATAAACCGAGGTACCACTGTAATTAGAAATATGAGGCACTGGGAGAAACAGAAGTCATATTCTTCCATCCTTTCTCCCAAATCTGTATGCACAGGCCCTTGTATACAAGCTCATCTTCGACATGTTTTTATAGCCAGAGTTTATGCACTACACCAGAGGGCCACGACCTGAGACCCTCCAGATGTTCTGTACTACAACTCCCATCAGCCCCAGCCAGCATAGCCAGTGATCAGGGATGGTGGGAGGTGTAGTCCAGCAACATCTGGAGGGCCACAGGTTGTGCATCCCTGCTTCTGTTTTGTTTAATTTTTTCTTAGTGAAGGGCCATGGCTCAGTGGTAGAGCACATTCTTTGCATTCCAAAGGTCCCAGTTTCAATTCCTATCTGGTAGGACTGGTGTTGTGCGCTTTTCAACTGGAGAAGTCTCTGGTCGGAAATCTTCCAGAGCCACTGTCAGTCAATGAGACAACACTAGATGGTACTGACACACATCTTACATACAGCTGCAGTTCCTGTTGATACTCAGTAAGATAAGCAACAACCCCTGCCGAAAATTGCTGAGATGCTTCTCCCATCTCAAGAAAGCAGAATTCAGTTGGGCCCTGTTTTCACAGTTTGGTGATGTTTTCAGGAAGCATGGCTGGAGGATGGATTTTGGCACAGCCTTCATAATTTTTGCTTAGTTTCTCAACCTCTTTTTGTTTGCCTTATACATGATCATATCCATAACGGGTCATTTGTTGTAGCTCTTTCACTCATAATTATAACACCACAGAAACATAAATAAAGTATGTTCTGTATTGCTTACCCCACAAATTTAATACCTAGACATTTTAAAGTTGAATACTACTTGCAGCCTCATGCTCAGCATTGCTCAGGAATGCTGAGAGTTGAAATCATTGGTTAAAATCAGTGCAGTGAAAAATCCTGTCTGCCATCTTCATTCAAAAGGGTATCCAGCTGTATTCAAATATAGACAAGCTCTACAATCTCAGGAACCATCATGCAAAATTTGGTTATGATACGTTGAGAGGTGTTCAAATGCATACCAAAGAGATAAAGCACTTTCTGAAATATATACAGTCGTAGAAACGATAGCAAAAAGTGATGATTTATTTCCTGACAATATTGACAAATAACTGTTAACAGATCTGTAGGCCTTGGTTGTTATATTATGAAAATTCAACTTCAAAACTCCTGCATAAGTGTGTGTGTGTGTGTGTGTGTGTGTCCTCATCCTCCCTATGAGGCGGTTTACAGCAGTAATCATAATTCTCAGATTGAGAAGATGTGATTCTTTTCGGTAACTGCGTGTGAAAGCACCACATTGTCAACTGGACTGAAATGTGTAATTGAAAGTTAAAACATTCCCCAAACTTTTCACGCTTTTCAAAACTCTGTGTGAGTGATGAAAATAAACTTTGTGGGGTTCTGATCTTTGATGTGGCGAGGGAGATGTACGAAAATGTCAAGCGAAATAAATGGAGCCTTATTCTACCAAGAGTGAAATGGTTGCAGGTGCTTTGTCAGCATGGGATTAAAACATTCATAAAGAAGTTAGTATGGAAAAAAATGGTTTATTGGTAACAAGTTATGCTTGGGGATTAAGAGGTTACATTACAACAGGGCAGTCTTTCAGCACAAGACAGAGAAATAGTTGTGTGTGGGAGTTGCAATTAAAAAATATGTGCATACACCTAGATTTTACAGGCATCTTGGGTGTCCAGCAGTGAGCTGGGCTTATGGTCTTCAGCGCGCAATGGCTTTGGGCCAATACTGTGAAATCCCAAGAAATCTACATGTGTTCACATGCATTGTCTATAACTACTTAGGCCTTCCTTTCTCTTGGAATTCTTTCCAAATGCCATATTCCATAAATACTAAATGTGTGCCCACCCTTCAATACCTTTCCCATAGATTTGCCAGCATGTTGCCATTGCAAAAGAATTTAGGGTGCAAAATTGATCCATGGCGGGGGAGCAGGTGATCCAAGCAGGGTGGTAGTACAAAGTCATCACTGTCATCATGTTCATTGACTTGCCATTTCTCTACAAATTTGTCGTTTGTAGCATATAAAAATGAGTAGCGATTATAATCCAAAACGTATAATCACATAGCACAATTACAGTTAAATATCAATAACATTATATCAATAAATCAATTGTTGTTGTGCCTTGGGAGACAACGGAAGAGTGCATCTTTGGGGGTAAAGTCAAACCGTTGGAGAGTTACAGCGCCTGCTCTCATGGAAGGATACAATGATTTTGTGGCGCTTAGGTGGGCATCCTATCTTGTTGAGCAGTGTGAACAGTCAGTGGGGTGTAGAGTCAGTGTGGTGTAGTGGTTAAGAGCGGTGGACTCGTAATCTGGTGAACCTGGTTTGCTTCCCCGCTCCTCCACATGCAGCTGCTGGGTGACCTTGGGCTAGTCACACTTCTCTGAAGTCTCTTAGCCTCACTCACCTCACAGAGTGTTTGTTGTGGGGGAGGAAGGGAAAGGAGACTGCCGCTTTGAGACTCCTTAGGGTAGTGATAAAGCAGGACATCAAATCTAAACTCTTCTTCTTTTTTGGCTGGCAAGGTCAAATGCTTTCATCAGATCTATAAAGGTGATATACAAGGGGTGTCTCTGTTTTTGACATTTCTCCTCAAGGTGGCACAATGAGAAAATCATGTCAACTGTTGACCTCTGAGCTCTAAAACTGCATTGCGACTCAGGATTAACCCGGTAAGCAAGTGACTGTAATCTGTTGAGAACTACATAGGTGAAGGCTTTCCCCATCGTACTCAGCAGGGCCATGGAGAGTCTATGGTACCGTAGTTATTTCATGGTGGGCACCTTTGTTCTTGTAAACGGTCACAATGCCGGAGTCATGCATGTCTTGTGGCATGGATCCTTTGTTCAAGCACTGCAAGAAGATGTCATGGAGGTGCATCATCATGAGGGAAGAATTGGCACTTGCTTCAGGCACTTCTGTTGGGATTCTGTCCTGTCCTGAGGCTTCCCCACATGCCTGAGAGTTTATGCTCTTCCTTACCTTGTCGAGCTCCTCTAAGACAGGCAGAGTATGAATGCTGTCCATTGCTGCGTCAAATACCATGTATTCCTGTGAGTACAGTTCTTGCCCACTGCTTTATCTGCTTACTGCAATTTCTCCAGACAAGGTTTTTAGTGGTGCAGTTTTCCCGAGTGTTGGTTCAAAAGCAATTGGTTTTCAGATGCATACTGACCCTAACAGAGAAGCATAAATAGTCTTATTCCCCCAAAGTTTATCTAAACCTACTTTAAAGCTACCCAAATTGCCGGCCATCACTGTGTCTTGTGAGATTGAATTCCGAAGTTTAACTATGCACTTTGTGAAGAAATGCTTGCTTTTGTCTGTCCTGAATCTTCCAATATTCAGCTTCAATGGATGACCCCAAGTTCTAGTACTATGAGAGAAGTCTTCGCCACCCACAGTCTCCACTGCACACATATTTTCAGACACCTCTGTCATGTCTTCCCTGAGATGCTCTGGAAGTGAAGGGGAACAACAACGACATCATCTATTCTGATGATTATTATGCAAGAAACACTTTTCAGATTAATTTCATTGGATCGTGCCTGATGCAAAAGAATACCGATTGAATTGTGTTTATACCAGGACAAAGAAGCAAGAGCAAATCCACCTCTGAAAATCTAAAGGCCAGCAGTTAATTCAGATTCAATATTGACCCCAAGGGAGAGGTTTGAAAAACACAAAAGCTGACTCAATAGTTTGGGACTTTTAGATGGTCTTAAAAAGTTATGGAGATGTGAGAGGTAAGTCTGCCATTATAGCTTGTCATTGTGAGGCTGGCTACCTGTGTGACCCCATTGAATTAATTGCAATTTACTTCTAGGTAAGTTTGGCCAAGATTGCAGTCTTAGCTGGTTCTAATAAAGGTAGAAACGAACAGATACATATTACCTGCACAGGCTGGGATAGCCAAGATAAGCCCCGAGTCTGCTGATTTTCAATAGCATTAATCTGTCTGACGTAAAATGAAAAGTTCCCTTGTGAGAAGATCCACATTCCTATTTAAATGAGCACCTTTTTTTTTCAAAGACACTATTTTTAATTATTCTCCAAAGCAACCTTCATTTTTAGGGTCTCCATATGTACTCCATTACAATGTGATGCCACTTTTAAAGTATATGGCGCATCAGGGGCATATTGGTGGGCTGAAAAAGGTATCCACAAATTTGCCACTTGCCTTGTTATTTATGTTTCCTTTTTAAAAAAGAAAGAAAGAGGGGGGAGCAAAAAAGCAAAGCACTTGTAGTGCTGAGGTCATCTTTACCTCATGTTCCTTAACACTAGCAAAACTAGAAAAAGCAAAACAATAGCAACATCCCCACACATAGCGCATATATAAAAGACAGTTTCCGCAGAAGTCTTAAATATTTGATGAAATCCAGCCAATTTGGCTTTGTATAGGATAACCATATTAATTAGCTGGCTTAGTCATGTTAATATGGTAATTCTAGCAATATTTCACCCTAGTCATCATTAGATTAAGCCTCCTTCATCTTCTAGTTAACTTGCAATTATGGTCTTTAATATCTGACATTCGCTTGGATTTTGGTCAATCCATACAATGCCAATATTTAATGATAAGGTCCCTGGGTTAATCAGCTGGAAAATATTCCCAGAAGTTCCAACTAATCAAATTTGCTCTTGCAATTCAGCGAGTACATTGCCATGTTAAGTTTCAGAACAGATGTCTGAGGCAGGAGAGGCTTCCTTACAGCAGAACTCAAATCTCACCCTCTTGCTCCGTAATGACATAGGTTATTAAAACACACTATTTTGGTGCTGCTGGTGGTGACCTAATTAAGGCACTCAATCAAAAAGAATCAAAGCACACACGCCACGTCCCTGCTTTCTATGAGTGTTCTCGAATCGAAACATAACACTGATGAAAGCACAGCATGAAGGATGGCTAAAAAGTATGATCTCAGCTGAGAAATTGGCCCTAAGCACTTGTTAATGAAGGCAAATAGGATTTTGCACGCCAACATATAAACTTAGCAAGTGTAGATTCTATTTGATTGCCATTTTCAGCAAGGTAAAGCAGACTGATATAATTATCAGCCTGGTATTATTGTCTCATGCCTTTGCTAATCCTTTTTGTGGCGTAGGAGGCCTGGGAATTAGCGCATGGGCTGTTGCTATCCCCGCAACCCGTAGCTGACTGTTTTGCAGTTATACAGACTCCCCAGCTGTGCTTGAGAAGAAAACCTCGGATCAGAAAGAAAGAGCAAAGTGCCATCTGATAGTTCAGTCAGGGTGAAAGCAAATGCGGATGAGAATCCATCTTGAATTTCTGCGTCCGCATTACAGGTTGGATGTGTGCATGAAAGACTTGTATGATGGTGGTAGATCCAAACCACAAGTTTAAAGCAGATTCAATGCACATCTAAAGCTCAGGACTTCCCCCAAAGAATCCCAAGGACTGCAGTTTCCCCCTCACAGAGCTACAAGTCCCAGCACCCTTAACAAACTACAGGGAAGTTTGAAATAGTGGGTGCACGGTTATATCCATGCTGCATGAAAATTCAGGAAAATTCAGGGGAAAGATGCCAAATGTAATGCATTTTGGGATGTCAGGGCAAAGTTTGCCCACCCCCCATATGGGCAAGGAGGAATTGTGATGCCATTACAACCTGCCAGCAGAAACGTATATTAAATGAGTCTCACATAAAAAAAAAGCTTGCATTGTAAAGCCTTGAAACACAAGCGATGTCACACACACAAATGATTGTGCCAAGATATTGCCCATTTCAGATTCAACGGTTGGAAATGTAAGCATAGATTACAGAAAAATAACTTCATCCCTTCTATTGTACATCTGTAAACAGTTATGTAAGCTGCTGCATTTAAAGTAGAAGATTTAGGTCACAACTGAACTTTGTTGTCTAGTTTAATATAATCTTTTCAAATCTGAGAACTTTTAAGCATTATAAGATCCCTCCTTTTGTTTTTCAGTGCAAACCTTCTATACAAAATTAATTCTGTTTGGGAAATGGATGAAACCCTCATCATTAGTAAAATAAACCTCAGAAGAGACAAACTTGTAAATGCACCGTAGCTTAAAAACCATATTGCTGCTGGTTCCTGAAAAGGACTCTTATAAGATCTGAGGCCTATTAAAAAACAGAAATGTTTGACATCTGTTGGTGCATTGCATGAATGCAAGACAGAGATATATTAATACCATATGCGAAGGAATATGATTCAAAAATTCTAGCTTTGCTGGTATTTCCCAAAATAGATTGCCATGCTTCTTGAATAAATAAAATCAAAGATAAATATATACATTTTTAAATACACATTGAAAAATCAAGGTTTTTTTCTTTTTAAAAATGCAACAACATATGTAATGTGCTATAAAAATTATTTCTGTGTGTAAAAAAATAGAGAGGAAAAATACAAAGCTGAGCCAAAAAGCAACATGTGATGAAAGAGCTATTAAACTGCAATGAAGTTCTTACACAAATAAAGGGAAGGTAACTGTAAAATAAAGGCTTTTATATGTGCAAATATTAATTCTGCATCTCTTATGTATAGAGCTTCATCTGCAAGCAGTTTATGGACTATGGTAACTTTATACACCTTTACTCCTGTTCTTTTCTGAATAATTACAAAGTAGCTTCCAAAAATAGAAAGGTTCTCTTCAAATACTTTGCAGACCTTGTGATCCTACTGGATCAGGCCAATAGCCCATCTAGTCCAGCATCCTGTCCTCACAGGGACCAAGCAGATGCCTCAGCAACTACCTGTAATTCCCAGCAACATGTTTTGGGCCCAGGGCTGACCAGTCGGCCTGTCCATGAGGCAGACTGAGGCAGCCGCCTCAGGCAGTAGAATCCAAGAGGGCGGCTGTATCATGGTCACCCCCACCCACCACCACAAATGGAGAAGTGAGAAGAAGCTTTGGCAGCAGCTACTAGCAAGATCTTGCAAGAGCCAGCAAACTCTTGTGGCATCTTCCCGGAAGCCGCTGCCTCTTTTTCTTGCTTCTATGGAGTCGCCACGGGCACCCCACCCACCACCAGAGAAGTAGCTGTAGCTTCCAGGTTCTGGCGAGATCTTACAGGGCTCTCGTGAGATCTCACTGGAACCTGGAAGCTACTGCCACAGCCACATGATTCCCGTGTGGCAGCAGTTGGGGATCAACAACAGGGGTAGCTCCTTCCCATTTTGCTTCAGGCGGTGAAATGGGATGTATGACTCGCCTCTGACACCTATTCCTAGCTTGAAGCCATCTAAAGCCTTACTCTCCATGAATGTGTCGAATCCTCTTTTGAAATGAGCTAAATTGGTGGCCATCACTACTTCCTGTGGGAGTGAATTATTTTAGTCTCTTCTGAATCCTTCAACATTCAGCTTCATTGGATGACCTTGAGTTCTAGACTTTTGAGCAGCCCAGGAATGCCTGGGCAAGTAAGTCTTTAGTAACCAGTGAAATACCAGCACATGTCTCACCTGCTGGATCTCTCAGGTGAACCATTCCACAGAATGCATAGAGGTTTTTTTTTGTTTTTGTTATTTTAGCAAGACGGCACTGCTTACGACCTTCAATCATCTTGAATAGCTGATTCAGTCACAGCTGACATAATTATTTCAGGGCACCACCCAACAATCATGTAAAAGCAACTAGAAAGGATGGCCACCCTATGTCAGCAATGAAAAGCACTAGAACCGGTCCTTTTCATGAAAAACTCATCGGGAAAAATATAGACCTTTTACTGGGACAAAAGGAATGGAGTGGCATGGGGTGGGGTGGGGGAGAGCGGAGTGGAATGGAGGAGAATGAGTAGTGGCTTCCTATCACAGTAATCTTGGTACATATTTAAAATAGTCATTGATGAGTACAAAAATAATCCCAAGAGCACCGGATTTTATAGAGCAGTGGGTTTTAACTCTAAGGGACTGAATAACTGGACTGTAAATTTTGTTTTCAGAAGCGAGTCGTAACTAAAGTCTTGCCTAATTAAGAGCTAAGGCTGGGAAGTTTTAATTATTGTAATTGATTTTGCAATTTGATTTCTTTCTGGTGAAAGGGAATGGTTTAAAAGCATTAAAAGCCACTACTGTCTCCGTGTGCTTCCTCCAACTGGAAGTAATAGGCTTATGCATTTAACTAGGAATGTAGGGGGACATCTTCAGATATAACTCCAGTGGGCCATGGTATATGGAGAGCTGCAGCACACAGAGGCTCACTTACTGGCTATGGTCCAATCAGCATTCACAATAAATCTGCTGTTCGCTTGCCCATCATTGTCCCTAGGCAGCAGGAAATTCAGGCAACCAAGGCAGCTTTCCCTAAGACAGAAGAGGCCTACCTCTTTTGAAGCGAAGTGAAGTGAAGTGAAGACACTGCAGGGGATTGCGAGGGTTGAACTACAACACCTGGTGATCTCTGGAAGGAACTGGTGCACTGGCATTTCTTCCCAGGGATCACGGGGATTCTAGTTTAACCCTCCATGACCCTAGCAGAGAAAGATGCTGGTTGTGTCTCCAGTCTTGAAAGGAGTCTTTTCTCCCCCAGGAGGGGGTGGCAAGTAGAGCTGGAATGCTAAAAAACATTGAGATAGGGTTGTCGTATTTAAAAAGTGAACACCTGGACAGAAAAGTTGTTGAACTTTTTTCAGTTTTGGCCAAAGTTGCAAAGAAATTGAGCTATTTCTGAGGAAAACTGGAAAAAAATGACACTGCGAACACGGGCTGCCATACATCTGGATTTTCCAGGACATCAAGCCGATTTCTGTCCGGACACTGCTTGCAACTGCAGTATTCAATATATGTCTGGGAAATTCTGGCCTATGGCAACCCTAAACTCAAAACAACAAGAAGTTATTCAAATATATTAATGTTAATATATTGATGAACATGTACCATCCAGGACAGATGCAGTCTTTCTACACAGTCCTGTAACATAATGGATACTGGGGATCTGTAGCTGCATCTATTTTCTCCCCACACTGTTCACTATGCAGTATTTCCACAGGTGTAAATATAAACACAGCATCAACCTCTATCTCACAGTCTTTAAGAAAATTCATGACTGTCTTAGTAATGTATTGTGTCACATCCAGAATGGGATTGACAGATGCGACTCACAATTTGGCAAAGTACATTATGTTAATTTCAAATGTATACTGCAAAGTCTGTCCATTAAAAACAAATGTGTGTTCTAAGCACTATGGGTGCCCTAAAATAATAATAATAATAATAATAATAATAATAATAATAATAATAATAATAAATCTGTTCTCTACTAACTACCTTACAAGATTTGAGTTTCTTCTAGGGACCTCTGCCTAGCTCTCTGGTTGTTTACCTTGAGGTTGTTTGCTAATAGTCTCAAGATGCAATGCTCTTGTTCAGCAAACCACCTTTTAATATTCAAGTTTCTAGTTCTCATGGTGACCTTAAGACTGTCTCGTTTTTTTCTTTGTAGCACATTCTGCTTTGCCCAAAACATTATCAAATGATTTGAGAACGTCTATTGTGGATGAATTACACAGAATTTTAATTTTGCATTAAAAACAAAGTTGTATTTTTGTCAGCGAAGCTCAGATGCTGACAGGGAGAGAACAGTTAGCAACAGAAAGCAGAGAGGATGGGGACAGCAGCCGTAATCTGACCTCTGAACAAAGGGGAGGGGAAAAACAGGGCCAAAGGGACAGACAGCTGGGTGAGAGCTCCGATAGTGAGCCAGACATTGGAATGCAGGAAACATTCTCTCCCAAATCTCGCAGGATCTCAAAAGTGGCAGAGACGCACAAAAGATCCCGGAAGAGAAGGTGGGGGCTTCCGGTGGGGAAGGAGCTCAACTCCATCTTCTGGGGAGGATGATGAGTAGAGGAGCTCCGTCCTAGTTTTTTGTTTTAGCAATAAATCTGAAATAATTAACAGCCAGAGTCGTCTCACGTTTGTGGGAGAGACCAAACCGTAACAATTTTGGTTTCTATTATAAGTATTTGCATATGGCCTTTATTCCCTCCCCCCCCCCCCGCTATTTATGGGCAGATAAATTTTCTTGAATTTCTCCAGGGAGAAGACAGCTTTCTCAGGGATCGGGCTCAGCATTACCACCGGCAATGAGCACAGCTTCTTCCTTTCCCCCCCAATGTCTTCTTTGTTGGTGCTGCCTCTACAAGCGTGCTGGCACCTGAGCTGTCGTTTTGCACCCTCTACACTGCCCCAGGCCTAGCAACAGAGCTCAGTGGTAGAGCCTCTGCCTCACATGCAGAAGGTCCCAAATTCAATCTCGGGGGGGGGGGCTGGGAGAGAGCCCTGCCTGAATCCCCAGAGAGTTCCTGCCAGTCAGTGTAGCCAATACTAAGCTAGATGGACTGGTGGTCTCACTCAGCGTAAGGCAGTTTCCAGTGTTCCTATTATTCCATGGCAGTAGGGAGGGGGAATGGAAGCTTCCACAAAAATGTGGCGGGAAAATCTTAGGTGAAAATTCTGTGAAGTTATCTTCATTTTCTATGGGAGCAAGGCAAAGTGTGTGGGGGAACTCATAACTTTTCTCAGAAAGATGTCTTCTGAATAAATTTCTGCTCAGCTCTGCTTTTTGTCTTGTTCATAGAAACCAGATTCCCAGCTCCTCATTTTATGTTGGGGTGCTACACAACTGCAAATGCAAGTTTCAATCCTTGACAATATGCTTAATCCTCAGGTGATATGCACTACATTTTAATAGCCTTTTAGTGAGTTCTGGAATGCCCAGTTAAAGCTGGAAGTGTTTTTATATAACACTCACAGTTAACATTAGCCGTGTGGGTGGACATATGGCTTTCTGATGTTTGTAGACATTATGGAAAGTCACACTTTCTTCAAACATATTTTACTTCTTGTTTTATATTTAAAAAATGGGTAGGCTTGAACCTCATACATATTTTGATGCTACCTTAATTATGTTCTCTCCAGAGAAGAAAAATCTCTGGAATGATTCCTTTCATTATTAGAATGAAAAGGAGTTTGTGATAAAGCATTTATATGAACAGAAAGCACCTAGGACATGATAATGCAGTATCACTGAAATCTCCTCGGACTGAGGGGGAAATGCAAAGTTCAAAATCTAAATCATTGTTAAGTGCTAGATTGAACCAATACACCTGCCTCTTACGAGTACCATTTAACCTGTGCTCCAATACTTTCTCACCTCTTTTCAAACAGACCTAAAACCATCCCACTTCTTTTCAACAACTCTGTCCTTTTATGAAATGGGGGGAGGGGAATTGCTGGCTCCCCCTCTCCACACACACCATGCTCCTCTACCTACACATGCCCTGTACCACCCCCAAACCTATTCTGGACTTTCCCCCAGAACAGATATAGGGAAGCACAGGGAGAGGAGAGCATGAGATCCTTCCATTATAGAAGGAGAAATCATTGCACTGGTGAATCTATCTGCTTAGTGCTATGTTGAAAAGATGGAACAGAGCTCGTTGCAACTCCAGAATTGCTGGAAGCTTGTTAGAAATGCTTGTGGGTTGAGGAAGAGCCTTGCCACCCAGTACCTAAGAACTTTGCTTGCTACTTAGTAGAATGGAAGCAAGTTGAAAGTGGAGCCTGGTTGGCTTGGGTTGCAATAAGTTGCCTCCCTTCTACAACTCAGATGTGGCCTGTGGTTTGCCCGACTTTCATTCATTTCTATATTCATTCCCAGCAGAAGCCTACTACTCATGGCATGGTGCTGGATGCTAATAATTGACTTCTTTGAATGATCTATAGATGGTTTTGAGTTCCTGCCAAAGATAATACATCTATTGAAGCCGGGGAGGGGAGGGAGGAGTGAGCCTGATGGGAAGAGTATCCTCATTTCCCATAAATGACGGATCAATCCATTATATTTGTGATAATCAATGCCATGGATCCTATTCATGTCAAGGTAGGGTGGGGGAAACTTGGTGAAGAAGCAAATCATTATTAATTCATTCATTGCAATAGCATTAATCATGATGAGCTAATGTGATATTAATGTGGCTGTAATATGTTCTTCCATTGGAATTTCACTGTAATATCAGAATTAACTAATGTACCATTGTTTTAAAGAGTGACTAAATTGATAAATAACACTGAAAGCTTTTTAAATGGGGCTAGACATGACTCTACCTACTCGTAGCTGGACTGCGAGATGAAAGGAGCCCATTTACCTCCCACCCCTTTACTTGTGGGTATGCTAAACTGCAATTTTGCAACGTTCATGAGTTATTGCCCCACCAAAACAGCCAATCAGGTTGTCGCACAGCGCAGCTCTCTTCCAGGAAATATTGATATGGTATATTATCACTTCTGGGAATGGCATAATAAGCCACAATGATGCCTTCTATTGTCTGCTGCAGTCTGGAGAGTCCAGCACACACTCAGACCACTCAGCATCCTCAGACTTGTTGCCCATGGGAGATATACAAAAATGACTTCTGAAAGGAGAAGCTGGACTAAAAGCTCCTTCAAAATAGGTGGTGTCTTTGTTTGTTTGTAAGGCATCAAATTTCACGCTAATGCTCCTTTCTATGAATTTCTTTTTCCGGCCCCAATTACTATGCTGTGAGAGGGCTTGCGGTCAGAGGCAGTGGGTGAGGACACATGCGGAAACTTGTACATAGGTCTTTGGATAGCAAACATTTTAAAATATTTAGTTCTTTGTTGAGGGAATGCAGGCGGGATAAAAGCATTTTGCAGGTCACACTGACGTATTGCAGATATTAATATTGTGCAGCGCAAAGCAACTGGATGCATAAAAGCTGACTCCCTTTTGAATAAAAATTGGCCAGACCCATAATTGTGATTCAAAGCTTTACTGACCAGAACTTCTTCAAAAACAGGTACAAAACAATCCATGATTCATCCAGAAGGTTGTATAAAGGACATCCTATGCCCTTTTAAAATGTGAGGGTTTGGGGGGGGTATTGGGTTGTTGTTTTTATTTTGATTGTATGTTTTGTGGTTTTATATTTTGATTTTGTTCTGTGAACCTCCCTGAGACCTTCGGGTATAGGGCGGTATATAAATCCAAGAAATAAATAAAGCATATGCACATTAAAGCAAATGTTCTTCCTCTTAAATATATAATATAAATATGATCAGAGCAAAAATCAAAACTCTGTTTCTCCCAAACCCTGCATTAGCTTGCATCCAGCCTAAGGCTATGCAGCTCCTGGAGAGACTTCATTACTGGGCCACTGCTTATGATGAGATCTTCCAACAGCAGCAAAATAGCAGCACACGGCATGCCAGCATTGCATGAGCATGCTAGTATTGAAGGTGGGAGAGAGAAAGTGGGAAGATAAATCCAGGCGAGCCTGGAGAAGAGACAATAGCTTACTTCAAATATTAGAATGGCTGTCACATAGACTTGTTTCCTGTTGCTACATAACAGGGCCAGTCAACCTTTCTCAACCTGAGGGCCACATTCCCTTCTGGGTAGCCTTCTGAGGGCCATGTGCCATTGGTGGAGGGGGGAGCGAGAGGAACAAGTGGGCCAGAAAGTCAAGTTTTCTGTTTAGGCTGGTTTCTATACATACTCACACACTCCTTTCTTCCATCTTTGTGTCCATCCAGGCGAGCAAGAAGAACTCTCAGAGTTTAAGGATACACAATAGCTAGGCAAAAACTCTCAAGATGCAAAGCAAGGCCAGTGAGGGGTGTTGCATAGGGACGATTCTAAGCCACAAATAGAGAGGCCTGGAGGTCTACATGTGGCCCTTGGGCCTGAGGTCGTTTCCTGTCCTCCCTCTCAGGAAGCTTGGACCTATAAACCTGACTGTAACAATTGCTCAACAGTGGAACAGATCACCTCAGAAGGTGCAGTCACTTCTTCAGTAGAGGTTGTTAAGCAGAGGTGGGGTGGCCTATCCAGAGATGCTGTAGTAGAGGGTTTCCTGTGCCAGCAGGAAGTTGGGCCAGATTTTTAGCAAAGTAGCTAAAAATTTCAATGTAAAAATTTACAAGCAGCGGTTGCTAAAGAGCTGGGGAGCTGCCTGGACCTGTCCTGACTATTTCTCTGCAGGTTGCAGCACTACTCGTTGGCTGCAAACGGCTGCATGACGACAGCCTTACTTTTTATTATACCTTAAGACAGCCTGGTTGCACAGTTAAACAACTTACAAGTGTGCATGCACACAAAAGCTCATACCTATGACAAACTTAGTTGGTCTCTAAGGTGCTACTGGAAGGAATTTTTTATTTAGTTAAACAACTTGTTAACGTTGTGGTAAACAGTTCAATAACTAGAGAATGCACTTTGATTACAAAACATTCAAAGAATAAACATATACAATAGTCAAAAAATGACTTCAGATCGTGAAAATTACCCATAATAATAGAAAATGGGAAAGTAAGAATTATAATTGGAGACTATTTTGGGCAATTGGAACCATATGAAAACATAAGAAAGAGCTTTCCAATAAATGCTGAATGTTGTACATATTGTGGAAATGTGGAAAACTGGAGACTGGAAAATGAGAAAAGCAGAAGTGTTGAAATTGCTATATTTCCCCATTCCTGTTCCCGGATCTCCTTACCATTCTAGTTTGAGGAACATGGGGCTGGATCCAGTTCCTCCACCTCCCAAATTTTGTGTATCAAAGATATCATATGAGATTTTTGAGCTGGTCTCAGGTACATCAGCAGGGACCATGCATACAGCCCAGAATGCTGAATGAACACATTCCAAGACTGGAAGCCATGAATGTGCTATACCCTTCATCACAGGTTGCAATCTAGTTGGGAATGTGTGTGAATGCATCATACTTGCTGGGCTGACATGTATATATTTAAAGAGCCATCACACTTGTTCTCTTGCTGCTACTATTACAAGTTAACACCATATCCAGAATCTCTTATAAGCTGGATAGCCATCTGTCATGGATGCTTTAGCTGAGACTCCTGTATTGCAGGGGGTTGTACTAGATGATCCTTGGGTCCCTTCCAACTCTAAGAGTCTATGATTCTATAAATGTGCAGTAAGGCTAGATTTGACCTTGATATTGGCCTTCTCCTGCTGTTTGAAACATGTCACTTGCAACAGTAATGTACATAATACACATAAAAAAACCTTTCGAACCTCTTTCACGACCGTACAAGTTAATACCTTATACTGTATTCATTGGGGGTAGGATGGAGGGCAATGCATTAAAATTATGTGCAACCAATATATAAATTATGTCTAATGACTTGCATACTAAGGCTACCTCAAGAACCTTTCCTTTTTACATTTGCAATTCTGTGTATGATGCTAGTCTGTACCTGGAAAAACGTTTTGATAAAATTCAAATTTTAAAGTAAAATATATGCTGTAACATAACAATTCTCACCTGCACTTTATGGTGCAACATCTCTCCAAAGAATCCATTGTTCTGTTTATTCCATCATTCCTTTTCTGGCTCAGGTTTATTCCAAAATATTTGCAAGCTTTATTGCAATGGACATTTCCATCCTTCCCTTATTCTGTACTCATGGAGCAATCCTATTGCCACTGACTTGGGAGTAAGTTTCATAAGTAAGTGACCAGAATTAGATGAAGAGGGTTGGCATGAGTGGAGCCTCATCAGACACTGACTAAGTGTTCTTTGGTGTGGTGTGGGGTTAAAAGATGTGCAGTGAGTGATGTCAGCCATAGCATATGGTCTTCCATATGCCCTGTTTCCCGGCACCACCACCATCAGCTGCCAATGGTAGTCATCTGGGAGCACCACCCCAAGCTGTGGAGCATTGGACTTGGGGCCCAAAGACCAGCCCTAACCAACCCACTGCTCACTGGTACAATTTGCGCTTGTACTCATGCTGCTGTGTCTTGCTCACACATACACAGCTGGGCCAGCGCAAAATTCTTTCCCAATGCCTCATGTGCTACAAACTTTCAGACAAAAACCTGGTACACCACTGGGCTAAGCCTAACCAGAGGTGGATTTAGAGCAGCCAGGCTGGTTTTCCCGCACTGGGCACCAAGCCGAAGTGGGCGATGAAGGGCGTCACTGTCAGTTTGCATTTCTTAGTGCAGAAAGAATTGATCTGATGTGTAGAGATCTTTCCTATTCTAATTAATCCAAGAGGGTTCTGGAAGCTTCTCTGTGTGAAAGAAACAAGCAGAAGGTTCATGATGTTTGGGTTATACCTTCAGAGAAGCTGAGTACAGCTGACTTAAGCTGGTTCTGTTATCTCTTTCAGTCAAGGTCATGCTGATTATAAAAATAGGGCAGAAGGAGCCTAGGTTTCATTTTCTCTTTCTATCTCTTTTCCTGCTGGTGTGGTGTTCTGTACATAGTATGCTATACAGTAGTGTTAAGGTTTAGATTTATTATAAGGTATTGTAAGTTTAATTTAAGTCTGCTGCAACTGGATTTCTTATGGACAGTGCCAATCCTGAATGTATTGGATTTGTGACCATTATGCTCATTTGCCTTCAGTAGCAGTAAAGCTCTGCTGGATGAAATACAATTGCCTCTGGTCTATTTCTGGGAATCTGCAAGTGACTCTGCTAACTATACATCTGGATCAATATTGAGTAGAATTTCCATGACAGTCACAACTGTGTCCCGCTGTCCATGGAGGTGCAGGTCAATTCTGTGTCCAGGGCAGCTGTCTACCAGCTCCATCTGGTATGCAGGCTGAGACCCTACCTGCCCGCAGACTGTCTCACCAGAGTAGTGCATGCTCTGGTTATCTCCCACTTGGACTACTGCAATGCGCTCTACGTGGGGCTACCTTTGAAGGTGACCCGGAAACTGCAATTAATCCAGAATGCGGCAGCCAGACGGGTAACTGGGAGCGGCCACCGGGACCGCGTAACACCGGTCCTGAGAGATCTACATTGGCTCCCAGTACGTTTCCGAGCACAATTCAAAGTGTTGGTGCTGATCTTTAAAGCCCTAAATGGCCTCGGTCCTGTATACCCGAAGGAGCGTCTCCACCCCCATCGTTCAGCCCAGACACTGAGATCCAGTGCCGAGGGCCTTCTGCCATTTCCCTCACTGTGAGAAAAAGAGCTACAGGGAACCAGGCAGAGAGCCTTCTCGGTAGTGGCACCCGCCCTGTGGAACACCCTCCCATCAGAGGTCAGAGAGATAAACAACTACCTGGCATTTATAAAATACCTAAAGGCAGCCCTGTTTAGGGAAGTTTTTAATGTTTGATGCTGTACTGTTTTTAATATTCGGTTGGAAGCCGTCCAGAGTGGCTGGGGAGACCCGGCCAGATGGGCTGGGTATAAGCACTAAAGTCCACCGGTGCACTAAAGTCCACCCGTGGCCAAACCATCACTACATATTAGTACATAGGCCAGGCATCCCCAAACTTCGGCCCTCCAGATGTTTTGGACTTCAATTCCCATCTTCCCCGACCACTGGTCCTGTTAGCTAGGGATCTTGGGAGTTGTAGGCCAAAACATCTGGAGGGCCACAGTTTGGGGGTGCCTGACATAGGCTCTTGGAGAGAAACCTGTGGCTGCTTCTATCCTTCCTTGTTGTTCTGTTCTGCTATGCTGTGATAAACCATAGTTTGCCATAGCAAAGTCGTATGAACCCCAGACTTTTGGTTTAGGTCTCCCCAGACTAATCACAAGCTGCAACCTCAGTGATACACTAAGACAAACTATGCCTTAGTTTAGTGAAATGCAGCAGCCAAACAACCGCAGAGCAGTGAAGTGGCTGCAATCCCATTTCCCAGAACCTACATACTCGTGTGTTCGTGCTAAGCCATGGTTTGGCTTATCTTGATGCGCAAACCAGACTGGTGGGACACAATGGGAGAAGCAAGCATTCTGATAGCCCTTGTTTTGTTTAAGCCAAAAGCATTAATCTTTTCACATTAAATAGATTAACTTCCTTCTTTTCTTGCAGCGCCAGAGGACAACATCTCAGATAATAATAAATACTATGCAACAATGACGGCAGCGCTGATAATTTGTTTAACTACACAGGCAGACTATTTAGTAAAAAATATAGATTTTAGCCTGAAAAACTGCAGTCAGAATCTGCAGCTGGTTTGCCGTTGTAAATCATAGGCATCTCGTATCTTAACGATGCCTTGAATTTTCTCAGCAAATGGATTGGGACTTTGCTGTATATTATATTTTATATTCTCTTTAAGGAGCCATGCAAGAATGTAGCATTCCTGAAAGCACTCAGTAAACTTCCAGATCTCCTGGTGATACCCAGAAACACAGGCTTTTGTGTTTGGCATTGTTTTTGTTTTAAGAAATGGAAAAATAATTATAAAGCATATTGTGCTAATAAATCAAAAAAGGCGCTTGAAATAATCTCATAAAATGTTATGGTTTAAATAATGCCCTTCATCAGTATTCTTTGTTTAACATTTTATGTTTATTGATAAATGAAGATGCATTTAAATAATTCAAACAAAACATTAGCTGCAAGCAAGGAATTAATAATTGATAGGACTGGAAGGGGTTTTTTCACTTGGGAAATAGATAATATTAGCTTAATGTGGGGCTGCAGGAACAGAGGAAATGTAATGGATCTGCCTTTTTTAAAGTGATGATGGTTATTGTGGTCTAAAAGTTGCTACAAAGGCAAAAGCGGGACAGCTCTGTAGCTGCAATAGATTTCACTCATAGGAGCTGACAGTGCAAATTGTGGTTTGATGGACCAGATTTATACATGGGAGGAGATCTAATGAACTTGGCATATTCTAAAGGGGGAAAAATAAACACCATTAAACTGAAATCTGTTCATTTTAAAGAGAAAAAAAATCCCATAGGGTTATGGAGCATTCAAAAATTTGGTTTGTTTTTTTTAAAATGTATCTTATCTATTTTATGCATTTTTCCATTTATTACTATTTTTAATTAAAGAAATAGAAAAAAGGCAGTAAAGCAGAGGGTGGAAGATTATTTAAATCAGGGATAACGAATGTGGTGCCCTCCAGATGTTGTTGGACTATGACTCCCATCCAGCAAAGCCAAGGATCAGGGATGATGGGAGCTGTAGTCCAACAACATCCAGAGGCCACCCCGTTGGCTACCCTTGGTTTAAATATTTTGCCTTCAAAATGTACAGAGTCATCCTATCCTCAAGTTACAATGCTAGGCAGAATGAGATTGCTCCTAACCCTAAGGCTATGCCAATTGGAGCTCGACAGGGGTGATGTACGGCTGCATGGCAATATCCTTGCAGGGGCAGGAAGCTACATACTTATGCGTGTCCGGATGTGATGAAGCCAATATGCAAAATAGAGGGCATCTTATTGAACCATATGCCAGATACATTGACTCGCAATCATACATAGGCACCTCTCACCATCCCTTTTCCCTAGTCAGAGATTGTACCAGGTCATCTTGTACTCAAAGCATGTGCTTTTCCACTGAGCCACAGATCCCCATAAGATATCTTTGGTACTAGCCGGCTTTCTACCACAAGAGTAGAGGCTCTATAGCTGTCCCATGTAGGGGGCAATCCCAGTCACTGAGCTGTAGGACAGTGGAACAGTAGAGAGAAAAGAGAGCAGAGGGATGAATATTTTCACAGTTATGGACTCACCATTCCAATGGTTTATATATGAGACCTAGGCCAATGGTAGAACAGGTTGCTGGACTAGGGCCATGTTCACACCATACACTTAAAGGACTATGATACCATACTAAGCAGTCACTGCTTTCCCCCAGAGAATTATGGGAGTTGTAGTTTGCTAAGGGAGTTCCGTGGGGTCACGAAGAGTCGGACACGACTAAACGACTAAACAACAACAACAACAACAAGGGAGTTCCAATTCCCCTCACAAAGCTAGATTTCCCAGAGCTCTCTGTGAAGAGGGATTGACTGTTAAACCAAAAATGTGAATGTGGCCCAGACGGGTCTTACCCAATTGAGCTCTTTTGCAATCCTTACAGTCTCCAGTACCTGCTCTTCATGGAATCGCACTTCAAGAGGCACAATACAGGCAGATTGGAAGCTGGATTGAGCAACATGAGTGAAGAAAGCAGCTTTGTTTTCCAGCCGCACCAGCACTCGACATGACATTTTAGAGAGACTTGTCTGCCTTGACAGTAGGCACATATGCCTGCTATTTTGTTTTAAAATACTTGTAGTGCTTTTAATAACACCATTACAGCTGTTCACTAAATGATGCCTCAAGACAGAGGCATTGCAATGAAAAGAGAGTCTCAGCAAGGGAACATTTCTGCCTGTATCTCTTTCGGTTGCCAAGAAGCATAGACGGAACATATGGTCACTTTGTAAAGGTGAGTTGAACATGCAAAACGAAAACCGAAAAAAACCCCACCAAGCAGCAATTGCAGCCAATATTTGTCAGTTTGAAACTCCCCTTTTCAAAGCATAATTTAGTTTAATGTGACCCTTGTTAATTTGAGTTATAGTTTTATTAATATACAGAACAGCCCCGCTCTGTGACTGGGAAAACAATTTTAAAAATAAATGCCTAGAATGATGTGCTGCCAATTCCTGCCCGCCCCCAAACACATACTCCCCCCGATTTGTCTGAAACTATCATTTAAAAATTAATGTTTAATTTTGTAGCAGAAGAAGAATCGAACACTATTAACAGCTAGTTTGTGTGGACAGGAGAAGTTATAAGTTAGGCTAAAAATCCCACTGTTGATGTGTCTATGCATGTCTTTGCTTGATTTATCTGTTTATTGATCTGCCTCGGAAGAGCCTTTCCCCCAAGGGAAACAGCAGGGCAGCATCAGCTGAGAGGGGATCTCTATGCTTAGTTTTTCTGGAGCTCACCAAGAAAGGCTAAGGGCTGGGTCAGAGAGGAAAGGAAAGGTTACAAGCAAGGAGAGGGAAGTTGGACTGCAAAGGAACTCAAGATACCACGCCAACCAATTTTTGCAAGGTGTGTGGTTTCTGGTAAAATAGATGGGTTTGTAGCCAGCCCAGTTCCTAATGTTAAGGATAATACAGGAGGCTGCAAACTGCTAAAACAATGTCAAAAACAATTTTATTTTCAAACTACAGATGGGACACCATTGCAGCTGCTACTCCTTTTATTTTGCAAAATGTTGTACTTGTTCCCTCCAGCGTGTACAGTGGTGCAATTTGGTAATTTTAGACTCTGGACTTAGGCAGCAATCCTAACTTCACTTTTCTGAGAGTAAGCTCAGGTTAGGACTGCACTGTGAATGGTCTTACAGGTGACAAGTGAGGGGAAAATTTAGGTGGCAATATGTTTTACTTCACTAACTTCAAAATGTGATCCTGCATTTGAGACCCCTCCTGCTTAGTCTTCTGGGTTGAACCCAAATGCCTATCCAGATAGTCCTACAAAACATCCATGGGCATTTAATTTTATCTAGCCCCATGTCATAGGGACACGGGTGGCGCTGTGGTCTAAACCACAGAGCCTAGGGCTTGCCAATCAGAAGGTTGGCGGTTCAAATCCCCACGACGGGATGAGCTCCCATTGCTCGGTCCCAGCTCCTGCGCACCTAGCAGTTTGAAAGCACATCAAAGTGCAAGTAGATAAATAGGTATTTCTCTAGCGGGAAGGTAAACGGTGTTTCCATGCGCTGCTCTGGTTCGCCAGAAGTGGCTCCCTTGGCCTATAGAGTGAGATGAGCACGCAACCCCAGAGTCCTCCACGACTGGACCTAACGGTCAGGGGTACCTTTACCTTTAGCCCCATGTCGTAGGCCAACTTTGACAGGTGGGTGGACAATTCACTTGTCAATCACATGGTGTCACTAGGATATTGCAGGATTGACAGGTGCAGCGCTGTATGATGCAGTGTACCCCTCTCCCCTTGAAGCAGACAGTGGGATGGGAGGCCCAAAAAAGCCTATATTGTGCATGTTCATTTTACCTTGCTTGTCTACTGCTCACTTAAATGTCTTGACCATCAGCTGATGTCGCCAGTGATACAAGCTGATGTGGATGCTTGGGGGGTAATAGCCTCACAGGGAAACTGGACCACCTTGCAGGCCAATAATTGCCCATGGGCCTGAGGTTCCCAAACCCTCAGGTTTGAATCCACTGGGTTTGGTTTGGCTTGAAGTTGTTGTTTTTTACCTAGGTGATTATCAGTTACCGGTAGCACTTTCTGCACTTCAAAAGCAAAGTGTAATAGCAGGAAAAGGCTTGCTATTATTAGCATGCTTGGTTCTTAAGGAAAGCCTGTTATTCATCTTCCTTTTAGATTTTTTTTATCAACGATTCTTTCTTCAGACAAACAGCAACTGGAACAGAAGTTTTTCACTGTGTACAGAAAACCATGTGAAAAAAATACTGACAAGAATTCTCACAATTAATGAAAGAACAAGAGAATATTTGCTGCAGAAGGCTTGTTGTTTTTGTCCTATGATGATAGATTTGCTTCAGGAAAACTCATTACAGTTTGATACATGTGTCACTTTATGAGTGAAGCTCAGAGCTATGGGAGTACCATGTGTGTGTCATATAATGTAACCACTTTTATTGGATAGGTAAGTAGGTAATAGCTAAAAGCCTCATAAATCAGTTAAATGTTCCCTCAATTTATAGAGAATATTTGATCTAAGGACATTACTGTCTGGTGGGCAACTGAGAGAAAGAGAGGCCATGAAAAGTGACGGAGATGGATATGGCGGATAATTGTTTGTATTAAGATTGTCTGTGCCAGAATCATCACTGACTTGAACCTTCTTTATAACCCAGGCTGCAAAACAATGGAGGAAAGTCAGTTTAAGTGGTGCAAAACCAGCCCTTCGGCTTAGCAGGGCTTATGCATTAGCTGCCTGCAATTTCCTCCTGTGCAAAGGGCTTCTACATTCATTGGCAAGGTGAGTTTTTAAGGGGTGAAAAAGAAAGTGCATATTGGCATATCAGACCTTTTGACTTGATTCGCTGCCATGAATTATATCAGAGCTGGGCAACGGACAGACAAAAGTCCAGATCTGAATTTTCAGCACATGATTTACAGACTACCAATGCAGTGGCAATGTAAAGGGCAATGTGTATGGTTTCAGGGGGATAAACAAACTCTGGGGAATATAGCTGGCATGGATTTTCAGAACTTCATGACATTTGACTACCTGCCATCTAGCTGATACTCCCTCTGCGTATACAGAATAACAAAGAAAAATATTATTGGCATGTTTCAAGGAATCAGTAGCATTTGTTACATGTTTTTAAGCGACAGTAACCAACATTGTGCCTTCCAGGTGTTGTGGACTACAACTGGGGTTTATGGGAGTTGTAGTCCAAAACACCTGGAGGGCACCATGTTGGCTAGCCCTGCTTTTAAACTTTGGTGATTGAAAACAACAACTCTGCTCTCTCAAACACACAGCCATCCAAAAGCTGTACTTAAAGCTTGGGAAATTATCCAAAGTGGAACAGGATGGGGCATATGAAAGTTGCAATAGGGAAAAGGGATGGGCAGAAACCTTCCGTGAGTGAATCCACTTGTCCAGCAAAAGAGCACTTTTTGGTTATGAAAAAGATAAGAAGAGTATTGCTGGGTCAGAGCGAAGCCCTGTTTAATCCAGCATCCCATTCCCTACAGTGGCCAACTAGATGCCCCTAGGAACCCCACAAGGCAAAGGTGAGGACAATAGCAGATGTTTAATGTTGTTCCTTGGCAACTGGTATTCAGAGGCATGCAGCTTCTTATCCTGTATGGTTAGCATATAGCCACAATGACTAGTAGCTACTGATACCGTGTTTCTCATATTTTAAGGCATCCCTACAAAATAAGGCATGGCAGGATTTTCCTGAGGTGGAAAAATATAAGGCATACCTCGAAAATAAGCCGTACCGGGTGGTGGAAGAAGGTCTGTGGCAAAGAAGGGTTGCTGCTGCCGCGTTAACCCCCGAGACCTGGCTGCAGCCTCAGTGCGCAGCGTGTGCAGCCCCACAACCCGGCTGTAGCTTTTGCGCACCGCGCGCGGACACCCGGAACCTAGCTGTAGCCTCAGCGCGCAGCCCCAGGACCCGGCTGCAGCCTTTGCGCGCGGACACCCGGGACCCGGCTGCAGCCTCAGTGCGCGCTGCCCCAGGACCCGGCTGCAGCCTTTGCCTGCCGCGCGCGCAGCCCCAGGACCCGGCTGCAGCTTCTGCCTTCCGCGCGCGCAGCCCCAGGACCCGGCTGCAGCTTCTGCCTTCCGCGCGCGCAGCCCCAGGACCCAGCTGCAGCTTCTGCCTTCCGCGCGAGCAGCCCCAGGACCCGGCTGCAGCCTTTGCCTGCCGCGCGCGAAGACCCGGTGGGAGCAGGTCTGTGGTCTGTACAGATACCGGTACCGGTACTTAATTAAAAAATAAGACATCCCTTGAAAATAAGCCATGCTGTGTTTTTTTCAGGAAAAAATTAATATAAGACATGTCTTATAATATGAGAAACACGGTACCCTTATCCTCCATGAATTTGTCATGGAGGTAGAGCCATTGTTCAGTAGCAGAGCACTTTTTTTTTTAGGTCAAAGGTCTGCAATTTAGCCCCTGGCATCTCCAGACGTAGGTGGAGAATAAATCTGCTTGGAACCCTGGAGAGGAGCTGCTGGTCAGTGTAAAAAATACTGCTCTGTCTAAATCAAATAGTCTAACTCGATATAAGGCCATAGCTTGCCAAGTTTAAAGGTAAAGGACCCCTGACAGTTAAGTCCAGTCGTGAACAACTCTGCACTCTGCTGCACTCATCTCGCTTTACTGGCCGAGGGAGCTGATGTTTGTCCCCAGACAGCTTCCGGGTCATGTGGCCAGCATGACTAAGCCGCTTCTGGCAAAACCAGAGCAGCGCACGGAAACACCATTTACCTTCCTGCCGAAGCGGTACCTAATTATCTACTTGCACTTTGATGTGCTTTCGAACTGCTAGGTGGGCAGGAGCAGGGACCAAGCAACAGGAACTCACCCCGGTGCAGGGATTCAAACCGCCAACCTTCCAATTGGCAAGCCCTAGGCTCAGTGGTTTAGACCACAGCGGCATCAGCTATATTTTTCAGAAATAGTGCAGACAGAATAGCAATCTCTATGTTAAGACAAATCTGAGAATATACCGGTAACTGAATTTGAACTTTTCAACCTGTTGGCCTACCATAATCCAAAGGAGTGTTGTTTACTTGTCATTTTTTGTAAGTTATGAACTTGAAAAAAAAGCCTTTCCTTTCTCTGACTAGTCAAGAAAAGTGGTTGAGCAAGTGTCTGATTTCCAAATGTGTACTTCGCTGTATCTTTAACTTTTTGATTTGTGGACGTGGTGATGCTTTGAGGCATTGCAGGTTGTATTGTTCACCTATCCATATTTTAGTCTCCTGAATTCTTTCCATTTTAAGTCACATCAGAGGCCTTTAAAAATCCTGTTACATGTCAAATAATTTTTCACTACTGAAAGTATGAAAGCAATGACAGGTGAACATTTCTTCTCTTTCTTTCTCTTTGGCCACATAAGCTGTGCCTATGCCCTTCTGTGTTGAAATTGATCATCTTAATAGGATTTTTGGTTTGTATACAGAATGTAACTCACTTTCTCCAGCACAAAAGAAAGTTGCTTTTCGATGGGTTAGGAAGCTGCTTTACACCAGATCAGACCATTGGTCTATCTGGCTCAATACTATATACACGGGGGATAAGGAACGTGCGGTCCCCCAGATGTTGCCAGATGAAAACTTGCTGCCAGTCAGTGTGGACCAAGTGTTTCAAATGGGAATCTTCCTCACTCTATGTGGTGATGCCAGGATTGAACCCAATACTTTCTGTGTCCAAAAAGCATGTGCTCTACATCTGACCTATGGTCCTTGCTAGATAGTGGACTTTAGGAGACAGAAGAACGAGGTCCAGCCACTTTTGATTGACGGAATTTGTGTGGAGAGGGTAACAAGGTTTAGATTTCTAGGCATTGAGTTACAGGAGGATCTGTCCTGGAGTGTTAATACAAGGGGGCTTGTGAAGAAGGCGCAGCAGAGACTGTATTTTTTGAGAATTTTAAGGAAAAACCATCTTCCACAAAAGCTGCTGCTTGCCTTCTATCACTGTGCCATACAGAGCGTGCTCACGTACGGTTTATGTGTGTGGTACGGAAGCTGTACTTCTCAGGATAGAGCAGGGCTGTGTAGAATTATTAAAACAGCAGAGAGCATTATTGGCTGCTCACTCTCCACCTTAGAACAAATCAACACCACCAGGTGCCATAGAAAAGCACTAGACATATCAAGAGATCCAACGCACCCTGGTCACCATTTCTTTGAGCTCCTGCCATCGGGACGGAGATATAGAACAATGCAGGCAAGAACGAGCCGTCTCAGGAACAGTTTCTTCTCTAGAGCGATTCTGGCCTTAAATGGAAAGCCTGGACTTTGAAGTCATCTTATTTTACTTGTTATTTTGTATTATATTTACTGTTTTTAATTAGGTTTTGTAATTTTGGATTATGCAGAATGCTTTATCTGAGTGGATGTAGCAACCGAGTAATTTCGTTGTTCCTGCAAGGGGACAATGACAATAAAGATATCTTATTTTATCTTATAGGTCAAATACCATGAATATTATCATGGAAATGGAAGGGTGAAATTTAATTCTTTTCCATTAAATATAAACGTTTGCTTGTCAGCAAATTGTCTACAGGATGCTAAATTGAATCATTTGAAAATTTCATTGTTTCATTCCATGGGTTTTGACAAGGGAAGTGTTGAAACTAGCAGTTTGAAACTTCTATTTGACAAGAAGTATGGAAACAGTGTGGAATATGGCCCTTAAAATATGTAACACCACAAAGAACATACATTTCTTATCAAATGGTGTTTAATACACCAGGAGGAACATACAAATATGGTGGGTTTTCATTCAAAATGTGCATTCGTTTCCTCATGAAAACATGATGACTTTTGCACAACTCCAACTATAGTAGCCTGGATTTTCCTGATGCAATTGAAATATCAGAATGAAAAATGTGGAAAATTACATTGTTGTAATTATACATTATTGAGCCTAAATTTTTAGAACAGCATGAAGAAATGTCATTCAGATTGGCTGACAAACAAAATGCATTCATCATCTGCTCTTTTTGTGTGTCTTTCAATTTATGAGCCCGATAAACTAGAAGAATTCCAAAACTGCATGTATGCAAGAGCTATCAGGAATGTACACAGGTCATGCCATATACTATATCCATGGCACCAGTACAGACAGTAGAAATTGCTTCGGCTTGTGTTCTCACCCAGCAGTGAACTTAATTATAGCATATAGACTTTTGCATAACCTGTTATCAAGATAAATACCCTCCCTTCCTCGGTAGGCAATTCAAGCTGGAATTCACTGGGGAAGTGCAAAATAAGAGGCAGGGCATTTGCATTTTTGAAGCAATGATCTGTAGGGAAGCAAATTAATTGTTCTTGTTCAGGTGAAACCATGATTCCTCTCAGCTGAAATTCCTGATGAGCCTTTTATTCACTGGCCATTAAAGAACTTGTTCGGTTGATAATTGGGACACATTTCTCTTAAAAACAAAAACAAAAAAGGAAGATGTTGAAAATATTATTTTCAGAGAGCTCTGCTCGTGAGAGATTCTTTCCTCATCTAGCTTTCAGCGAAATGAAAGGATGCAAGAAATCACATCCTCTCACAGTAAAGCTATCAAAAAGTGGGGGCAGAATTTTGTAGAGAGAAACTGCTGCTTCAGAAGCAACTTATATGTATAAAATAACACAATAGCATCAAAACAGGTTGCATAGTTTCATAGAATCATTGAGCTGGAAAGGACTTCTAAAGTCATCCTGTCCAATCCCCTACTGATAGAGGAAATCTACTGCAACATCCGTGAATTTACAGCATGGCTAGAGAATCTGTGGCCCCCTGGATAACGTTGGATTCCAGTTTCCACGAGTCCCAGTCAGCATGGCCAATGGTCAGGGGAGATGGAAGTCCAACCTCTGGAGTGCCACAACTATCCTGATTTACAAATGGAATGCAAATCCATTCCAATATCATGTCATTTGTAACATTAATATTTATAATATACATGCTTAGTTTATCATAAAATAACAAAGAAACTGTGCAGTGAACATGAATGAGCCAGGCCACAAGTATATCTCACAGACAGTCCATTTAGCTACTATGGAAAGGATCCAGTTACAGTTGTCACATTCTCTGTGGGCTGGAGATACTGAGGTTTTGGCTACTTAACGAAGCATCACAGGTACACATTAGGGATGGGTCAATCCGTCAATTTTGGTTTCAGCTTCTTACTTTTCCAATCTTAAATTTGATTTTTCACATTTCCTCATCAGTTCGCATTTTTTAAAAAAGGCTGTCCTGAAAATTAATCAGCAATTTACAGCAAATTTCTCCTAATATACACATTTTCCTATGTAATTTCCCCTAATATACACTTTTTGGAAATGTGGCTTTCCCTCATCTTGGACTTCCCTCATCTTGAGCCTCTGTCTGCATGTGCTAGGGAGAAGTTAGGACAATTTTTTTTTCGTTAAGTGAGAATTTGCGTTTAAATCCCTGCATTGCAGGGGTTAGACCTACATGACCATTTTGAGTAAGCCAGTGGCAGTATGAATTAGTTTTGAAACGATAGCAAAAAAGAGTAGAACAGTTTTGTTTCTGCAGTTCTTCTAAAGGGAAAACATATATACTTTTAGCAGTAAATCCATGGCAATTCATATTAGGATAAGTGAATGTGCAAAGGCTCACATTTTGCTAAAACAAGCAATTGATTTCTCCTCATGAAAATGTTGGTCATTAATGTATTCTGACATACCATCTGCTTTTGCAGATAAAACCATCAAGCAGTTCTATTCACATTTGACAGAAGCAATATCGCTAGACATTTAAAATAAAGATCTATCGGAAATTTTTACTGTAGGTAAGGGAACAAAATTAAACAAAATTAATACAGCCACATGCCAATATTAACGTTGAGGGTGTGAGTGTGGTATTATTAAAGGACTGCACTTGAGAACACTACTCTGCAGTGGATCACCAGAAACTTTAGACAGGTTTCATACAGGAAGCTTGGGGTTGTTTTTTTTTTTTTTGTTCTTGATATGCAAATAATGTTTTTAGGGCTTTTGTGCAATCAAGTTTAAGGTCAATAATGATGAGGTCAGACCATTTTTAGTCCATTCTTAATGTTTTAAAGCATTTTAAGATGTTCTTGGATGGGAGGAAGGGTGGGATAAAAATTTATTAAATAAATACCTCACTAAAAAAATAATCCAGGGTTTTATAAGCACATTTGCCAGGATGTGTCAATGTGTATCCTTGGGGGAAAACGGATGGGGTATGTTGGATTTTGGCAATGTGGTTGACCAAAGGGGAAGTGGTGTCATGCACGGCTTCTCTCGGCAGAAGCTGGAATAGGAAACCATTGCCCAGTCAACAACTTGGTTGAGGTGAAACTACTTCAAGCAGATTTCAGCTGAAGACAATTGTAATAATACTACTTAAATTCAGCTACTTTAAGTAGAACCTGGCTGGAGTTTGTCATGAGGAAAAATGGAGGAAGCATAGTTGGATTCAGGATGTTGAAATTGTGCCTAGTTCTGTAAAAAACAGCATTTATGATCTATTCACGTGGTAGGAAATCTTGGAAGAATCTTGCTGTCACATTTGGTTTAAAATAATAAAAGATCATTCAGCTCATAGGAAAAAAATATTTTCTTTGCAAAAATTCAGTTTCACCCTCTAAAAAGGCAAGTAACTGCAATATTCTAATGCAGGCATGTCCAAGAGACGGAGATCTACTTGCACTATTTAAAAAACTGGCAGTGATCTACCAACGTTGTTGAGCTTTTTCTGTTTTTTAGTGGGGGTTCCCGTGATCTACCATGGACCCCCCACAATCTACCAGTAGATCACAATCTACCTGTTGTACATGCCTGTTCTAATGTAGTTAGAGGTAGGCATTTTAATTGATTCAATTAATTACAGTAATTCCTTTTGAGGAGAATTGAGCTACCCTCATCATAACTTTAATTTGCTTTCCCATAATTTATAGTTTGACAGTCCCAAAATGTCTTATTTTTAATTCCGGTTTTATTGAAAACATATCATGAAAAGAGGCCAGTCCCATAAGACAGACCTTATAACATATAGAGCCTATGTAGCTCCAATAGAAAAATTGTGGATCAATGCACAGATTCTAATGCATCAGAGATGATCAACTGGAAAGAAAGCAAAGACTCTGATCCAGCCTTCCAACAGGCTACAGCCACTGTCTAGTCCAGGCATCCCCAAACTGCGGCCCTCCAGATGTTTTGGCCTACAACTCCCATGATCCCTAGCTAACAGGACCAGTGGTCAGGGATGATGGGAATTGTAGTCCAAAATATCTGGAGGGCCAAAGTTTGGGGATGCCTGGTCTAGTCCATCCATAACCAGAGCAGGCACTTGAGGGAAGCATCCTGCCATTAAGGTTAAAGGCAACTCTTCAAACTTCACATTACCTAGAGGTGTATAGCACTTGCAGACAGAAGCAGAAACCAACAGCACTTTCCTTTCATTGTCTCAAGGTACATTTAGATATAGGACATCTGAAATTACTTTCAGGAAGACTATCATATTTACTGGCCATGAGAAACACCCTAGCCCACAATCTAGATAAGCTGGTATAATCAAAATTAGGGCTGCCTCTTTTCCTTCAAAGAGAGGCAAGCGGCTTAAATTTGGTTTTATGATTGCACTTTGTTAAATGTCATTATCTCCCATGTTTCATTGAACTGAATAATGTTTTCATGTGCACTATCACAGTTAACCAGGAATGGGTATGTAACTGTGATATATTGGTTTGCTTAAACGATAACATATAACATTGTCGTATGCAATATTTATTGATGTCATGCCATTGCTTATTTGCCATTTATCCTGAATCTGTCACTACCAATTTGTGATGAAATCACCCCAAGAGAAGTGGCTGTGGACTTTACAGGTACAGTGAAAACTTTCGTGCTTTGTATATGCATTTTTAGAAGCCCTACTCCCAGCATAATTCATTGAAATATACTTGTTTGTCTACAGTGGAAGGTTAATTTTTATTCTATTTATTTTCTTCTGTAGCAAGCACATTTCAGAAAGAAGAAACAAGACAATCTCTCACTTTTTCAACTGAGAAGCCGTATCAAATATATTTAAAAAGTGAAAGGCCATATCAAATAGTTAGAAAGGTTACTTAACCACTGATGCAGTTCATCCCCTGAGCAAACTGTTGAAAATCTTTCACCTAAGAAATGACAAGATATACTATATTGGGCCAGGAAATTAGATTAGATGGTTCATTGGGTCCACTCTATCATTATGAGTCTATGGTTACCTGATCAAAAATTAGTCTAGTAAAGTGTAAACCAAATACAAACTTTGATTCCTGACCACATTCACCAAGGGCAGCCAAAAAGAAAAGTTGAAGCCCATATTGTGCTCCATATATGCCTTTTTATGTCAAGGTACTCGTGTAAACTTGCAAGCACATGCAGGAGTCAACCTTGATTCAATTTATGGCACTTCACCATTAACCCACATTTAATGCCCAACCTACCGTATTGGCCTAAATATAAGCCACAGTTGTTGTTTTTCAAATTCCGATCTTGAAAAGTTAAAATGTGCCTTATATTCGAGACCTTATGCTGCTGGCAAAGCGGCATGGCTCTCCCCTCAGGAAGCAGCCCAGGAGCGTGGTGCAACAGTGCCCAGCCCGCCCACTGGTCCCAAGCCTCCCCCGAGCTGCCGAATTTTAAAGGTGAGGCTTATTTCCGGGTGCAGCTTATATTTGGGCCAATATGGTTGTGGTTGTTGTTGTTGTTTAGTCGTTTAGTCGTGTCCGACTCTTTGTGACCCCGTGGACCAGAGCACACCAGGTCTTCCATTGCCTCCTGCAGTTTGGTCAAACTCATGTTAGTAGCTTCTATGACACTGTCCAACCATCTCGTCCTCTGTCGTCCCCTTCTCCTAGTGCCCTCCATCTTTCCCAACATCAGGATCTTTTCCAGGGAGTCTTCTCTTCTCATGAGGTGGCCAAAGTATTGGAGCCTCAGCTTCACGATCTCTCCTTCCAGTGAGCACTCAGGGCTGATTTCCTTCAGAATGGCTAGGTTTGATCTTCTTGCAGTCCATGGGACTCTCAAGAGCAGACATCCCCAGACTTCGGCCCTCCAGATGTTTTGGACTACAAGTCCCATCATCCCTGACCACTGGTCCTCTTAGCCAGGAATCATGGGAGTTGTAGGTCAAAACATCTGGAGGGCCGCAGTTTGGGGATGCCTGCTCAAGAGTCTCCTCCAGCACTATAATTAAAAGCATCCATTCTTCGACGATCAGCCTTCTTTATGGTCCAGTTTACTGTATATACTAATACGGTATATCCTGCTTATGTCAGTGCGGGCTGGCACATGACCACCCTCCCACAGATTGACTGGAAGTTATCATAGGATGGCTGTTCCTTGTGGATGCTGTTGGGCGAGACAACAGTGAGAACCGAAGAACATTGAAGTGTTCTTTTCAAAAGCCTTTCTGCTTTGTGAAGATTGCTATGGCTTTATGTCCTTGCTTCAAGCAGGGCTGCAGCTCAAACGTAGAGCATCTGCCTTAGATGCATAAGGTCCTAGGTTCAATCTCCGAGATCAGCAGGTTGGGCTGGGAGAAACTCTGGTCTGAAATCATGGAAAGTCATTGCCAGTCAGTGTCAACTATGCTGAGCTAGATGGGCCATTGGTCTGACTCAGTTGTAAGGCAGCTTCCTATGTCCCTGTGTGGAAGTTCCAACCAGGTGGTGAGTTGTCCAAGTGGAATGACTCACCTTGCAGATTAGTTCATTTTTACCACATGGGGCAATGCAAAGGAGCCAGTGCTTGGCACCGTAACATGTAAACTGGGCTTTTATGTTAAGCAGAGCATAATCTGGTCCTTTGTGATCTACAAGACCATATGCCGACTCTATCATGAGTGCATCTTTTAAATTTTAAGTGGCAACCATTGCATAATTTACACTGAGAAATGGGACATTTTCAAAAGGTGAACAGCGGCGGATGAACAAAAAGCTTCTTCATTGGGGCCACATCCTTTGAAGTTTATTCAACTAAGAGAATTCTCAGTCAGAAGTGTATTTACATTTGTTATGAAAGCAATGCTGCAATTGGGCTTAAAAGTGTAGGAATGACAGAACATATGGAGAGGCTGGCAGCCATAGATTCCCTGGTGTGGCGGCTACATTCCTCTCACTGAAAAGGTGAGGCTTTAAAATTCATTGGAAAAACTATAAAATGCGCAACCAGGATGTCAAGCACAGCTTTATTTAAAGAAGAATTATAATTATAGAAGGGACTCAAATAGTTTAACAGCTAATAAAGTGTAAGGCTTTAAATAATTATCCTTTCAGCTGAGCACTAGCAGCTGAATTCATTCCCCGATGCTGTCACCCACAGTACATATAATCCAATCTAACTGGCTTTTTTGTGTATAAAATGCATGGGTTTCACTCTTATTTGGTTAAGGTTGCAACAATTTGGCGGGCCCTAATGTCCACCTGCAAGTAACTGGTTTTCAAGAGAAGCCAGTTTGGCTTGATTTTATATGTTGTGGTCTTGTTGTAAACCACCCTGAGACCTCCGGTTATAGGGCGGTGTATAAGTTGAATAAATTTTGGACTCACAGCTGTCCATGGAGGCGCAGGTCAATTCTGTGTCCAGGGCAGCTGTCTATCAGCTCCATCTGGTATGCAGGCTGAGACCCTACCTGCCTGCAGACTGTCTCGCCAGAGTGGTGCATGCTCTAGGTATCTCCCACTTGGATTACTGCAATGCGCTCTACGTGGGGCTACCTTTGAAGGTGGCCTGGAAACTGCAACTAATCCAGAATGCGGCAGCTAGACTGGTGACTGGGAGCGGCCGCCGAGACCACATAACACCGGTCTTGAAAGATCTACATTGGCTCCCAGTACGTTTCCGAGCACAATTCAAAGTGTTGGTGTTGATCTTTAAAGCCCTAAATGGCCTCGGTCCAGTATACCTGAAGGAGCGTCTCCACCCCCATCGTTCTGCCCGGACACTGAGGTCCAGTACCGAGGGCCTTCTGGCGGTTCCCTCGTTGCGAGAAGCCAAGTTACAGGGAACCAGGCAGAGGGCCTTCTCGGTAGTGGCACCCGCCCTGTGGAACACCCTCCCATCAGATGTCAAAGAGAAAAACAGCTACCAGATTTTTAGAAGACATCTGAAGGCAGCCCTGTTTAGGGAGGCTTTTAATGTTTAATAGATTACTGTATTTTATTTTTCTGTTGGAAGCCACCCAGAGTGGCAGGGGAAACCCAGCCAGAGGGGTGGGTTATAAATAATAAATTATTATTATTATTATTATTATTATTATTATTAAATAATAATAAAAATCTAGTCAGCATTCTGGCCAGCCAGATGCCTATTGGAGACTTGCATGCAGGACCTGGTGGGGGAAGATGTAAATAAACAGGATGAGAAAGTTATTTTATCCGCAACAGCAGCAGCAAGAATTTTACTTGCAAAATATTGGGAAAAAAGAAGAAATTCCAAAAATTGGAGAATGGCAAAAAAATTATTAAATTATGTGGAATTAGCAAAATTAACAAATGCACTCAGAGGGGGCAAAAAAAATTTGTTCAAAATTGGGGAGCATCTCAAAAAGCAGTGCCCCATGATAAAAACTTGGATTTACTTCTAACATTTCGTACAGATCAAAGGTTGGAAATTAAGTGAAGCAGTGTTAAAAAGTATGAGACTTTTAGTCCGGGAAGAAGACAAGTGGAAGTCGGTTTATAAATGAAGGATGAATATCCTTTTATGAAACATAGTTGATTCAGGAGAGATATTGGAGATAATAATTTTAGTTTATGCATAGTTTTTGTTTAATGTTTTAGCTTGCTTATTTGGTCTATTTGGAATATTTGTATTATTTTCATTGTGACATTTTATTATTATTTCTTATGTTTTGTATTTTTAACCTTAATAAAGATTTATTTAAAAAAAAATTTTTTTAAAGAGTTCTGGTTTCCAGAGGCAGAGCATTGCCAATATGGCTAGCTGTCATGAATTTCTCTCATCTTCTTTTCAAGCCAGCCAAGTTGGCGGCCATTACTGCTTCCTACGGTAGCAAATTCCAGTCATCCCCATCCTCCCAAGATGGAGGCATAACTTTTGAAGCAGAAATCCTTCTTTTTATGCATGGAGGTTTCCTATGTGATTTAGAACTTTGATGGCGCAGAGAGCCAGAGCAGGCTGCTCCTTATAGATGCCTGCCTCCCACTCTTGTGGAGGTTGCGGCTGGGGCAGGCAGAGCTCAGCGCTCTGGTCCCCACTCTGCCTGACACAGTTCTGAATCTGTGAATCCGTTCCAATGGAAAAAAAACTGTGCTTGAGGTGGTGTGAAGTGAAACGTGAATCATTCTACACAGGCTAGCACATGATTCTGTACTCAAGAAATAATATAAATAATAAAAACACATGTGTGAACCATGCATTAAAGAGTTTCAGTTTACCTAGGCGTCTTCTTCAACTGAGGAACTGATTTTATGTCTAGGAGCGCCTTCTGAATCTTTAAACTTAGACTTAAACCCTCTTATTTTAAATGACCCTGTAGCACAGAGCTTTCCATGTTGGTGACACCCTTTTTTGACACAACTTTTGACACAACTTTTCAACATGACACAACTTTTCATGTTGGTGACACCCTTTTTTGACGTGCATCATTTCGCAACACAATATTTCAGTTTTACTAGCAAACCGGAAGTTGAACCAGTGCTTTTTTTCCCTAAAAAATGTTTAAGGGTACTCTCATTTTCCTACTCATTTTGAAATACTGTCCCTCAACGAGGCCAAACTTAGATTCACAAAATGTTTAGGGGTATGTGTACCCCTGCATCCCCCCCAGGAAAAAAAAGCACTGAGTTAAACTAAACCCTTTCCAGCCCTAGGAGGAGCATGGGGAGTGTTTGTGTGACACACCTACACACTGCAGCTGACACACTAACGTGTTACGACACTCGGTTTGGAAAGCTCTGCTGTAGCATATAAAGTGGGGCTGATGTTGGCTGGAGCGCACCATGCTACCAGGGCAACCCACAAATTGCTGGTCACTGTAAGGTCACCAGCCAGAAACAACACACACACAAGCCTGGACAGTCACCCAAATCCAAGAGGCAGAAGCCCTAGAAAAGCAGCACAAGCACACAAACTAGTAAGAAAACAAATAAGCACACAAACTTTCTCACACACAGCCCCAAAAAGACAAAGCCACAAAACCTACAGAGTGTCTCCCAAGCTCAGCTCACCTTCTGCTCCCTCTTCACTTGAGCAGGTTCTCTCCATAGGAGAGAGCATGGGTTGCGGCAGGGCTAACAAGACGACCCAGGGCCTTGGGGTGGGTCTGATATTTGGCTTTGATTGGTGGTTTAATTGTTGCTGGGGATTTTTCCTTGTTGCAATTTGTTGATTGACAGCCCTTGCTTGGTTTAAGCTGAAGGAGCAGTTTGTGCTACCTCTTTGCTGCTCGCTTCGAATCTCCCGCCCACCCTCCGCTTTATTTAGGCCCCTTTGCTTGACCTTGCAGTGCCTGTCTAGGTGGTCGCCTGTATTCAGGGGCCTGGTAGGAATTTTTCCACTTGACTGATTGGCTGGTGTCAGGTGGTTTTTGCTTACCATACTGCAACTAGTCACAACTTGTAAGGTTGTGGTTAGTCATTGGTTCAAATAATTGGTTGAGGGGTACGGATTTCGGCTGGGCCTGACCCTCATGTGATTGCTGCTGCCATATAGAAGTATTCCGTTAAAGGAATCCCGGGCTCCACATGTTTGTCTGTTTATCCCCGCTAGGGGTCAGGACCACGCATGAGCCTCGGGGAGCATCTGGGGAGAGGACAAAGAAGGGCTTGTGCCCCCTGCCCCGTCCTCTCTCAGGGGGTGCTTACTTACTGACTCCCCTACTAGGATAGAGGGAGTCAGATCTGTCCCAGGCGGGAGACAGATGGCTGGGAACCAATGACTAAGCAACCACTCACATTTAATTGATTGTATTTTAATAAAAAAGTTGTGGCCAAATTTTAATGCCAAAAACCTTAACAAAAATTATGGTGTCTGTGTGAGTTATTGGGGGTCCTCTTGGTGCCTCGGCACACAACTGCACTCTAATCTGTTAAGGTCATTTTGAAGTGTGATCCTGTCCTCTGGGGTATTAGCCGCCACCACCGCCCCCAATTTGGAGGGAAGTCATAGGCTTGGCGGAGCATTGGTATTGATTTGTAGATTATAATGTATGTGTGTTAAATGTATTTATTTTGTTATGGAAAAAAATAAAAATAAATGAAAAAAAACTGTCAGGGGTCCTTTACCTTTACCTATGGACTCTGGGACTCAGATGCACTGAATTTGCTGGAGTAAAACCTATAAGATGTCATAGCCTCTCTCAAGAACCTGTCTCTCTGTCCCCCTGTGAAGAATGTTATTACAGGCGCCTTGAGGTGAATAATAATAATAATAATGAACCCTATGTTGAGATTTCACCTGGTTAGGAAAAATTAAGCCTCAAGCTCAGATATATTACAAGGTTCTAATACGTTTAAGTCTTAACCTATGGGAAATACATGTTTATTACCTGACACACATATTTGCCGCCATGCCAAGAAGCCCTGAATATGCGTCTAAGACTGTTTAGACACAGTGTAAGCTAAGTAATCATTATAGCCTCTACTAAAGTAAACATTCAGGTCAAGGATGTGATGTTTGAAAGGATTAATCCCTTGCTGAGTAATACCCGTCTGAAAGGTTTTATATGCCTGGCTTATAAGAAGATAGGGAGAGATAGCATTTGCCATAAACACAGCTGTTAGGAGGGAAATCTATTTCATAGATCTTTTTCAATGAAAACTTCTGACATTCCAAAGATTTTTTTTTATATAAAAAAAATTGGATGCTGATTTGAAGATTTCAACTCTGTTTGACAGACTTGGGAGTGGAGGGGTGATGCTAGCCTGCTTCTTTGATGGGGCATTTCTCCGAGATGAGTGAAAAGGAATTCTGGCTAGCTGTGAAGAGGACAGAGAAGCTCTTTCTGCCTTTTGATGTGGGATATGTTGCACGGGGAAGAAGGGCAGAGAGAGGAAGCTGTTTCTACCCAGTCCTCTTTTCCATCCCCTGAAGCAGTTGGGGATTTTTTGTTTCAGTCACCACTCTTATCAGCACAAGCGTACACGTATCAACACTCTGGAAAAAAAGAGGGGGGAAACTTCAGAGAGATGCAGACTCCCTGTCAATCCTGCAATCTCCTTGTCCGGTCCGATAATTATGAGGTATTCCAGAGAAATACCTGGATTAGAGAGCTGATGTATCATACTACTTTATTATCTCTCGCTGCAGGGTGTGAGTTTACAATATAGGATGGCTATACTTTTTGATACTTTATTACTCACATCCATTCTGGCCTAGTTCAAATATGATATGTGTCAGGATGTTGCTTACATTGCAGTTTTCATTCAAAGAGTAATACACAACTATTGACAGGCCTATCTGAGAGCAGAAAGCTTTTGTGCTGAGTTTCTTTTCTTCCCTCTTTCTCTTAAAGGATTCTTTCCCCGGCCACCACTCCATTCTTTTGCTTTTGGTCAATTAAAGTTTCTTTAGAGGACAGGTGGGGGCAACTTCAAATGGGAAAGAGAGAAATATTTTTCCTACACCAGTCCTTCAGTCACATCTGAGGAAGAAAAAATACTGTCCTGTAAAGCAAACAGGCATACACAGTCCTAACCAGAAATCATCTCCCACTTTTTTAAAAAAATAAAAATAAAGAGCTTTTTCCTTTTCTTTAAAGTGTTTACAGCCAACTTTTAAATAGGCTTCAGGCTAGGATTCTTTAAGCAATAGGTTAATAGGCTGCATCCAATGCTATCCTTCCATTCACAGAGGGCTCTTTGATCCCTCACCTGGAGTACTGTGTCCAGTTCTGGGCAGAACAGTTCAAGAAGGATACTGATAAGCTGGAACGTGTCCAGAGGAGGGCAACCAAAATGGTCCAAGGCCTGGAAACGATGCCTTATGAGGAACGGCTTAGGGAGCTGGGTATGTTTAGCCTAGAGAAGAGAAAGTTAAGGGGTGATATGATAGCCATGTTCAAGCATGTGATATAGAGGAGGGAGAAAGGTTGTTTTCTGCTGCTCCAGAGAAGCGGACACGGAGCAATGGATTCAAACTACAAGAAAGAAGATTCCACCTAAACATTAGGAAGAACTTCCTGACAGTAAGAGCTGTTCAACAGTTGAATTTGCTACCAAGGAGTGTGGTGGAGTCTCCTTCTTTGGAGGTCTTTAAGCAGAGGCTTGACAGGCATATGTCAAGAATGCTTTGATGGTGTTTCCTGCTTGGCAGGGGGTTGGACTGGATGACCCTTGTGGTTTCTTCCAACTCTATGATTCTATGATCCAGCAAAGACTTCCATACACATATATAGAAACAGATACACAAACACACCCCCAGTTAAAAGAATGTCTAATCAAATCATTTCGGGCATTGCTGCCATTATCATAATATTCACATGACTTGCCAGCAGAAAGTGTCTCCGTGTTCAAGAAACGATGGCCTAACTCCTGGAAACATCAGTGAACAAAACTCTGGAAAGTGGAGAACATTCTTTCTCCATCTTCGCTGTTTGTAGTGTCAAATTCGAACTGCTCTCCTTCTCTTCTCTTCTGTTGGCAGATCAGAATATGGTGGTGAAAGGAACAGAGGGCCTGGAGGACAGCTTGGTAGGCCAGGTTAAGGCTGGGCTGCTGCAATTAGTTAGTTAATTAGTTAGCTAGTTAGTTATTGCCTTCCACACATGTCCCAGGACAATGTTAAAACAGCTTTAAAAACTAACAGAGCAGTTACAAAAATAACAGATGTTGGGTTTAAAAGCAAAACAAAATGTACAGCTATGGTGGAGACGACCTATTCATCCAGCTGGGAAAGCCTGATGGAACTAAAATGTCTGCAGTTGCAAGCATCGCTGATCATCTTGACGTGGCAAAACAAAGTACCACTCCGTAATGGATTTCATTAGGTGATTTCCCCCCATTAACTTTATGAAGCTAAACTGCCTAAGTTAAAGAGATTTGGGTGGGTGGACATGGGGAGCTGTTAAAAATGTAGCAATGTCAGTGTTGATGTGGCCCCTTCCCCAGAGAGTCTGGCTCCAGGAAAAAGGAGGCATTTGTGAAAACCGCCTCCCATTCCCTTCCTTTCCTGGAAGCCTCTACTGGATTAAAGAGCCTTCTGTTAATGGAAAGGCGCCAATGGATACAACCCAATGTTATCTATGGTTTGGTCATTAGTAAAGCCATTTGAGTGAAGTCAGGGACATGGAGTCACTGCCTCAGGTTGTGTGGAAATGAAAATTATTCCAGTTGCTGGGAACCCTTGGTGGGCAGATCTAGTCCAGCTTGCAGGTTTACCACAGGCATTCAGTTGGCCACTGTGAGAATAGGATGCGGGACTAGATGGGCCATTAGTCTGATCCAGCAAGCTCGTCTTACATTCTTAAAGAACAGAGAAGCTGGGAAGTGCCAGCCCAGGACATTTTGCAGTCTTAAGAACCAACACTTTCAAAAGTATTCCCAAACCACTCAAAATGACACACCAGTTCCTGCCTTGACATTAATAGTAGTCTGCACTTACATTTCAATGTGTGTACTTTTTAAGCACTTTCATGAGACGTCTAATATACATTGTTTGCCTTTGTCCAATCTGGCCTTTGGTACGAAAGTATTACGCTTAGCAATTTTGCTGCTCTGGGAGATTTTGAAATAAAATGATTATCTACTTTTTCATGTCTTTTATTCCCCCCCCCCCAAAAAAAATGGTTCAAATAGGTATGAATAATAAAGTGGATTGTTTTCTCCAGCCTAGTATCTAATAATTTATTTCAGACAGTAGTTCTTCTTTTTCTTTTTCTAAGTTTTGTAGTCATGCATTTGAGCCTGGAAAAAATCAGTGAAGCAAAATTGGCAGTTTCAATGAGGTTTTCGGCCAATAGAGATTAAAGATATTGGAAAGTCTCCATATAACTTCAAACGTTCTTGGACAGGGGCCTCTAGCAAAAGCCACAGTTTACCCTATAGATATCTGTTCCCTACAGAAAGTTGGTGCCACTTGGTAGTTTGGATTCTCTCATCAGATTTGTGCAACTAGAAATATTAATATTGTAAATAAAGGCAAGTAGGCATTGGGTGTATGCCAATCTTCCCGCCGCCCTTTTAATATGCTCTGCATCCCATAATCTTCCCCTCTGTCTTATCCAGCCTCTTTCCTTGGGTTTGTAAAACAGCATCACAGTGGTCTGTGCTATCAACTCAACCTTGACTATAGGTTGGCAGGGGGCATTGCCCCAAGGAAATCAGTGGAAATTAGTTCAAATGCTCTCAGAGGATTTGCAGTTTGCAGATGCAACCTAAGACCCTTAATTTGACTGACATTTGCTGCTGAGGATTTAAGCTGATACTGGGGAAGAGGTTCAGCACTTGCTGGTCTGACGGCCGACCAATTTTGTTCATGTTTAAATGGCTAATGGATAAGCCCTTTACAACTGGCAAGATCCAAAGAGACACTCGTGGAGTTCCACTCATGCAACAGGGGTTTCTGTTGTTTCGTTCTGGCTTCAGCTCCATTGCTAAGGGTTGGGGGAGCTTCAAGAATAGCATGGTATGCAGCGAGGGGGGGCTGTAGTTGGAGAGGGAATCAGAAAGAAATTAAAACCCCTTTGCAAGGGGCTGTCTGGATGTGGTCCAGTGTCAGCTATCCTGCCTCCAAATAATTGCATTGAAATAAGCTAAACGTTTAAATAAATGAAGCAAACCTAACCGTAACTCGGGACCAAGACCCTGTTTTCTCCACTAACCAACCCCCCTGCCACCCCCCACCCCACCCCCCACATTAAGGATTTCCTTCCCACCCCATGCAACTACTCTGCTCGCTTTTCACCTTCCCCATCTTATTTCTGAAGTCACTTCTCTTACCTTCACCCCCATGCCCATATCTCCTCCTCCTTTTAGCTCTCCTCTCCACTGCCTTTGCACACAGACTGTCTGCATGGTAACCTCCTCTATCTTCCTCTTCCACACATTGCAACTACTAAGCACCCTTTTTACCTTTCACCCAGTTAGGAAGCCACCATCCCCTCCTATTCTTCAGATCCTTTCATGCCCCCACTTTCATCTTCACCCCTTTTCCCATACCCCTTACCCTTCCTTTCCCCCCCTTTACACCCTTACTTTCACCTTACCCTCTTTTCCCTTCCCCCTTTCCTTACTTTTCTCAACTCTCTTTCCATGCCGATCATTTCCATGCCTTAGCCTCTCTCCTATTCTGCAGCCCCCTTTACAGCACACCCTGCTGATATATATGACTGCATCTTTATGATGGAAAATATCTTAAGAGCAAGCCTGTCAGGTAGCTGTTTGAGTTAGAGAAAGTTCAGTTCAGTTGATGGGTGTTGTACATATAAGGGTGTTTGCTTCTTATTTATATAGCTGTTCTAAATTACTAGATTGACTCTGGACCTTCCTGCTGAAGACCACACATTGTACCAAGAGCAAAATACATTGTATGAAAGTACCATATTTTTCTGTGTATAAGACGATCTTTTTTCCTTAGAAATAATAGGCTAAAATTGTGGGTCGTCTTATACACGGATAGCAGAGGCGATTGTTTGCAGTAGCCAGCAGGAGATTGGCAGCGGTGATTGGGCGTGTGATTGGTTTCTGCGGCAAGGCCTGCTGAGGATTGGCTGCAGCTGCAGCAATTGTGCGGTCCATTTATGGCATCAGCGAGGCGTGTGTGCAAACGGCTGTGGTTGCATCGAGTGTGCAGGTGGGCTTTTGTTGGCGAGCATGCAGACGATTGGTGGCTGCAACAATACATGCGATTTGCATTGTCAGGCAGGCTGTAGAGCAATTTGGGGCAATGACTACCCCCCCCAAAAAAAGCTCAACAACTGTGGGCAACCCCCCCCCCATTTTTGGTTGCGGTCCAAAAAAAATAGGGGTCGTCTTATACATGGGGGCGTGTTATACACAGAAAAATACGGTACTATGAAAACTCTCAGTATCTCTCCATCCCTGTTTTACTCAAACCTCTGCAGCTATTTAGAACTCGCCCCCCCCCCATTGGTTCTCCTTTTTCACTATACTCAAACGCCTCCCTCTTCAATGCTTTGACTACTTCATATGACAGAGTTGAAGGATTCGAAGCCCTCAAATATTCCATAGTACTTTACTCAAACTTCTGCTATTGTTTTTTAACTGCGATTTCGATCTCTATTCTGGTGTTACTCAAACCACCACATTCCGCCTCCTTCTCATTCCATGCTATGGCCATGGCTATTTTACAACCTGCTCCCATAGCCCACCCTGTTCATGCAAATCCAGGTGTGTCATGAGGCCCTACAGATTCCCAATGGGTGCCGCACATTGGCAATCATATATATAATTGTTGATATTCTAATTGTTCTATGTAAGTCACTTTGCATAGAAAGGCAGCCTATAATAAAAATATATTTCTAATTGCTAAATATAGGTCTTATTTAGGCCTCTTCTTCCCAGGTTTGTTTCCTTTGGCAAGAAGGCACATGGCATTTCGCTAGCCCAAACCCACCACCATCTCAGTTCTTCAACTTCATGGGAAATTATGAAATGACCACACAGAACTTCAGTTTTCAAAACTAATGGCTTCAGTGATATTCAGCCCGGTCAAAATAAGCAGATCTGCTAGAAAATTGCCATATCATCTACTGAGATCATCAATATAAGTTGCTCAACCTCTAAAATATATAATTAGATGATCACAGTGTATAGTTCAATTACTACATTTTAAAGTACTAAACCTACATGGCTCTAGCTGTAATAGAAAGGTGTTGATCAATAAATGTGATTGAGTAAGTAAAAATTAAGTGACTGGATGTGATAAAAATATGTAACATAGTGACTACAGCAGGGAAGTCCTTCAACTTACGTATTTTGATGCACAATGTGTGTTTTTTAAAGTATATTGTGAACTTTTCGATGACCTTATAGTAATTAATGGAAAGCTGGAAGATGACGGGTGATAAATATTTGCTTAATGTTGCTGTGATTTCAGATTTCCTTTGTATGAGATCTTGTCTTCAGAAGTCCTAGATCTATAGAATTCCTGCTCAGTTCAGCAGAATCAAACCAATATGTTGGAAAACTTTTAAGGCCAGAACAAATCCCTACCAACCATCTAAATGAACTGACCCAGATACTTCAGTACATCCAAATTTACAATTCATAACTGTGATCCCAAACTATGGGGTTGGCTCTAGTTTTAATCATACATAGATTGGACCCACTGAAACTGACTAATTTATGCCCCACTGATTTCAATAGGTCTACTCTATACTGTTTAGAGTCAAGCCCATGAAAACATATAGGAAGTCTTTTCAGGTTCTAATTGTACATTAGAACTTAAGTAAACCTGTGAACTTAAGTACTTAAGTAAACGTGTGAACCAGGAATATGGCAGCAATGAGACACCACCGTACAGATTTGGCCAGTTCATAGAAAATGCCAAAACCATAATTTGGCTTTAAACCTCAGACTTCCATGTTCCCTTGTGTGCCACCAATTCATGCACTCCAGTTGAATTAGTCACTTCCTAATTTGTGGCAAACATAGCTTGCTGCTACACCCAAACGATCAAACTATGGAGTTTGCCCACCCTGCAAAGTAGCTCATAGTAGCAAACCAGCATTATGTGTGAACAACCACAAGTATAACCCTACAGAATTAAATAGGAATATATCTATCATCTATCTATCTATCTATCTATCATCTATCTATCTATCTATCTATCTATCTATCTATCTATATATCCCCTGCTTCTTACTACCACCAACATTACTATTATTTTAGGACTGGTTGTTTCTTACGATAATCACACCAGATAACTGCAAGATAACTAGCTATATAATAGCACTTGTATAAAGCTAAACCAATTTAAGTAAAGTTGATAGTGATTGGGAAAAAGTAAAATGGTAATTGGGAACAATCCAAAAGACAGGTTTTTAACATCCACCTTTCGAAACGCAGTGTATTGTAATTTTTCAGTATTTGTCCATCCCATTTTAAATGAGAAGGATCAACTCTGACAAATATCGGAAAACTTGGTTTGTTAATAATAATAATAATAATAATAATAATAATAATAATAATAGGGAACCTTTCCCCCTCAGAAATCACAAACAAACTTCACTGAAAGAGGAAATAAAGATTCTCAGCATTTACTGAATTTTTCATCTCTCAACTATACTTCATATATTCCCACCATACATCAGCATATTTGTAGGATCAATGAATTCATGGAGCCTAGGAATGACACATTTAATCCAGCTTCCCGCTTCAGTTCAATGTAACACATGAGCGTTGCTGAACTCCTGGATATACTGCAGTGATGCAGGAATTCGGTTATTATTTATCATTAAAGAGTAATCATTTCCTCACCGATGGGGAAAAATTAATTATGGGTTAAAATTCATGCCAACTGCCAATCTGACAATGAAATATATTTGAGAAACATCTAGGTTTCCCCTTTTAAATCTTTTTTTTCCCATAGCCATAGCCATAATTTATTGTGTCACATCAACAGACTCTAAATAACCATTAAACAAGTTGAAGCATAGACATCAAGACCACTTCAGGAGTTATAAAACACGGCCTCCTTTCCTTTTCCACAGTTTGCTCCTTTGCGGGAATCCAAGGTGTCACTGGTAAGATGCTTTTTTTTTTGTTTATCGGTATTTGCTTCTTGTTTCTTACTGAGTTTAATTTCAGTCCACAGAGACACTGGTGTGTTGATGAAAAGAAGGGAGATCTAATAGTAGGAAAGATATTTGTCCTGAAAATGACTATAGATCTATTCACACACTGAGCAGAACTCAATGAGCTTTCTATAGTATTCTAGAACGTTACAGTCATACCTCGGGTTGCATATGCTGTGGGTTGCATACTCGGCGGGCCCGGAAGTGTTTACTTTTGGGTTCCGTCACGCGCGCATTAATTTAGATTATCCTTCCCTTAATTTTTTTTTACTAAATCAATCAAGCTTCAAATAACACAGCAGCCCAGTCCAACCTTTTACAACAATAATGCCCCGGGGCTGGGAGCGGTTGCCAGGACTATATAACACCAGCCCTAAAGCATCTACATTGGCTCCCAGTGCGTTTCTGAGCACAATTCAAAGTGTTGGTGTTGACCTTTAAACCCCTAAACAGTTTTGGCTCTGCATACCTGAAGGAGCATCTCCACCCCCATCATTCAGCCCGAGGAGTACACACACCATAATGATCATTTTTAGGTATCCTGATATTATCATTTCTGTTCTATGTGATTTGCATTGGCTGCAGATTAACTTCTGGGTACAACTCAAAATACTGGTCTTAACCATCTTCCTTAACCTCATGCCTTCTTCTATATCCTCCTCTCTGCACACACATCAGCTGAGGCCCTGGTCTGGATCCCTCAGCCTCAGGAGGTGAGCCTTGTATCAGCTAAGGATAGGGCATTTTCTGTTGTGGCACCTATTTTAAGGAATGCCTTCCAAGGGAGGTCCAACAGCCACATCATTATCCAGCTCCTGGCAGTTGGTGTTTGCCTGACATTTGAAAAGTTAATTTGGGTGGGTTTTTTTCTAAGTTATTTCCACATATTTGGAATCATCCTGTCTAGATTTACTCATCTATCCCTCCAGAACAGGTTATCTGGACATGAATGAAAATAGTTGGAAGGGATGTGGGAGGGCTCATCCTTAAATAACCCAATAGCTCCTTTTTCATGGTCCCCTATCAGCAAACAAAGGAAATCAGACAGTGGCCAAGACTAGGCCAGCTACCACCACGTTGAGAGCTATGGGTTTAACCTTAGCATCAGACATCTAACCACCAGAACTGTCTCTTTTGCCTTTGGAATGCACTCATGGTCCACATTGCCCCATCCAGCTTCAAGAGTTTGGAAGGACAAAAGAGGGACACTAGGGGTAACCCCCCGAGAAAGGAAAACTGAGCTCAGAACCCTCTGCCTCTGTGCAGAAAACGTTTAATCTATTGTGTATGTCTTTTTACACACATTTATCGATAGACCAACATACACATTACTTGAAAAAGGAGGGAGACCATTCCCTTTTTCAAAACCTCAGAAATATTAGGACCATCTTTTTGAATTGAACTATCTAATTTAAGATGCTCCCTTGACTTAGAAGGGAATCCTGACTCGCAGACACATGCATTGATTTAGAGTTCCACCCATTCATCTTTCCCTTTCATAACATAATAAATGTCTAGACACAAGATATATAGTTCTTAATGGGATGCATATTTAATCATCTGTGCTCACACTGCAGTTCTCCTAAGTTGGTTAAGAAAAATGACTGTGTTAGAATACATGTAAACAAGTTTGCTGAGAGGTAGGTTTCAAAAGAAAAGAAAAAGAAGAAATTATGTCTACCACTTAATATAATTATGTGCTGTGTTTTAAATAAACCAACATTTTGTTTTGTGGTATTTTAACATTATTTTTAGCACAGTATTCCATCTACATTTGAGAAAAATCTCACATTAGAGCTAAGAATAGTTTCATATATATATATATATATATATATATATATATATATATATATATAAACAACCTGTACAAAAGAGAGAGTTGTATTCAGATAATCTTTTCTCAGAGTAAACACGTGGAATTTAATGAACCTAAGTTAGTCATGGCTATCAAATGGGTCTACATAGAGTAAGACTTTGCTGAATACAACATTGGGGAGCTCTCACATATTCCATGGGGAAAAGATTTTTTTAAAAAAAATCGTTGTCTTTAAGAAATGTCTTTGAATAAATTAAGCAATCATAACAAATAAATCATGAAATAATATTAAATATCCAATCCAAATAACTTTATTGTACTATCCATTGGCCATGACAAATCTGAATAAATACAAGCAAAAGGGGTGTTGTGTCACAAATAATGGTCTCTGTTTACATCTCTGCATGTCCCTTACAGTTCACTGCTAAGGTCCAGGGTCGTCTTCTTGATATTTTTGGTCACCAAAGCAAAAAGGGCAACTTTCTGAGTCACTGAAGCATTTACATCGCTAAGAAGCCATAGGACCTTCTCTGCTGGGGAGATAATATTAAATATACATTAATAAAGTACCAATCAAATACAAGTTCAAACCCAAATGTGGCTCATAGAACGAAGTTTCACTATATTTAGGGTCTTGAAAACTTAATCATGTTTTTTATTATAATTTAATGTAAAGGAAGGAATTTAGGCACAAATGAAACCATCAAATAAAACTATCCATTCATCCCAGAAAACAATACTGCAATCTCCCCATCGCTCTATCTGCCAGGTAGTAGTAAGAAATCTGTAGCGTGAGAATTTTAAACAGAAATGAAGTACTGCGATGAAAATCCATTAGAATACTCAACTCCAGAGCTATAAGACATACCCACTTAACTGGCTAAAATCCAAGTGCTTCATCTTAATAACTGGTTTGTGAATCATACTCTTGAGAGTTGCAAAGCTGAATGCCAAGTTCAAATAAGTCTGGACTGAAATTAGTCAAAATGAACCATGTTTTGGATTGACAAGAAGTTACTGCATGTCCCCGGCCCAACTGGTTGCATATACAGCAGCTAAGACCGTGTGCCCCTTGATAAATTAATACAGAGTACATTTTCAACAAGTGTCAGGGCCAGGAGCTGAATACAGCTGTCTTCTCCTGCTTTCCTAACAATCAATATTCTCAGTGATGATCGCATCTGCTCTGATCTGTGTGCCGGCCAGAGGCGTCTTTACCATAGGGCCAAGTGGTGCATTGTGCCAGAGCACCGGCCTCTCGGGGGCGCTGGCAGGGCACAACCAGCTACTAATCCCTATGGCTCCTCCGCCGTCACCTCCACCTCTCCCTTGGCTGCAGGAATCAGCGGGCTGTCGTCAGGCAGCGGAGGAGGAGGCGCCCCAGAGCCTCACAAGTGAGCACGGGGTTCCAGCTGTCTGGCCAGGACTCTGCACTGTGCCTCCTTCTCCTTTCCCCCGCACTGTGTGTGCGCTGGTGGTGAAGCCTCTCCGGAGGCCGCGCTCTCCCCTTCCCGGCCCTGTGGCTCTCCATGCGGCGATGGCTCAGCTGAGGCAGAGCTGCGAGGCCTCCTGGCGAAGGGGAGGCGGTGAGGGTGGAGGGCCTGTTGCGGGATGCAGCGGTGTAGGACAAGGCACCATGGTCGGGGCCTGGCAGGAAGGCGCACCGCGCTCCCCAGGAGGCTTCGGTGCTGCTCTTCCCTGGCCAAGGCAGCCAGGGGATGGGCCGCAGCCTCCTGCGCTACCCGAACGTGCACAGCTGAGGAAAGTGCAGGTGAGGCGGCAGACGTACATGTGGGAGGGTGGGGGGGACCCCCGGGGGTGGGGTCACCCTAGGGATCCCTGCACTAGGGTGCTAGATAAGCTTAAGACGATCCCTGCACCAGGGCGCAAGATAAGCTTAAGACAGGCATCCCCAAACTGCGGCCCTCCAGATGTTTTGGCCTGCAACTCCCATGATCCCTAGCTAACAGGACCAGTGGTCAGGGATGATGGGGATTGTAGTCCAAAACATCTGGAGGGCCGAAGCCTGGGGATGCCTGGCTTATGACGATACTGGTGCCGGCTACAGAATTGGAGCAGGAATGGTGCGCATGGAACCTGTTTGCACACACAATTTCTAATTCCGTTGGTGGCGAACACAGAGAAACTTCTGCACCACTCCGAAAATAAGACACCGTCTTATATTTATTTTTCCTCAATAAACCACACTATGGCTTATTTTCAGGGGATGTTTTATTTTTTCCTCCTCCTCCTCCTCCTCCTCCTCCTCCTCCTCCTCCTCCTCCTCCTCCTGCCATGGCCGGCATTGCTGCTGCACCTATCACTATGTCTTATTTTCAGGGTATGGCTTATATTCCTTGAATACTTAAAAATCCTGCTATGGCTTATTTTATGGCTACGTCTTATTTTTTTGGAGAAACAGGGTATCACAATGGCTGCTGTAGCTAAACTGATGTCACCCCAAGCATGAGCAATAGCTCTACACCATGGCAGGAGGAAGCCACTAAGAAACAGTTTCCCCTACCCTTAGTGGATTGATTCCATCACACTGGTGATGTGGAAGGTGCTTCGACGCAACTTATTCTTATGTGAATAATGTGGGAGGATCCCATACTACAATTTCTTCCCAGGCCCACATTTTAGAAAGGGCAACATTGGATATAGGAAAAGCCATAGGATGGGGTCCTCATCTTTCCAAACGGCCTGGGACTCTTGCCTAAAACTGAGTCACACCATTAGTTCACTGACTGCTGGCATCTCCCCTGGGTTTCAGACAGGGGACCTGAAGATGATGGAGACTTGACCTAGGATATTCTGCATGCAAAGAGGGTCTATCACTGAGGCAACTCCCATTCTGCCAGCATGAGGTAGGAAGGGGACCACTGACAGCATGATTCAGAGGTGGGGAACCTGTAGCTCTCTAGTAATTCTTGAACTCCAGCTTCCTCCAGCCCCAGCCAGCATGGCCAACGTCCAGTGTTTATGGGAGTTGTAGTCTAATCCAAAAAATATATCAAGGGTCATAGGTTCCTTGCCCTTGGTATAATGTGTAGATCAGTTCCACATTTCATTATCATGTTTATTTATTAAATTTTTATACTGCCCTTCATTTCAAAATCACAGGGCAATTCACAACATAAAAATACAAAATGAGAGCACAAAATAAGTAACAAAACAAAAACAAACCAATAACCCCCCCTTCCCAACCCCCCCCCCACATTTAAAACGCCACAGAATGTTGATCAGACAAAGACCTAGCTAAAGAGAAACATTTTCACCTGGCATGAAATTTTAGACTATGATGAATATGGTACATCCCATAAAGAAAGTATTTGGTTTTTTTCCTACGAATGTCATTTCTTTACTTTTTGCTCCGGGGGGTAAAATGTTAGCTTCTTCCTCTGAGGGAAAGGTCCAACAATATTAAATATTTTAGTGTTTCTCATCAGATTTTGGGAGGTATAATCCTTATAAATGCCACACATCTTTTGCACATTTTGACAAGTCATTGACATTCCAAAGCTGATATTAATAAGAAAAGAACTGAGGCATTCAGTAAATAGCCCATAATAAGATCAAGTACTGCAGTCAGTGAGAACTGACAGAGCTTGTGGTTCATGATTTACAGGTTCTGGTGCAGGACGATAAATTCTAGACATTTAATGATAAGCTCCCATTCCTAGGCAATAGCTAAAATTGTTGATGAAATTAAACTTCACATTCAGTTTGGATATCCCAAACCACAGAAATCTTTCCTGGGTCTGAAATTTAGCCAGATGTCTTCTTTGGCCTGCGCTGGATTCCCCATACACTACTTCAAGATATCTATGAGTTTCTGCTTCTCACACATTAGGTAAATATGGCTTGCTCTGGCCAACAGTTGGAATTAAACTGGTAGGGCATGGTGTCAGCTTTCAGTCCTCTTCTGGTCATTTTTGAACTGTAGGGTTAGACCAGGAGCACTTAGTAGTTGTGCTCAGAGGTCACAATAAACAAGAGTCTATAGCCAGCACACCCTTAAGGAAGACTGTAGGTGGGAAAGGCTGTATTTATTCCAACCAAATAAACAATTACCTGAATCAAAATATAGTCAAGACAGGGAGGTTCCCTAAGGTGGGAGCAATTGGGTTCCTCCACACTCCTGGGCCCATTTACAGGCTCTATCTGCAGCCCCACAACAAAGGATTGGGAATAATTATTCCTTCTTGATACAATAAATTTGAGTATGGAAGCCTGACAAGCACACTGTGGCCCTGCCGGGTCAGCATTCACCAAGCCGAAAGGACCCAATGGCAAGGCAACGTGGAAAGTGCCCTTAATCCAATATTTCCTCAGTTGTTTACCCCACCAGATCTGAACTTGTATTTCCTGCTCGAAAAAAAAGCGAATTAAGCCAATTAAAAACACCACTCCAATAACAGGATTCCCAGCAGGATGAAGTGGGCAAAAGAGAAGAGTCTCAATCACAATTTTGGCTCCCTAAAAAAATCCTACTCAGCCGCCAAACAGGCAACTAGCAAAGTCTGTACTGTGTAAGGAGGTGTCATGGACTGACTGGATGCAAAGGAGTGGTGGGAGGCACCAGCTGGGGAGCACCCAAGGGAAGAAGGCTCAGAGCTAGGGGGTTGGTGGTGGGATGACAGTGAGTGGTCAGAGGGAGAAGAGGGAGCAGACTGGTAGAAGGAGGTGTCAGAAGTTGAAGAGGTAACAGGGTTTAGTGAGCAAGAAGAGGCTGTGGGAGAGAGCAGTCCAGACTTGGAAGCAGGAGAGGGCAAGCAGGTGATAGTGAGAAGGCAGGCTGCTGCAGAATCCAGGGAGTCTCCCCCTCCTGCTGCAACCAGTTCCCCACCACCTGGTTTCCCAGAACGCACAAAGAAATGATAAGGGCAGGTAAACGAGAGTCAAAACAACAGAGCCTTAGGCAGCTGGGGAAGGAACCAGGGGAGGGTCCTTAGACAGCAGTGGAAAGGACCAACTGTCTCATTGGGGCAAGACCTACAGGGAAGAATTGCTGTGATCACTAGGCCTGTGCTGTTTTGGTTTCTTTGAATATAGAGTTAATTTCACTGACACCATTTTTTTTTATTGCTGACCTATTCGTGACACCTGCTCCTAACAGCCTTGACAGGACGAAGCACACATTTTGCAAGCAATTGCCCCAATATAAAACATTTTTGTATGTTATTTTCACAGCTATATTCATTTTCAAGCATACTTCCCTCAATATATGCATTTTTGTGAACATCTGTTGGTTGGAGAACTGCATCACAAAATTCAGATTAGTGCGAATTTTGATGAATGTCTATATATCAGGTCTGATAATGCTTTGGAAAGTGCAAATCTGATAAATTTGCTTTAAGAGCAAGCTGAAATGAATTTCTCCCTCACCTCTACTTTGCAGCCCCTTTTAAGGTAGAATATATGAAGTCCAAACCTACCGATGGGAATAATAAATTCTCTTTCAAGAAAACCTCTCTTTCATTCTGATTACATGACAAACCCACAAAGCAAGCTGATAATAAGCTATGCAGAGATAGATCATAAGAGGGTGGTAGCATCTCTCTGTTTTATCACCTAGGCATATAATTTGCAATGGTTGTTTTTGTTTCAGGATGCTGTGCAGAAATTGTTTGCTTTTGTCTTCATGTTGTATTTCACTCTTTACCGTCGTATAGCAAACATAAGATGCTTTGGAATTATCTGAGAAGGAAAAGAGAAGACATTTGTACCTTCTGGAGGAAACAAAACAAGAGCTGTGAATTTCCTCTCTAATTTCCACCCCCCACCCAACCAAATTTAGAAATTCTCACATCCATCTGTATTTTTACATAGCACAGTATTATTTACTGCCTCACACATCCATTATTTTTATGTGTTCAAAAGATCTCTTTAAATGAGGAAGATCAAAACACGATCAGTTCCTTTAAATAAAAGAAAATGCAGCCATGCCAAATTTTTCAATGAACTGATTCATACTGATTGTAACAAGCTGAACAATTTGTTTTGGCTGGAGTGACTTTTTCTCCATATGGAAGTGCTTGTATTAGTTTTTTTGCTGATCGAGTGGAAGGAACTGCACAGGGGGGGTTCTGAGTTTCTTTTTGTGGCATTAGTGCACTTGGGAGACAGAAGCCTACACTGTAAATTGCTTTCTGGGGGCTTGGGTCTTTGTGGCACCCACATATTTGCATCAATCATCAGTTTGCCGGATAACAAAGTTATTAACAGATTCCAGTGTGCCCCAAAATATGAGGCACCCCTTGCTGCTTTCCCTCATTTATCATCAAAGATCTTCAAATCTTCTGTGAGAAGTTTGAATTTAGCTCACAGGTTTCGTTTATCATTTCCAGCCTTCACTGAAGAAATCTTCAAGGAGATTAGTAAGACATAGTTAAGAAACCCCACTCTCTAAAGCAAAGATGGAGAACCTTTGCATCTCCAGGTGTTGTGGAACTCCAGCTCTCATCAGCACCAGCCGGGATGCCCTAGGGCCAGCAATGATGGCAGTTGTAGACAAACAACATGTGGAGGGCCAGAGGTTCCCCATCCCTTCTCTAAACTGTTGGTTTTGCCCTTTCCGAATCCCTGTTTCTCTGCTTAGGGTCCACCTCCAGAACTAATTTCTAATTCTAAGACTCAGTTTTACAAGAAGGAAAGCAATGTTTATACAGTATGCCATTGGATATATGTTGTTGTTTAGTCGTTTAGTCGTGTCCGACTCTTCGTGACCCCATGGACCAGAGCACACCAGGCACTCCTGTCTTCCACTGCCTCCCGCAGTTTTGTCAAACTCATGTTCGTAACTTTGAGAACACTGTCCAACCATCTCATCCTCTGTCGTCCCCTTCTCCTAGTGCCCTCAATCTTTCCCAGCATCAGGGTCTTTTCCAGGGAGTCTTCTCTTCTCATGAGGTGGCCAAAGTATTAGAGCCTCAGCTTCAGGATTTGTCCTTCCAGTGAGCACTCAGAGCTGATTTCCTTCAGAATGGATAGGTTTGATCTTCTTTCAGTTCATGGGACTCTCAAGAGTCTCCTCCAGCACCATAATTCAAAAGCATCGATTCTTTGGTGATCAGCCTTCTTTATGGTCCAGCTCTCACTTCCATACATCACTATTGAGAAAACCATAGCTTTAACTATATGGACCTTTATCGGCAAGGTGATGTCTCTGCTTTTTAAGATGCTGTCTAGGTTTGTCATTGCTTTTCTCCCAAGAAGCAGGCGTCTTTTAATTTTGTGACTGCTGTCACCATCTGCAGTGATCAAGGAGCCCAAGAAGGTAAAATCTCTCACTGCCTCCATTTCTTCCCCTTCTTTTTGTTAGGAGGTGATGGGACCAGTGGCCATGATCTTGGTTTTTTTGATGTTGAGCTTCAGACCATATTTTGCGCTCTCCTTTTGCATATTTTGATATATGGAAAGGCTGAATAACTACAACTATAGCAAGGAAATCTGATTACGGTACTTGGGAGGTATGGTGGCCACTAGCTGGCAGCCACCAGGAAGAAATTTTCTTGCCACCACTGCTAGAAATCCCCAACCATCTCATTTGCATTTTGTCTGTCTGCCAAATAATAACCAAAATTCCTCATTTTGGTGCTCATGAATGAAATGGGAGGGACATTTTGGCTCATCTTTAGTTTTACATGTTCTTTAGTAAACGAAACAAAGCATGTTGAAGAAACTTATCCATGCTGTGCCTATACATGTTTGCAATTGGAACGAAGGGCATCACACCTTTGTTCTTAGGCTAAGATCAGATGGCGATATATTGCAACCTGCTCTGAGTCATTGAGATTGGGAGGGAAATAAAGTGAAATAAATAAAGAGCTCGGCATCCTGTACTTGTTTAACTGCAGGAAATCTGTATTAAAATTCTACTGAAGGTTTGCAAAGTTTCTGAATTCCCACATATCCCCAAGCTAATCATGTAACTGAATGGCATATTTCTTTTATTTATGAAAGTTTCAGAAAGGGAAATCAAATGCGGGAATAACCATTTCCCTCTTTGAGGGGGAGCCATTTATAATACACATTTGTTAATATCCCTTTTAAAAGGGAATGATCACAAATTCTGGAACGTATTGCTAAATGAATTATTGAAGTCCAAAAGTACCATCAGGGTTTATATACTCTACATAATTGCCATTCTGGTCCCAGAGAAGGACAAGTCCAAAATGGGTAACTTTAGCAGGTATACTGGTCAAGCATCAGTTGGTGGAAGTGTGTTAGCTTTCAAACTTGATAATGTTGCTGCTGTTTTTAACTGAAATGGAAACTCTAACTGGGGTGGGGGTAGCAAAGCTAAGGTGGTGCATGTGGGTGGATGAATTTGTCTATTTTGATTTCTTTCAGCTTTTTGTTGTCCCGTCCCCCGTCCCCCAATCTTCAGTTAATTTCTCCACATTTCCATACCATACCAGTTCTCAAATTTAGAAAAGAAAATAGTCTCCATGAACAATGATCAGCATTTTAGGGTATCCTTGCCATGGGACACAGAAAAGGAGACAGAGGCTTGAGAAAGAACTATGGGTGGAGGGGTGTCCTTTTTCTATTCTTGGGAAATTGGGGGAGTAAGCTAGGAAGGGGAGTAGTGGATGCTTTGGGATTTTTAAAGTGTCCATATTGAACACACAAAATATCCATCAATCTTTTTGAGTGTTTGGTGGTGACATTGAAAACATTAAATGAGGACCACCCACCCACAAATATGCAAATCCAGATTGCAATGTTCTTCGGTCAGAGAGCATTCCAAGCAAAATACCTCCAGATAATTCTAGCAGAGCACCAAGCCACATAACTGAGGGAGAACATATAGCAGGGTCATTGTTCAGCGCAGTTCCCTTACGTACCTCGCCTACCCACAGTCCACTGTGGTTTCCTCTGAAATTGGCCACTACAAAGACAATGCTAGAGGCTCTTGGTGTCTTCCAGTTACTATGACAGCAAATGGGGAAATGGTTAAAACATCTGGGAAGACAGTGGTTTCACCTGAGGCAGTTCAGCCTGAATGTTTTGTGTTTGTTTCCTTCTCCAGGTATTCAACTTTTTAAGTCCCACAGCTTGCTTGAGGCAGGAGCACAAGGTCTCTTGGCCTGTGGCTCTCAGCTGGTGGATTGCAGCCTTGCTGGCTGGGCAGTGACAAGCTTTGGCTGAAATGGGAGGAGTTGGTTGGAGAAAGAAGACCATAAGAAGAGCCTGCTGGATCCAACATCCTGTTTTCAAGGTGGTTGTGGGAAACCTGAAAGCAGGATCTGAGCACAATAGAACTCTCCCCTCTGTGGTTTCCAACAAGATGTTGGTATAAAGCAGGCACGTCCAACAGGTAGATCGTGATCTACCGGTAGATCACTGGACGTCTGTGGTAGATCACTGGCTCCGCCCAAACTTTAGCTCCCCTAAAAAAAAGCTCAACAAGTTTCCCCTGCACCCCCAAAAATGTGGCTTTCCTCCTCCCTAAAAGGTCAAAAACTTTGACCTGAATCCCCCCAAAACAGGGCTTTCCTTCATAGAAAAAGTTCAACAACTTTGACCTGAACCCCCCAAAAGGGGGTAGATCACTGCCAGTTTTTTTTGTATATATGTATTTATTAAAGATTTTTATCAAACAACAAAAGCATACAAAAGCATACAAAAATACAAAACACAAAAAGGAAATACAAAACACAAAAAATACAAAATACAAAAAAGATACAAAAAATACAAAACAGAAATTCTTACTTATAAACCTTATTTCTAATCTATTGACTTCCTCTCCCCCCCTCCTGCTGCGCTTCTTTATATTTCATATTTAGTAAACTCTAAATCTTATATAAATTCTAAGTTTGCTTCAATATTGTCATTTTACTACATCTATTATATCTTATCCTTTAAGCACTCAGTCTATATCTTACTTCTTAATTAAAATATCCTTATCTTCTAACAATACATATTTTCAAACCCTTGTATTATCTACAACCTCCTTGTATCTCCCTCACTATCATTAAATCAATCTATTACGTGCTTATTTTTCAAATGAATTTTAAATTTCTTCCAATCTTCTTCCGCAGCTTCTTCACTCCGATCCCGAAGTCTCCCCGTCAACTCAGACAGTTCCATATATTCTATCAACGTCTTCTGCCATTCATCCACAGTTGGTAATTCTTCATTCTTCCAATTCTTTGCCAATAATATTCTTGCTGCTGTTGTGGCATACAAAAAGAAAACAACATCTTTCTTGGGGATATCATCCCCCGTTATCCCAAGTAGGAAGGCCTCTGGTTTCTTAACGAAAGTGTTTTTCAACACTTTTTTCAGTTCATTATAAATCTTTTCCCAGAAGTCTCTCACTTGGGGGCACGTCCTTCTTGGGGGCAAGTACCTTCTTGTTTTCTACATTTCCGGCATTTATTGTCTTGTTTATGATAAATCTTAGCTAACTTTACCGGAGTAAGGTACCATCTATACATCATTTTCATTAAATTTTCTTTTAAGACTGTACTCACGGTAAATTTCATATTTTGCTTCCATAACCTTTTTAACTCTATGAGTAGATCACAGTCTCTTGGAAGATGGCCACCCCTGGTATAAAGCATAGCCATTGTTGCTAGTAGCCATTACTAGCCCTCTCCTCAGTAAGCGGGTGGTGCTGTGGGTTAAACCACAGAACCTAGGGCTTGCCGATCAGAAAGTCGGCGGTTCGCCTGAAACGGAGTGAGCTCCCGTTGCTTGGTCCCTGCTCCTGCCCACCTAGCAGTTCAAAAGCACGTCAAAGTGCAAGTAGATAAATAGGTACCGCTCCAGCGGGAAGTTAAACGGCGTTTCGTTGCACTGCTCTGGTTCTCCAGAAGCGGCTTAGTCATGCTGGCCACATGACCCGGAAGCTGTCTGCGGACAAACACCGGCTCCCTCGGCCTATAGAGCGAGATGAGCGCCGCAACCCCAGAGTCGGTCACGACTGGACCTGATGGTCAGGGGTCCCTTTACCTTTACAGTAAGCATTGTTCTTCTATATGCTTGGTTATTTTATCTTTAGCAATACTTTCCAACACTATAGAGGCAAAGCAAAGCCATCATGGCTAATAGCCATAGATAACCTTCTCCTCCATGAATCTGTTTTTTGAAGCCCGCTAAGCTGGTGGACAGTGTTCTCAAAGCTACCAACATGAGTCTGACCAAACTGTGGGAGGCAGTGGAAGACAGGAGTGCCTGGCGTGCTCTGGTCCATTGGGTCACGAAGAGTCGGACATGACTAAACAAGCTGGTGGTCATGTGTGCTATTTGAAGTTCAAGTACAAGCCCCAAGGCACATATTTTGGGAACATGCCCAGCCTGTAGACTTAAAATTAGCACTGCTGCATATCACCTTTTGGGGTTCCACTCCATTTCTTATTGTTTTTATGGGTTGGGAGGGAGAGAAAATTTTGTGGTGGGTGCTCCCTTTTGAGAGGAGAGAGCTTTGGGGAGAAAGTTTGCCCCACCTTTTCATGCGAGCTTAATTTGGGGATATAGGAACAGAAGTGAGAGTTTTACCTATAGATATATGCTGTTCTATTTGGTGGGTAAAACAACACAGGCTGGTTGTCTCTGCTGTATTGCTATATTTTGTCATTATGGTCCCTATATGTTGTTGAGGATCTTATTTGTTACTTAAAATGCAGAATTTTAATTTTGTTTTTATTTGTGATGCATTTATTGTGTAAAGCTTTCAGCAACTTCTCTGAAGAATGAAGCAGCATATAAATTGCCTAAATTATATATAAAAAATTCTTGTTTAAAAACTTAACTGTGCTAGACTGAATACTGAAACAGTCATAGTCAACCAGCAGTGGATGTGGGGTTAAGAAAGATATGTGAGGTTGATATTTGAATACTGAGGTTGTCAGTATTCACACACAAGCTAAAATTGTAGGAAAGAGAAAGCAAAAACTGGTTAACAGTTAGTTTGTTTTAGTATCCAAACATACTATTGCTCCTTAAAGACTTTTACATGTGTGTGTGTGTGTGTGTGTGTGTGTGTGTGTGTGTTATTTTTGTTTGTTATGATGTTGGCATGTTTATTAAGAATTAAGCGTGGAACTAAAATAAAATAAAATCCCCATTTATCTACAGCTCCCCTTCTCTGCAACCTTCTGATGATTTATTTGAAATTGGAGTGGGGGGTGGGGGGGGAGAGACATCTTTCCCTTCTGTGCCATGTATGCAAGCTCAAATGACTGATCCCAATACCCTGCAACCAGGATTTTTGAAGCTTTACTCTTCTATAAGCTACTTCTGATTCAAGCCTACTGCTGCTCTGTATTGTAGTCCCTTATCCTCAGTCCTTTGCAAAATTCATCTTGGCATTATATAGTAAATCCTTGCCTCTCAAGCATCGTCTTCAGCAGAGGTATTCCTGTGATAGCTCATCAAAAGCAACAGAGAAAACAACTAAATGTAGATGTGTGTTATGGCTTGTCTACATGATTCCAGCTGAAATAAAATGTCACTGTAAATTGTACAAATCACTGTGAACAAATAACAGTCTTCATGCCTGGTATAAAACATCCACCGATAAGACGCTAAGAGCATCAAATACTGCTTTGGGACATGGTTTTGTCCCCTTCATCTTTAAGCTCATAGCTCAATCCAATTACAACAAATTTAGCTTCTGCCCATGATTTGTGTTTCAGAGGAGGATTTGTTTGTACAAACTTCAGCCTACAAACTGGAAAATACTCAAAAAGGGATTCATGAAAAAGCAGGAGGAATTACGTCACAGAACAGGCTATTTGTACGATTTCCAGTCAGTTACTGTTGCCTGCACATTTTTTTTAATACCTAGGAGATCGCTGCCTCTCCTGTCCTATCATTCTCCCTCAGATCAATTGAGGGCACTCTTGAAAATGCCAGGCACATGCCAGCTTAGAGGTGGTTCTCAACAGCTTCCTCCAACTGTCAAATCTCCACCCCACAGATTCACCAAAGCCTGAACGTTGCTTGGAATCACTGCCAAGCTTTTTTCTTTGAGGAGGCTTTCAGAGGGAGATAGGCTAAAAATGCTGACAGTGGGTGGGTTCAGCATTTGCTCTGTTTTAACTGGGCTTCCCGGAATGCTCACAACAAGAGTGACCACTTACGCATCCCCACCAAAGATCCCCCTCTACTGAACAGACAGTTGGCGCTTTCTGTTCGAAGCATTTTGATGATACCTTGTAGGGGAAGAAGGTGCTATGAATGATTCCCCTTGGTTGGCGGTGTGTGCAGTGAGGAGGAACACAATAATATGAGTACCGATTTCCCTTTAAAAATAAATTCTTATTCTTATTCTTCCTAGTATTATTATGTGATGTAGTGGTTAGAGTGTTGGACTGGGACCCTGGAGACCTGGGTTCAAATCACCACTTAGCCATGAAGGTCAATGGGTGACCTTGGGGCAGTCACTGCCTCTCAGCCTAACCTACCTCATGGGGTTGTTGTGGGGATCAAATTAGTAGATGGAAAACGACCCTTGGACTCCTTTGAGAAAAAAGCAGGATATAAATGCAATAAATACATTGTTGTTGTTGTTGTTGTTGTTGTTATCATTCCTGCTCCAATTGATCCTCTGCCCTTCACCATCAGGTCCCAGAGTGGGCTGCAACAATTTAAAATTCAATATTAAAAACATATTGCAACCCAGGGCCGTCTTAAGCAGGCCGGGCGCCCTAACGCCGTGGTGCGTGGATCGCTCCGGTGCCCCCGCCCTGCCCTGTTTCTTCCCGCGGCTGGTGGGTGGGTGCAGCGCGCAGCGTGGTTTTCGTGCGGCTTCGCCGTGCAGCACCCCCCTGCCGGCCCGGCACCCTGGTGTCCCGCGCCACCCAGCCTACCCCTAGAGCCGTCCCCGTTGCAACCAGAGGAATACAGTGGGTCCTGAAAACAGACATCTCATTCATCAAAAGCCAGGCTAGAACCAGCCTGAGAGGTTTTGCAACTTGAGACAAAAACCCTTGCTGCTGCTCCTCTGCCTTCCATGGGCATGGGCACAAGCTGCCACGAGTGCGGACACACCATGCTCTTGCCATGCCCCTGCATGGCACACTCCATCGGTGTGCCACATTGCTGCTGTGGGTACGTCCACCATTGCTGCTGCTGGGGGATGTGTGCTGCTGTGACAACAACGTGTTGGAGGAGGAAGCACAGCTATGTGGCAGGAGGAGGCAAGCAACACATTCCTCAGGCCCAGATCTGCCATCTGAGGCCATCACTTCGCCTCATCTCATGGGTGTGCTGGTGCTGGATCAGGGTAAAGAGGTGTGTTCAGCATATGGCAGAAACCATAAGAAGAATAGAGGACCCATCACTCAAAAGTGATAGGTGCCCCATCCGTTTTCACCCAAAGACCCTGTTATGGTTGCTTTTGGATTCCCCCTAGGAGCTGCCACAGAAAAGGCCTTCACCTGGACCATCACCCACTGAATTTCTGCAGGATTTCTACCAAGAGGTCCCTCTCCGCTGAGCTTAGCACCAGATATGGTCTGTAGGGAAGGAGCAAGTCTTTCAGATATTTGGCACCTATTACTAGGCTTTGAACACTGTTGCAATCCTATACTTTCCTGGGTGTACCGGTAGGTGTACTGCTAAGTAGATATGTTGAGACTTATAAGGAATGGTTGAGGGAATTGGGCACATAGAGAGGAGATCTGATAGCTATCTTCAATTATCTAAAGGACCGTTACCATGGAGGATGGAGCAAACTTGTTTTCTCCTGCTCCAGAGGCTAGGACCTGAACCAATGGATTCAAGTTACAAGAAAGGAGATTCCAACTAAATGTCAGGAAGAACAGTAAGAGCTGTTCAACAATGGAACAGATTCCCCTGAGAGGTGGTGGACTCTTTCCTTGGATTGTTTTAAACAGAGGTTGTATAGCCATCTGTCATATATGACCTGACTGAGATTCCTGCATTGCAGTGGGTTGGAATACATGACCTGGGGCGCCTTTCCAACTCTACAATTCTATGTTTCTATAACTGGCTATTTCTATAGTATAGGTGCTGTGGAACAGATTGTCATAGCTCTACTGCCAACTATAAAAACCTTACAGTATAACAAAATGTTAGACTGTTCCCATGATTCATATTGATTTCAATATAAAATGCATCTAAATTCCTGTGCTTAGTCACTCCCAACCATTTCTTTCTGACTCTAAACAAACTTATTTCTTTAAGGGAGATTTATTCGTACCTTTTCAGAAGATAAAAGGAAATGACCATTTCAACAGGTAATACATTATTACCTGAAATTAAATGAGCCACACATCATTTTCTTAGGAAGGCTTCCGTGACCAAAAATGCAGCTTGAAGACTCAATCTCACAAGTCTTTGAAGGCACAAAATACAGAAATAACAAACAATTCCAATAAATACATAGGGACAAGTTGTGTTTGGGGATTTGCTGTATTTGGCCCTGTGCATGGTGATAAGATACCGCATAAGACATATCCAAACACTCTATATTGATGCAATTCATGGAGGATAAGGATCAGTGACTGCTAGCCATTATGTAGCTATGTTATACCCCTACTGTCTAAGGCAATATGCCTCTGAATGCCAGTTGCTGGCAATCACAAGTGGGCAGGACTCTTACTGAATTGTAGAAGGCAGGATAAAAAGTGATAACAAACCAATTAGACGAAAGTGCTTCCTGTTACTTTCCTGCCACACCATTTATTATTTATTTATTTATTTATTTATTTGAAGGAGGGACTTTTTAGTGGTGCTTCTAAATTCCTTGTCTTGGGGCCAGCTATCAATCTGGAGGACAAAAAAATTATCAATAAATTGGAAGAAACGACCCCCAAAACCCAACCATCAGCAAAACTACTGCAGCTCTAAAAGGAAGTTAAAATGGATGTGGTAGGGTGCCGTCTCATGTGGTGTTACCATTCCTAGGATTCAATATCTTTCCTTTAAAAAAAAGGATTTATGAAATTGAATTATTCAGTGTGAGATTTCTGAAGTGCCACAAGCATTAATCTATTTTACAAGCATCTGGATTGTTGAAAAAGAACATCGTTGCCAATATTCCTCTCAAAATGATTGTTGTTTATGGAGATAAATGTGTCCTTTTCTGTATCTGAGCTTCACTGTCAAGTGGGAAGACACCAGCGTGAAGGTGCACGTGGCTTCTGGAGGATAGTAGCTCAGGCAGGATAACAGGAAACACTGGGGGAAAGCTGAAGGCCGGGGGGGGGGGAGCAAGGCCAGGCAGGACTGGGCTGCTGAGAAAGTAGCAAATGAAATCACTTCTCATGGCATTTTGGCTGAAGATCTTTTGCTGCCTAAAGAGAAGCCCAAATGCCAACCTCACCCCCACGCCTATCAAGAGACTCTACGGATGTGCTTTTGCTTTGCTGGGTCACAGGAATTCCATTAAAAATAAATAGACCATACCATAGTGGAGTTAAACCTCCCCTGCTCTGAATGTTATGAATGAGCTGAAATCTGCAGTTACCATTTCTGCATCCAAACCAACATGCTCGCTACTGTACCCTACTGGCTGGTGGGAAATTGCTCTAATTTTTCCCCCCAAATAATTTTTATTCAATTTTCCAAATAGACAAACAACACAAAAACAAAACAAATACAAAACCTCTGATCTCCTCCTCTCACTTCAATTTGCTCTGCTGAGCTATGACTTCCCTCCCTCCCGCCATTCAGCTTTATTGTTGAATCTTATCTCGCAGTTTTACCCACATTGTAAACCAGTTCGTAGGATTTATTTCAGTCCTGCAAGTGTCTTTAAACTTCTACAGTTCTTCTCCATATAGTCAATGAATTTACTTTGTCTCTCCCTGATCACGGATCCTGCAGGTCAACTTCGCTAACTCTGCATAGTCTATCATTTTCGTCTGCCACTCCTCAATCGTCGGTATCTCTAGTGCTTTCCATTTTGGGGCTAATAAAGTCCTAGCCGCGGAAATTGCTCTAATATCCCTCAAGCTAACTCTGGTTCTAGTCAGATCTCTGTGAATGCTTTTTGTTTGGGGGGAAGGAAACCCATTTGATTTAAGATGAGTTCAGTATAGCTGGAATGAGGAATCTGGCGTTTGAATTTGTGACCTTATGGTACTGAACACAGGAAGACCTTAGGGTAAAGTTGTGCTTTGATTATCCTGTGTCCAAGTTTAAATGTTTTAAGAAGTAAAAGCTCATTCTGTTTTCATCAGCTGTCTAGTTGAATTACATAGGGTAACTTGATTCTGTGGGGGCTGTTAACAATTGAGGAACTGTGGCACCACATTCACATCTCATAACTAGGCATGTGTTGTGAGGGCTGGCATATCCCTTATGTTGAGCTCAAACAGTCCTGAACCAGTCATACCCAAGACTCAAGCACTTTTCTACAGGATGAAAGTGACCAGGCCAGGACCTTGGACAGCTATATTCAAATGGAGACATAGAGGATGCATTCTCCAGCTCATGGACCATTGCGTGTGGAGGTCCCCAAACCACCCCTAAATAAATCACAACGTACACAGAATTAAGTTTAATGGTTTTTGGCATGAATTTGGCCACAACTTTATTAAAATCCAAAACAATGTGCGAGTGGTTGCGTAGGCATTGGTTCCCAACTGTCACCTAAGGACAGAACTGATAATAAGATAAACTTGCCTTGTCAACACGGGGAAATCCCCACAGGGAGAGACGGGGACCGGGTGTACAGAACTCTCCCCTCTCCCTTCAGGCTCCCAGAGGCTTCAATATGCCGTCCTGGCCCCTACCTCGGGGTTACGGACACAGCATAGAGCCACTGTATACCTGACCAGGATTTCCCCACCACAATAAGATAAACTTGCCTTGTCAACACGGGGAAATCCCCACAGGGAGAGACGGGGACCGGGTGTACAGAACTCTCCCCTCTCCCTTCAGGCTCCCAGAGGCTTCAATATGCCGTCCTGGCCCCTACCTAGGGGTTACGGACACAGCATAGAGCCACTGTATACCTGACCAGGATTTCCCCACCACTCAGGCATAAACTTGGGGCCAACTAATCTTTAAGACCCTTAATACAAACATCATAACCAATGCCTAACCGCCAACCTTACAAGTTGTGACTATTTGCTATGCAGTAGGCGAAAACCCAAATGGCACCAGCCAATCAGCCAGATGGGAAAAATTCCTACCGGCCCCTGAATACAGGCGACCAAGAAAAGTCATAGCAATGTCAACACAGAGGCCTAAAAAACAGGGAGGGAGGGTGGGGATCAGAAACGCAGCCAAAGAGAAGGGTCCAGAAAAAACCAACGTTAAGCTTAAATACACCCCAAGGTTTGATTCACAAAATGATACATACCAATTTGCCCAACAACAGCCCTTAACCAATCAAACGGTGGCCACTCATGCCCCCACCTTTGCCATAGGCATGGTTTTCAGCCCCCACCGCAAATCGTGCTCTCTGTAATGGAGAACCCGTCTTATGGGAAAACGCCGTTTACCTTCCTGCCAGAAAGGTACCTATTTATCTACTTGCACTTGATGTGCTTTTGAACTGCTAGCTTGCCAGGAGCTGGGACTGAGAAACGGAAGCTCACCCCGTTGCGGGGATTCGAACCGCTGACCTTCTGATCGGCAAGCCCTATTGCCATTACATGTATCCATTCTATGACAGAAGTTGACTCTGAAATAAAGCTACATGCAATGAATTATAGCTCACTAGGCCTCACTCAGCCTCCGAGGTCTTCAAGGGAAGCTTTGGAGTTCCTGAGACAAGATGAGTTCTTTAGTATGCTTCTAGTGTATTACAAACTCTCATGTGGAATGGGATTTTTAGTTGATGGTGTTCATTATTAGTAGGTATGTTTGCCAACTTTCAGCTCCAGAGTAAAGATTGTAATTTTGACAGTTGTAAATGAGGGCTTCTGATTTAGTGAGTTAACCTTCGAAGGCAAGGCAGGTTTAAGGATTAGCAATTTGCTTGGATAAAGGAAAACGGAAAAATATAATTAATCACTTGCCTGTCCCCCCAACACTAGTTTACAAAACCATGGTGAAACTTTATTGAGATCAAAATTGAAGGGTGACAAGGTTAATATGTAGCTTTAGACCTCATGGTTTCATTAGCAAACACATTACAGGGCTGTAAAGCTGAGCTGACAGTAATGCTAGCCCCAAACAAAGTAAATAATTACTAGCTTGGCAAATGAGGAAGCACTTGCAGAGTTTGTTTACATTTGGTTTTTTTGGGAAAATTCATGTTGGCAACCAGTCAAATACAGTTTGATAGTAATTGTGACAATTGCTCACAGATGCTGCTGGAAGAACAACAAAAGAATGGATTTATGGTTATTCTCCCTTGCATTTCTCCCCTTTGTTGCCTCTTTCTTTCACCATTTTGGATCAATAATAAACTCACAGCCACAAAGATAAGTGGGTTACATGGCAGATGGGCTCTGGAATGCTTAAAAATCTCATGTTGCATTCTGTCTTTTAGCCATAGACCAAAAGAGAGCCATAGACAGCTGTGTTCAAGCTGCGCTCATAAAATCGTTGCTCCTTAGAAATGCCTGTGGGTCCCTGAGAGGGGAATCATAGGCCTGCATAGGATTTTTCATGAGAAAGGCAGCGGTTCCATGCTGTTGTGCCCTCAGTAAACTTTCTCAGATGCTGGGGATACAAGGCTGCGGCTAGGACCCATTCTTTTGCACAAATCATTCTGAAGGGAACTTTGAATATATTGCCCGGGATTTCAACACGGAGAAAGCCCACCAAACTGGAAAATAATACTGTGTGGCAAATCAGATGAATCAAAGTAATCATCATAATAAGAAAAGAAAAGAAAAGAAAAGAAAAGAAAAGAAAAGAAAAGAAAAGAAAACCTTAGGTCCTTTCCCAAGCCTTCAGATTCACCTATATCCTAAGCAAGAATTTGTATACAGAATCCAATGCTTACAACTTAATATTTGATTTTGAATTCCTATTTCCTCTTGAGGTACAGTAGAATGTGTACATTGGAAGCCAATTTTTTATTGCTAACATATTCTTGTCTTTAAATCCCAAATAACTGAATTATAGTCTGTTCAGTAACCTGAGACCAGTGGTATCATTGCATTTAACCTCCTCTCTGAGATATCTCAGTATATAATTGCTATGAATTATAATTCCTCCAAGCTGCATACCACTCTAAGGTTGGAAAGAAAACGAAAAAGTGAGTGTTCCGGAGTGGGGAAGTATTCACAGATACTATGCATGCCTGTAGGAGAAAGTGAACAATAGAAACACTGGTGCCTATGGTTTTCTAAACTAATCCCCCAGACCTCAAAAGTATTTGAGTTGTCCAGCTACCTAAAGTTTCTGAATTATTGATCCCTTCTCCTTTGTTTTTCAAGTTGGCTGCTGTGGCTCCTTGCTAGTAGATCTCCCCCCTCTCTCTTTTTTTTTCTCAAGCTACTTTCATCTGTGCTCAGACCTCTTCTTTTTTCTGTGAACATTATTTTAATCATCATATTTCTCAGTGCCATGCCCTATTTCTCTAACTCACAGATGGGGAACTTGGTTGGCTGAGTGTTGTTGGACTACAGCTCCCATTATCCCAGCCAATGACCATGAGGATAATGGGAACTGGAGGGCAACTACTCCTCTTTGCTCTTATCTACTTGTTTGCTAGCTCAGTGGGTTGGAGCATGGTGTTGGTAAGACCAAGGTCATAGGTTCAATCCCCATAAGAGACAGCTGCATATTCCGGCATTGCAGGGGGGGGGGGGTTGCCTAGATGATCCTCGGAGTCCCCTCCAACTCTATGGTTCTTTGACTCTTTGATTCTTTTTAAGCTCAGGATTTCCACATCTTTCTAGGTGCATATTTTTCTTTATCTCTCTCTCTTTCCCATATAGCTGTGCTCCATTCATCATCATCTGGTATTCATCCTGTGCTGTATCCAGCCTACTCATTTCTTTGCTCAAGTGTTCCCCATATAATTTGATTTCTCAATGCCTTCCGTTTCTTGGTTCAATTCTTTGTGCGCTCATTCCCCACCCACCCCCAATTTATTGTTTCCACTGCTGACTTCCTAGGATGCAGAACTGCCTGAATTAACTGGGCAGACCCATGACATTTTATGCCCCAAATGCCTTCCCCATTCAAGCCCCCAAGACCTCATGAAATTTCATATATGATTTTGGGCCACAGCTCTTGGACTGTGTATGAATCCAGCATACTACTCCAGATCACTTTTGCCAAGGAATGTTGGGTTGCACCTTTAAGACTGTATGCTGATTCCTTAAATTAAAAAAAATACTGCTCAAAATGATTGCTTGGTTGATTGCTGTGACAAAGCATATCTCTCCCATATTGGTCTCTTACAGCCTCTGCGGGTGCTGTAACCTTCCAACAGTTTGACTTCACCCCCAAAGGCACACTCCTCCATGGTCTTCCAAGACAGACAGATGCCAATAACAAATCAAGCTGACTTGGTTAGTTGAGCAACACACTGCTCCAGACATACTAGTGAATGTTTTATAAAAAATAAGTGCAATTTCAATGTAACTGAATGGGATTTTCTCAGAACAAGATGTTGCAGGTCTTTGCTTTTTCCTACTGCATGTGTCAATTTGCTTTACTACAAAAAGTAATTACATGCCCACCTGCACCTTTAAGCATCGAGGCATCCCCTTTAGGTACAAAGTACGCATGGATGGCATTTCAAAGTACCAAAGGATGGCCTGGATAGCTCAGTTGGTTACAGCGTGGTGCTGATAATGCCAAGGTTGCAGGTTCGATCCCCGTATGGGACAGCAGCATATTCCTGCATTGCAGGGGGTTGGACTAGATGGTCCTCAGGGTTCCTTCCAACTCTACAAGTCTTTGATTCTAGGATATGTGGGCCATCAATACCTGTGGCTCCCGCTTCTCTCACAGCTAAGCTCACTTTCTGTCTCTCAGATCCTGGGGAGATGGAATGGGTGGAAAGAGCATCCAGCATCCAGCCTTTCCCACTAACGAGCATCCAGCCTTTCCCACTAACGTAGGGTTGTATCCAAAGTACCGTGTTTCCCCCTTTTTAAGACACCGTCTTATATTTATTTTTCCTTTAAAAAACACACTATGGCTTATTTTCAGGGGATGTCTTATTTTTTATTAAGTATGGTACAGCAATCTACATTTATTCGATTTATTTTTAAAAAAAACGCCCGGATCAGATGGCCCCAAAAAATAAAGACGTGCCGCTACTGCTGCGTCGTTTCCTTCTAAATGCACAACAGAGGAGGCTGCAGAGTCCCAGCCACTTGCAGTGCGATCCTATGGCTCCTAACTCAGAAGAAAGCCCCGTGGAGTTCAGCGGGGCTCTGACAGCCAGGGACCAGCTTTGGCTGCGATCCTGCTGCTGCTGCCACCGCCGCACACATTTCCCCTGGGGGTAAAGCGTGCCACTGAATGCGCAGGATGGCACTGTGCGCGAGCGAGGGGACGAAAGTTAACTGACCCAAACGGCAGATCCCCAAACCAAAGCGCACAGTCGGATCAAATGCCTGCGCCTCCTTTTGTGCATTGCTTCCTCCCTCCAGCCCCGCAAGAGGGTTAAAGGCAATAGGGCAGCCCAATCCTGTGCAGAGTGAACCTCCATCCGCCCGCGCTTCAGTGTGCGGGACCCGGGAGCGGGAGACGCTGCAGCGAGGAGAAGAGGCAGCGATGGCAAAGGGGGAGGAGGAGGAGGCGGGGGAGGAGGAGGAGGAGGCGGTGGAAGTGGCTTCGGCTTCACCTCCTTTCCTCCCTCGCAAGGCTTCTCAGGAGCCCCGGCGCTAGGCAGAACCTTGGGCCCGGGAGCCGCCGGCCGGCACTCACCAAAGGGAAAGGACCCAGCGTGCCGGCGACGTGCGCTCTGCACCAGGGCCACGATCCTCGCCCCCATCTCCTCCAGCCTCCCTACTCGCCCTTCCATGTTGGATGCCTTGCAGAAACTTCGCTTCTGTAGGTGCAGAGTTGCAGCCGGACGCTGAGTGCCGCTTCCCGGCTCCCCCCCCCCTGCGGTTTCCCTGCGGTCTGCCTCGATCCGAGGCCAATCAGGCTCCCACATTGCTTCGTTCGATCACCTTGAAAAAAATAAAAGCGGGGAAATGGCGTGGGCGGCCGCCGCTTTTGCTCTCTTTTCATCCAGTTCTTCCTCGTTTTCACTCAGGTTCTTCAGCTTTCCTTTAATTGCTGCTGCTGCCGCCGCCATTGCTATTGTGCTTTTTACAGCAGAGTGGATCCGGCGGCCTGCCGGGTCGGCGCCGATCAGCGCTGCGCTGAGCACCGGATCGAGGAAGTGGCCTGCAGGGTCGGCGCCCAGCAGCGCCACACGTTACGGAACACCACCTCCTCAATCCAGCACGGCGCTGCTGGACACTGACCCTGCAGACCGGCTCCTCGATCCAGCACTCTGCGCGGCGCTGCTGGGCGCTGACCCTGCAGGTAGACCTATGGCTTATTTTCGGGGTATGTCTTAAATTTTACAAAGTTTAAAAATCCTGCCCTGGCTTATATTATGACTACGGCTTAAAAAGGGGGAAACACGGTATCAGTGAGTAACATGTCCTATCAGCAACCAGATTCCCACATGTGCAACTGGATTCCTCCCTTCCCCAGTATACCTTGTAAATCTGTCCTTCTAGGAGCCCTCTGGAGCAGACTTGGGGGAAGTGTGGGCACACAAAGGGGGAGGGGGAGTTTGATTGTGCAAGCAGAAAGCCTTTCACTAACGGGATGCATTAGTTTGGCACTGCCCATGCCTCTTTAAGCCCTTGAAGACTGTACCTAAGCCCCCCACTCTGTCATGGCAGCTCTGTTTCTCTGTTTTCTAAGGATTAGAGTCTGCTGTCATCCCATGTTTGGGCCTTACAAGCATTGTAGTCTTGACCAGGGCTAGCCTAATACATTTTGATGCCTGAGGCAAGCCACAAAATGACAAAGCCCCCCCCCGCCCCCGGCCAGGGAAAAAAGGGTGAAATAAAGGAACAAAGGGTAAATAAAGCTCTGCATTGGGATCTGCTGCCCCTGTGGATCCTGCCGCCTGAGGTGGTCATCTCACCTTGCCTCAAAGGTAGGCCGGTCCTGATCCTGACTGCCTTTGTTCTGCTCATTTTGACGAGTGGAGATATGCCAATCTATTTCTAGAATGTTGGAGAACTAAAATGGCATGAAGCCTTCTCCACAAGGCTTACAAAGAGAGGGACATAGTAAAATCTGTATGTGGATTTTCAGCAGGTAGGAATCTGAATTACTGAAATGCTGATGGCTGACACTTTGAGAATCATTGCTATGCTATATATTGACTTAAGGAGATGCCATGCATGCCTGTTCCTTCTAGTGATGGGAAGGTTGGGTAGGTTTCTCTGCAGCTGACTGACATTTGATTGACGGAAGACAGTAAGGGGGTCCACTTGCCTTTTAAACTGCACAGCTGGAGCTGTCAGCTAAGGCTCGAGCCAGACGTTATATATATTTTTTCCTGTGCAGCTATTGGCCCAAGTGTTGCCTTAAAAAAAGAAGAAATGAAATGAAACAATACCATTACAAGTGAAACTGCATGGAATGAACAAAATAGGACCAGAACCCAATATTCTGACTATCAGCAAACCAAAATAGCACTACAATGTGCAAGAATGCTGGCTTCAAAGTTGATCAGTTCTTGACCTCTTCCTAAACAGCTGTAGGAATCCAGCTCCACTAGCCTTGGGGTGTATCTCAGTACCAGGAAAACACCCAGGTGAGGGAGCAATGTACTGTTTTTTTTTCCTTGTAGGTACACCTGCAAGCCAGGGAGCAAACCTATGTTGGGAGCTGAGGGAGGTTGCGGACAGCAAAATTATTTTTTATGGATTTCTGAAGAAGCTCTGGAGTGCCGAAGAGCACCTGGCAGTGATTAAAGTTGCATAGTTCAAGAGCAGCTGAGACAGACACATTCACAGAAACTGGATGAAGCCATAGCTGCCAAGTTATCCCTTTTTTAAAGGGATTTTCCCTTATGCTGAATAGGCTTCCTCGCGAGAAAAGGGAAAACTTGGCAGCTATGGATGAAGCAGCAGCAAAAGTTGTTTTCAGCAACGGGTTATCTAGGAAGGCATAACGTGCAATACCATTGCCTGACCAATTCTGCTCAGAAAGTCCAGTTCTGCAAGGTGAAAATGCCAAGGAAATGATATATAATGATATATAAAGAATTGGAAAAAATGTTTTAAAGTACCTTCCCCCCCCCCAAAAAAAACCCAGAGTCCCTTTTGTTGGGGATAATTCAGAGGGAAATTCCCAGGTGTCAAAAAAGACTATTTATGTATGCCACTTTGGCGGCCCATGTTTTATTAGCACCAAAATGGAAAACGAGCAAGGTCCCCACCAAAGAAGAATGGCAACTTAAACTGATGGAATACTTGCAGATTTAACATATAGAATAAGAGAGCAAGAAGAATGTACGTTTGAAGAAGGGTGGAAAATGTTTATGGGTGAAAACTGTGTTCATTTAAAAACGCTAGTAGCATTAAGATAAATTAACAGTGCAAATAAGTTTTGATGGATATGACAATGGATTACTGAATGGTTTAGTTCATGTAAAATATGCAGGGCTGTATGGTATGCGAAATGAACCACGGAAAGAGAAGAAAGGAAACCATTGATTTAAGGTTGTTTAAATGAATAATTTGAAATGTAGATTAGAAAATGTAATAAATAGTAATAATAAACCTAGACCGAGAAACTGCATTTACCAGCACTACCTCCATTCAGAAACATATCCAGTTACTCCAGGGGTGTAAGCAGTTATGTAGTTGGGGGGGAGGTAATTGTGAAGTGCAGTAGAAGCAATATTATTTTGCAGTAGAAGCAAGTAGGCAAACTGCCACAGTGGCAGGGCAATTGGATGAATGAGGTGATAACGAGGCTTTCAAGAACTTCTTTAGGTTGTGGGGCATTTTTTTAAAAAAATGAATTGTTCTTTTTTTAGACTGTACACCACATATTAAGCAGTGCATACACACATTCCAATAAATAAATAAATATTGGGTGCAAGATGTTAGCACAGAGGAAATCCTAGAATGAGGCCGGCTTACAAGTCTGTGACTGTCAGCTAATCCATATACAGAATGGAAACTGCTGGGATAGGATCCACACACAGCTGCCTGCATTTTTGACTCTGCTTGGGGGTGTGGCTATGCTTATCCTTGAGGGCGTAGCTATAGGAAGAAGCTCTCTTTCTCTCTTTCATCCAAATGAGATACTGAAAGCATTCATTAGGCACAAATATTTCTGTTCATTCCTGTAATGGCAGACTTGTGAAGCCTCATTCTTTCTTCCAATTATTATCCCAAGCAGGCTGAGATAAGGTAGCCTCTGTGCTTTTCAACATTTCTTTTTCAGAGAAGCTTGCAACACCAAGATACAATCCCTTCCAGAAGCATGGAGAACTTCTGGGACATCAGGCCTACAGGAGGTTTTACAACATACTCATCGTTTCCAAAAGTTAAATTCAACAAGAGAGCTGTAAATACGTTGCGCTGAAACTGGCACACACAGACACACACCCCTACAGAGAAAATTGATGCACATTCAGCTCTTAGAGGAGAAAAGCCTATCTGAGGTAGAGCTGTTGTAGGAAGCACTTCATATTATGTATGAACACTGTTGCAGTATTGATTAAGGTATATTTTAATCAATGTGTGAATACTTTAAACAGAGTGGCTTTGATAGGCCCTAAGGGAACCTTATTTCATTCAGTTCAAAGGTTAGGAACCTTTGCTCTGGGAACAGGTGAAGAGGTGATAACACATAATTATGAGGCTGCATCAGATTCCCCAGCAGAATGTCAAAAAAAATAATGAGTAGGGCTGGACAACAGTTGTGTATTAGCTTAGACAACAACTGAGTTGCATTGCTTTGTTTTATTTTAAGGAAAAAGTAGATGAGCATTGCTAAAATTCATGAATTGTAGAACACTACACAACATTTATTGTGGCCTGCAGGATAGTGACTAAATATGTCTTAATGATGAAGTAAGATAAACTGTCATGCTGTCTGAATAGCAGTAGTATGGGCGTGGTATTTTTATTATTTTATTATTATTTAAACTGTATCCTGACAACCAGCCAATTCAGGATCTTGTGACTGTTTATAATTGGGAGGCAGGAAGGGGGATTTCTATAAATTAAATTAAGAAATGGAAATAAAACTGTAAATACTTAAAACAGAAAACAGGATTTTTAAAAATATTATATTTTATGTATATTAGGCAAAATTGCAAAAAAAAATGTGAATATAAGGAGAGATGTGCACTAAAAAGCTGGTGAATTTTCATGAGGAATTTCCTTTTAGAAAGATTCACACACACACACACAAATGTGGCTAAGAGTCATCCAAAAACTGAGGTACCTGGTGTGGGGACCTCCAGTCCTAAAACAGGGCTGTCCAGATCCCATGTCTCTTCAGGGTCATTGGCTGTGTGGAGATCTGCTGGGGGATCCTCTTCTCTTTGCTCCTCATCTGAGGAGACCTCAGGTTTGAGGTCTTGGCAGGGCTGAACCTTGGTGTTGTCAAGCATGTGATTTGCCCATCTGCAGCCTGAAGTGATATGGTAAATTCCACCACTATTGTGCTCTGCCACCTTATCTCTACCTTATTTTTTGTACACCAGGCTTCAGACACAGCAAGGCAAAACGAGTAAGAAGGGGCTGCTAAGCCCAGGCATACCAGGTTGGATAGGGCTAGGGTTGTGACACCAAAGAATCACAGAATGGTAGAGTTGGAAGGGACCCCAAGGGTCATCTAGTTCAACCCCCTGCAATACAGGAATCTCAACTATTTACCAAGTGTGTCAGAAATGACTGGCAATCCATTAAATACAAAAACAGGATGGGAGAAGGAGAAAGCTGTGTCACCAACATGGTTCCCTCTTCCCAAGTCCACGTCTGACATTCATACAAGATGCTTTGTCTCTTTGAAGAATGGTAATTATCTGTTCCAAATCCCTAGGTATGAAGAGACCTATGTGTATGAAATAAACCTATGCTATAGACAACTATAGCATAGATGGAGCATAGATACTATAGATGGAGGGCACAAGGAGAAGGGGACGAAAGAGGATGAGATGGTTGGACAGTGTTCTTGAAGCCACCAACATGAGTCTGACCAAACTGCGGGAGGCAGTGGAAGACAGGAGTGCCTGGCGTGCTCTGGCCCATGGAGTCATGAAGAGTCGGACACGACTAAACGACTAAACAACAACAATAGACAACTAGTTGATCAGTCAGTAAGAGGTCATTGATAAGCAAGTGGTCAATGAACCATAAGCTCCCCCCCCCATGAAAAAGCGATTGACTTGTGTGCTAAGGACCTGCGTTATGGTACTCCTGGAGATTTTCGTATTTTAACCCTACATTAGAATGACATAATCAGTGAAATAAAATATACTTTCCAGAATTCATTTACCTGCAGAAAGAGGTAAATTTCCTTGAGCAATATGTGTAAATATACCGGTGAGATATTAAATTGGCATTTGATGTAGGCTACTATTTTTTAAAACAAAGTTGTCATTCTACTCCTGTTGAATTGCTCATAAATTCAGGCTTGAATAAAGAGATCAGATTACATTAAATGCATTTTGGTATCTCTAACTTTCTGCAATGAATTAAAACTGGCTGATCGTGTCTCAAGTGCATTTCATTTTCTGTTGATTCATGTACTGCAATATAACCTTCAAAATTCCCTTATGCCAACAAACCGACTCAGATGTACCGAATGCATGAGAAGATTATGGTAGCTATAAGATTGAAAAGTATATCATGGCATCAGATAATGTAGTAGAGGTATTGTGAATGCATAAACAAAACCTGTAAATATAGAAATAACAGTTTATATAATCCACTATTGAATCCAAGGGAGAGGTTTGTTGCTCAATGACTATTACAAATGGACAAAAATATGGAATGTCAATATAATATTTGTGGTTCATTCTTTTTTAAAAAAACAAACAAACTTGTTCATGGGTGTGCACTAGGAAAAATAGGCATTCATATATATTTTTCTTCTTCAGACAAAATGCATTTTCTCTCAATAAGCCAAGTAAATTGAGAGCTATGAAAACTAGATGGATCTTTAAAAACCTGCTATAATTTTTCTTATTTTAAAAAAAGAATTAAGTCACTTGTAGAAATAACCCTTCATATATATTTTTTTCTATACAAGGGCTTTTTGTTCCTTTGTTGTGAAATCCAATCCATCTTTAAAGGCTTTTTAAGCTGGCAAAAATGCATTATTACTAAGCTGGTAGCTTCTATTGTTTCAGAGGTAGCTATGGCTATGGATGAATGCTTTCAACAGAAGTTAAAAGAGATAATGAGTCTTTAATGATACAAAATCAGAGCCTTGTGTGCTTAGTGAAGCCTGACACAAGCTCCAGCTTTCAGCCAGCAAGAGGAGCTTATACGATCTTCCCGTTTTTCTAAGCTCAAAATACCCACAAAAGTGCTTTCTTGCAGCACTCTCTATCTCCCAAGATATTATCAGTAGTAGATGCCTATGATGCTCAACTGTTAAATGACAAGAAACATCAAATAGCAATGGTGAAATTAAACCCAATTTTGTTTCCGCATCCCACCCCAAATCTCTTAATGGATCGAAGGTAGATATCATTTTCCAAGTAGATGTCCTATGTATTCCTTTGTATGCTTCCATTTTTTTTTCCTTGTCAATATCCCCTGTTCTTTCATCTGCTTCAGCTAGCATACACAAACCAAATGTCCGCAGGTGACTTTTTAAAGCAACTTCAGAATGCCAACTGGAACCATTCCACTAATAAACATGATTAAGTGCATGAGATGTATTTTAAACTTGTAAGATATAATTTCACTCTAGGGTTAAATGTTTTACTATTCATATTTTGAAACTGTTTCTGCATTATGAACACAACAAATTTGCTGTTTTCAGTGAAATGTGTGCAGGGAAGGGCAAGCAAGATGATAAAAGGTCTGGAAACCAAGCAACATGAGAAATGGTTGAGGAAGTTGGGTATTTTTAGCCTGAAGAAGAGAAGACTAGGAGGTGGAATCTACAAATACCAGAAGGGCTGTCACAGGGAAGAGGCAGGAAGCTTGTCTCCTGCTGTTCCAGAGGGTCTCCTGCTGAAACCAATGGATTCAAATTACAAGAAAGGAGATTCCAACCAAACATTAGGAAGAATTTTCTGAGAGTAAGAGCTGTTTGACAGTGGAATGGATGACCCCGGAAAGTGAAGGAGCCTCCTTCACTGGAAGTTTCTAAACAGGGGTGGATGGCAATTTGTCAAGGATTCTTTAGCTGTGATTTCTGCATTATGGGCAGTTGGACTAGATGACCCTTCTAACTCTACAATTCTATGATTCCACGAACTTAATAGAATCGCCATATCAAACAAACAAAACAAAATAATGCATATTAAAATCAAGATACCTGGAAACAACCCTCATACTTGGAAATGTAGAAGGTTTAGGAATGATCTATTCAGTGGAATCCTATCATTACAATGGGATCTAAATCTTATCATTACAATGGGAAATATTTAAGTTTGTGTTTAACTTTCTAATTAAAATCAATAGATCTTAAATACAGTGGTACCTTGGGTTACAGATGCTTCAGGTTACAAACACTTCAGGTTACAGACTCCGCTAACCCAGAAATCCTACCTCGGGTTAAGAACTTTACTTCAGGAGCAGAACAGAAATTGCGCAGCAGTGGCGCGGCGGCAGCAGCAGGAGGTCCCATTAGCTAAAGTGGTACCTCAGGTTAAGAACAGTTTCAGGTTAAGAACGGACCTCCAGAATGAATTAAGTTCTTAGCCTGAGGTACCACTGTATTCACCATTACACTGGATTGTGCAGTTTAAAGGGGTTTTCCCCCAACGGAGCTGACAAAACTCGGTCAAAAAGCTTTTTTACGTCAATCTTGACTAGTTTGGATTTAAAAATCCACACCATAGTAAATCAAGTTACAACAAAAAACCACCAGCACTAGATTGCAAAATGTTGATTGTCAAGGCTCTCTGATCAGTAAATGCACTGCTCCCAGATCATAAAACTAATTTAGACCCCCATCTGCACTATATATTTAGAGCAGTCTTAAACCATTTTAAACAGTCATGGCTTCACCCAAAGAATCCCAAGGAACTTTAGTTTGTTAAGGTTACTAAGAATTCTTAAGAGACCCTTGGCTCCCTCACAACTTCAGTTCTGAGAGTTCCCTGGGAAGAGGTATAGATTATTAAACCACTCTATGAATAGTTGTTTGGTGAGGGGAATAGGGGTCTCCTTTCAACCCTGATCAACTATATTCCTAATCTAACCCTTCGTTCCAGGGCCAACCTTCCATTTAGCCTAGCGAGGTCAAGCCTCTTGTCTGAAGTGATGGATAAGAAGAAATGGCTGGTTAGTACTTCCTGATCTGTCTGCCACTCCTGTTTTTCTCACTCATTCCCTCATTTATTCACTTGCTGCCATTGACCTTCCTCAGACTAATCCAACACCAACCAGTCCATGGAGAAGTGGCCAGTATTGGCTGGCTGCAGCCACTGCTATCAATTTACTGCTGCAGCAAAGTGACCAGTGGTGTTCCTAAGAGGAGCTCCATGCCATCCAGATGTGGAAGGGTCCTTACGCAGAGTAATGCATTGTGGGTGAGGTGGCCCTGGAGACCGCCTGTTTAAAGTTTCACGTTTAATTACTGTGAAACTTTAAACAGTATTACAAATACCGTTCAAAGCCTTAACAGTTGTTCAATATTAGTAGGCGAATTATTGAAGTGGGGATCCCTGACATTGTGTGCCCTACCAAATTTTAATAGCAAATGACAGCCATAGAAACCTGTCACTGATTTATTCTAAGGTACATCTGGAATGGATCTTTTTTTCTTTAATTTTTAAAAAATATATTTTAAACTTCACTATGGAAGGATCAGAAAAGAAAGGTGAATAGCCACACCCTATGTAGCAACTGGAAAAAAATAACATAACATTATGTTTTAAAATCCTGAAATCTGCCCCATATTAGCCCAAAGCAAGTGTTCTTCAAGCCAGCTTCGGGGCAGCACAGAGAATTTATTCGTGCCCATGAAATCAGACTTGAAGCTATCTTACTGGTCAATCTGGGGTCACTTTTGTGGCATGAGACTCTGCCCTGAATTGTCTTAAGAAGAAAAACCAGGCTTGCTTTTATAAAAGGAAAATAAAAAAAATTCCTTCAGTAGCACCTTAAAGACCAACTAAGTTTTTATTTTGGTATGAGCTTTCGTGTGCATGCACACTTCTTCAGATACAGTGAAATGGAAGTTTCCAGGCACTTATGTAGAGAAGGGGTGGGGAGGGGTGGGGATGGGGAGGGGGGATCACTCAGAAGGGTGGTGGAAATGGGTGATTGACTGACTGATAGCTGTTGATGACCGCAAACGACTGCAAATGGTTTTGCATGAAAAAGCAAGGGTTGAGATGGCTGAAGATCGCTTATCATGTATAAAAATGATCGCTTATCATTTTATAAAAGGGAATGTGCTGTGATTTTGATTTGGTTTGTTTTACATAGCTCCGGTGTTTATTTCATTTACATTAACTTGCCCTGGAAATATATTGGGAAAGAGCGAACTTTTCTGTTCATGACTAGATCCCAGAATGGAGCGACTGCCCACAGTGAAATGATGTGTGTATGTTTTATGAGTATCCTATGTTTTACCTCTTAGACTCATAAAGGGCCTCCAGTGCAGGTATCAGTTATATGGCAGTACGAGGGGAAAAACGCCATACAGCTGCAATAACTCTCTCTGGTGTCCTCAAAACAGTTTTTCATTACATTCACTCTCTTTAGCTTCTAGTTGGAGGGTCCCAAAGAGGGAAGCGTTTGCCCCTAAGTAGCCATAGCTTCCAATCTTTAACTACTGCTTCTCTCCCTTTGTATTTATGGACAAAGTCTCATTCAAACAACATCCTATCAGCCACCAACCATTTCACTTTTAATGGCTGAGCCATCATTTACCTTCCAGGATGTCAGATCCGATGGAGCTCAGCAGCAGCAGCAGGAGCCAGCAAGCCAAGCACTACTGCCATATTATCTCCCTGTCAAATGTTAAGCCCAGGAGGCTGTTTCCAAAGACCCTCACTTTCAATAGCAGCTGGCACAGAATTGCACTAAGTTTCACAGGTCAACAGGAAGTCCGCTTTCTCCCTGCACCTGCCAGCCTTGGACAGGTATCCATGCACGACTGCATATAGAAACACAGGATTTTTGGAAGTGAGCCCAAGGGTCATCTAATCCAACCCCCTGCAATGCAGGAATCTCAGGCCATCCAACTCTGCTTAAAAACCTACAAGGAATATGAGTCCACCACCTCTCATGGGAGTCCGTACCACGGTCAAGCAGTTCTTACTGTCAGAAAGGTCTTCTAGATGTTCAGGATCTCCTTTCTTGTAACTTGAAGCCTTTGGATTGCAGTGTAAATCATCTTTTAGAGTGCTTCTGTAGGCCTGGGCGAGATCATTGCTATTGCGTCAAGACAGCAATGGTAGCTCTACAGCACGATGCTGGGGAGTGCCTGGTTAACAAGCTACTTCTTTTATTTCCCTAATGCCATAAATGGTTGGCACAAGACCAGAGATTAACACATTAAGTACATCAAGGGGCTCTGCCAGAGACCCAGGTGCCAGGATCATCCCAGGGTCAAACTTATTGGTGTTGGAGTTGTTTTGCTTTCCATCGTGAGACCGGCATGCTAACCTGGCCTTCTGACAGCACTCTTTATGATGGAAGGGTATTAGTATTATCTCGAGTGATTCTCAGAGGCTGATGTTGTCAGAAACAAAAGTCACCTTGCTGAAAGCTTAAGCCGAACAAAGAATGGTATTCTTGCAAATACCGGTACAAATAGAATGGAAATTGAGTACTGATGCTTGGATGGATGGCTTTCAAAATGAATATAAATATCATGCTAGGACTGCCATTGATCCATTTCTGTTCTTGTTTCCAAGCTTATGATTATTATGATTATGATTTGAAGCATCCTCTTTCTATTGAATATTAGTCTATGCAAACTGAGAAGCATCATTGCACCATTCCTGAAAGTTCACAAGGGATACTAACCCTTGGGCAAGTTACTCCAAGGACTATGGGCGGGTTTCAGCAAATGAGTCCTGTTAGCAAATGCCCTGTGCAAAGACTTTTGCCTAAGCAGTGGGGCTTCCCCCCCTTCTCCCCATGTGCTCCCTGTGTCCCCCCAATTGGCTCTGAGGTAGGGAGAACCCCTGGAACAGTGGGTGTGAAGGGAGGAGATGAAGAATTGTTCCATCTGGCAAACTCTAATTCTTGCCCCCGATGGAACAAGTTTTTTAGAGTGACGTTGAATTCATCCCAAAGTGTTGAGCCCACCATAGTGGCTCCTTCTAAAAGTAACTCAGCTACATGACAAGCATCTCTCAGAATTCACTAGAAGCGGCTTTGAAAGCTAACGTTGAAGCATTTGAGGAACTGCTGTTAAATAAAATTACGGGGAAACCCCCAAACAGAAACCCTTCTGCATACTGGGTCTGGTTTTGACTTGATATCTTGTTGCATATTTAGGGATGCTTTAGGAATTTGATCTTCACAAATTTCAAGACAAAATGCTGTGATCCACAGCTGCCAGATGGGAGGACTGGAACACTGCTATTCACCAGATTTTGCCATTTTGCCCCAAACGTTCAGATGCCGTTCTCAGCAGTTTAAACATATTGAAATATTAATTGAAACTGCAAATGCAGTCTCAGTTGTGGCTCCTTCACACATACTATCCAGATATGTTGGACTACAACCTCTATCAGCCCCAGTCAGCAGAGTCAGGGATAATGGGAGTTGTGGTCTAAAATATCTGAAGGCCACCATGTTGAGGGTGCCTAGTACAGAGTGCCTTTTCCAAGGGTTTGATAGGTAGTTGTTGTGGATTCATCTTGCCTAGTGACATATATAAACTAATGTCACATTTTATGTTGGTATTTCTTTCTGTGCTGATCTTGCTTTGTAGAATACTGAACGCCAAGTTTGCAAGCATAGGTTGAGTGACCTCACTCACAACTATAGGATTGAGATGTAATATAACTGAGACTGACTGATATCCTGATTTTATCTTGAAACAACATTAAAAGCAGGGAAGGGGAGGAGAGAGAGAGAGAATCTCTAGGGATAATAAAATTAGTCAACTGACTTATCAACAAAACTATTTTGTTGAACAGAGACTGAAAATGAGAAGGTGTTACTGAAATGTGAAGGCCTTAAATCATGGCAAAAAGAAAGCAACAGAAAATCGCCTGGGGCTGCAAATCTAAGCATACTTATGTAAAATTTAAATCCCTTTGAAATGAATGCAACTAAAGGCTGCTTCCTCTGAGACACTTTCTACTGGACTCAGGTTCCAATATCTGTGTACACAATGCCCACTAAGAGCAGCAGTTACAAAGGGTGCACGGTTGTATGTCAATTGTGGCACTATATTACATTTAAGGCATAAGCGAAAAGAGTGTATAGAGTGGGGTGATTAAGAATGATTTGCTCATCTGCACACTTTTGATAAATGACATGTATATGTGTACCTGGGTTTCAAAATCCCAAGTACAGAATGTAGCCTAAAAAGCAGGTCAATATGGCAGCTCTTCCTGTAGCCATAGAGATTTGAGATGAAAGGATGAAAATATAACATTGAAAGTCTGCATGCAATTTCACCATGAAGCTCCTTACTTTGGAAGAAATCGTGCAATGCTGATCTGCTTTTAAACTTCTTCCTCAATTGCCACATGTACTCCACTGCATCTGGAGTGACATACAGTAGTACCCTTCAAGATGTACTATTTAAGGTGCTATAAGTTTCTGTTTTTCTCCAGATTTTATGGAGCAAAATTGTAGTGGACCTGCCATCATAGCTGCCATGTTATCCCTTTTTTAAAGGGATTTTCCATTATGCTGAATAGGCTTCCTCGCGAGAAAAGGGAAAACTTGGCAGCTATGCCTGCCATACCACTGGTCACATTTCACTTTTTTCAGAGTGTGACTGCACTTTCCCCCATTCACATCATGATGAAATGTGTTAGAAAAGAGAAAAATTGTGTGACTGTAATCACATACCTATTCCTTTGTTCATTCAACCAGTAAATGATGGAGTTATGTATTGTATCAAACACCTAGTATTCCAGTGTTCTGTTCATGAGTGAGATTAGAAGATTAAATGGAAAGAAATTTGGGAGGTCACTGTTTTGGTCTGAGCTATGGATAACCACCTGTCAAAATAAAGTCCTATGAGAAGAGAAAGTGGGGGATATTAATATTTCCTGTAAGCCACTTAGAAGTTTTACCACAGTCAATTAAATATTGTTAATTAAATAAAGTTGGGAAATGGAAGTTGCTTAAACAGCACACCCTGAATGCCACACAAAATTGCGTGAAATATATTCCATGGAATGAAAAGATTGCAGAATCATTTTGGATCTTTCACAAATATCTGCCTTGGGGCAGTAGAAGAAAAATATTCCCGAATAGCAATGGAATGATAACAATGTCATGTGGAAGCATGAAGAAAAACAAGTACCTATAGCACTACAAATGGTATGTCTGGGGTGGATCTTCAATTATCAGTAATATCCATAATATATAATGCAACCCATTAAAATGTACAAAAAGGGCTAATTGCTAATTACAAATAGCAACCAAGAAAAGAATCTTGAGGGCCAAGATAGAGACACCAGATGGGCCATATTTGGCTTCCTGGACTTGGTCTTTCCTATCTTTGCTCTATAGTGCACTTTTTATTATCCTATTGTGAAACCCCCTAGGTGATTTAAGAAGAGCTTGCTAGATCAGGTCAGTGGCCCATCTAGTCCAGCATCCTGTTCTCACAGTGGCCACCCACATGCCTGTAGGAAACCCACAATTAGGACCCAAGCACAGGACCCAGCAACTAGTATCCAGAAGCACTGTAGCCTCTGACTCTGGAGGCAGAGCATAGCCTTCATGAATAGTACCCAATGAAAGCCTTATCCTCCAAGAATTTATCAAATTTACTTTTACAACCATCCAAGCTGGTCTCTTATGGAAGCAAGTTCCATAGTTTAGCTATGCCCAAGATGAAGGTGTGGGTGCAGGTGGCGCTGTGGTCTAAACCACTGAGCCTCTTGGGCTTCCTGATCAGAAGGTCGGCAGTTCGAATCTCCGTGACGAGGTAAGCTTCCGTTGCTCTGTCCCAGCTCCTGCCAACCTAGCAGTTCAAAAGCACACCAGTGCAAGTAGATAAATAGGTACTGTTGCAGCGGGAAGGTAAATGGCATTTCTGTGCGCTCTGGTTTCCGTCACGGTTTTCCGTTGCACCAGAAGCGGTTTAGTCATGCTGGCCACATGACCCGGAAAGCTGTCTGTGGACAAACACCAGCTCCCTTGGCCTGAAAGCGAGATGAGCGCTGCAGCCCCATAGTCACCTTTGACTGGACCTAACCATCCAGGGGTCCTGTACCTTACATGAAGATGTACATTCAACAATTAGCTTCATTGGATGCCCACATGTACTAGTGTTTAAGGTATAAGAATGTGTTTATCGCCTCTTTGTCTATTTCTTATTGATTGACAAATTTCTCAATCTCTTATTGAATAAGCCTAATTATCATTGTTGACTCAATGAGGAAGGAACAGAGTTGATCCCACAGGACATCTGTGGAGAACCTTTGACCTCACTCCCAAATGTTGCTGAAATACAACTCCCACCAGCCCCAGAAGCAAGCATGGCCAATTGCCCGTGAGTTCTAGTTCAGCAACATCCGGGGGCGGGGCACAGGGTCCTGCAACCTGTTACAGGGAAAGGGAGGCATCTTGATCATTGTCCTTTGCCAGAATTTGTGACCTCTGGCAATTTTTAAAGGAAATAGCTATCCTTCAAGGTAGCATTGTTCACTGAAGCTTGGGTTGCCTGTAACAAACCACTCCCACCCCCCACAATAGCTCTCATTAGCTGCACCGAAGGAAGTTGTTCTCTAACATTTTGACCATAATGCATTACTGGGGCTTTTATCTTTGCATAAGTAGTTTTTAAATAGTAGACTAGCTTAATGAATTTATCTTAATAGATTTCTATGTTCAAGGTTATATTTGTGTGTGTGTGTGTGTGTGTGTGTGTGTGTGTGTGTGTGTGTGTGTGTGTTTTGAAGAAGAAATCCTTTCTGGTTAACTGTACCTATTTGAAATGGACAGGATAATTGCATAATTGCATTCCTGTGTGGTTTTCATCTGCAGAAGGAAAATAAATTCTCTTGCAGGGTTGCGCTAAGGAAGAGAGAGATACAGAAATGTTGGTGGCGGTCTAGTGTGGGTTACAACTAAGTGCTGCTGATATTGGAAGTTAATTTCAAATCAGCATGTGAACTTTAGTCCTTTCCCTTCCCTTCTCAAGTCCTTTGCCTAAACATTGCTTTCCTCCATCTTCCTTACAATGGCCAGATTATAGCCATTTTGCAGATGGTATTTATTTATTTATTTATTTATTTGGTTAGTTAGTTAGTTAGTATCCCACGCTTTAGTCAAAGAATTAAGCCCCCACCAACCCTCTCAAGCATAGCAACTTTTGTTCAGCAACATCTGGAGGGCCAAACGTTCTCCAAATCTGTTCTAGAAAGAAGATGAATTGGGTCTCCATGCATCCAGACCTCTGTGTGGAGCACTCACTTCGCCACAGGAAGAGGCCCATCTACTTGATGTGCATGTGAACAGCCAGTGGAAAGGGCAGAAGGAAGGGTGATTTGTTTTAGACTGCAAGAGGTCATGCTTCTAGAATGCCGACATTTACAAACTGGCTCCTCACTTTAGACAGCGTTGCACCAGGACGACAGGAGAGAAAGGCAGAAATGTTCCCTGACTTGCTTTAAGCAAATTCACAGTGCATGCTGGATTATTTTGGCAGAAACTTAACATAATTACACTCAAACTGTGGCAAATTAAGCTAGTTTGGAATGAGCAATCAACAATTTTGTACATGACTGTAGTGGAAAGAGGCAGAATAACCTGATTCAGCCTGAATTCTCTCATCATTAGAAAACAAATTGCAACCAATTATGTTATTTGTAGTGCATCTGTGATTACAGATACATGATGCAGAGCAGCTGGAGAAAAATAGTAAGGGTCACTATGGAAAACTGCATTACAAACACCCTTATTTCTGGCACCAGACTACTGTTTCCCCTTAGCAGGAAACTGCCAGTTTGAACATATGTGACTTGATTTGACAAATTGACTTGCAAGAATGAAAACGTTTTTCCTTCCCCACCCAAGGAAAAAATTATCTTCTGCACAGAAGTAAAATGCAGGCAGGGATCTGAAAATTGACATATTAAAACTTGGGTCAGAAGTCACTGACATTAAAATCTATTCTTCTGTTTTGATAGGGTGTAGGCCAAACAACTAATATGGGCCAGAAACAGACATACAGCCAGAGGTCTCTTTGTGGCTCGCCCTGTATTAATCCCCACTGCTGAAGAGATAAGATGCCATTTGCATCTTAGAAATGTCTTCATGCTATAGCAGTGACGACTCCTGCTGTAGCAACATCAAGCGTCACACAGAGGTTCTACAAAAATGCATCCTTTCTCATTTTCAACAGTGGAGCAGGCCACCATTTTCTGGTGAAAGTGTGCCAAGAAGCTCACACAAGTGGGTATGATCCATACATGGTCCTGCTTTTATAGAACTGCTGCCTTGCCCCACATAGTTTTTTTAGGGTGTATTCTGTTGCATGCCATTGATGCAATAAGAACATAAGAAGAACCTGCTGGATCAGGCCAATGGCCCATCTACTCGATCTTCCTATCCTTGCCAACTAGATGCCTGTGGGAAGCCTGCAAATCGGGACCAAGCACATGAGCACTCCTTTGGTTTCCAGCAAACATTTTCAATGTGTCATACTACATAGAGCTTTAGTATGCTGATAACAATGTAGTGTGTGCACACTCAGAGGATGACCTCCAAACCATCCTAAATATCTTCACAGAAGCTTACGAAAAGCTTGGCCTATTGGTCAACATCCAAAAAAACTAAAGTATTGCACCAACAAGCACAAAACAACCCCTATGCAGTGCCACAAATTCAACTCAATGGTATAATGTTGGAAAATGTTGATCACTTCTCCTACCTAGGCAGTTATCTTTCCACAAGGGCCGACATTGATGCCGAAATCCAGCATCACCTGAGCTCTGCGAGTGTGGCTTTCTCCCAATTGAAGTGCAGAGTATTTGAGGACCAGGACATTCAAAGGGAAACCAACATGCTTGTTTACAAAGCTTTTGCACTACCCACCTTACTGTATGGTTGTGAAACTTATAAATGCCATCTGCAATTCCTTTAAAGATTCCATCAACGGTGTCTCCGAAAAACTTTACACATCACTTGGGAAGACAGGCAAACTAATACCAGTGTACTGGAAGAAGCAAAGATCACTAGTGTCAAAGCAATGATTCTTCAACATCGACTTCGTTGGACTGGTCATGTTGTGCTGATGCCTGATTATCGTCTTCCAAAGAAACTGTCTATTCCGAACTCAAAAATGGAAAGCGTAATGCCGGTGGTCAACAAAAGAGTTTTAAAGACTCTCTCAAGGCAAATCTTTAAAAATTTAGTATAAATACCAACAACTGGGAAACACTGGCCTGCAAGTGCTTCAGCTAGAGAACAGCCTTTACCAAAGGTGCCATGGGCTTTGAAGACACTCAAACTCAGGACAAAAGGGAGAAATGAGCTAAGAGGAAGGCACGCTTGGCAAACCCTCACCATGATCAACTCTCGCCCATGTCCTCACTGTGGAAGGACATGTGGATCCAGAATTGGCCTACACAGTCACTTATTCTTACACTTACACAATCTTACTCGGCTACAAGTGATTGCCAAAGAAGACTATATTAGTGATGGATTTACTGTATACCAGAACATCCACACTGTTTTATCAGTTGCCCTGCGGTGCTTTCCCAATCTCACCATATTATTGCCATCTGGAAGAGCACACTTGCACTACAGAACCATAAAAGTGGGACAACCCTCCAAACAGCTGTGGTATGAAAAGTTACAGGATTTCAGCAGGACGTTAGAGGATATGCACTGATTGGAAATGAAGCTGTGGCTGGGATTCAACTAAGGAGTCCCATCAGCCGAAACCTGCACAAGGATTTCTGCTTGTGCAACAGGCCTATCCCCCTGCAACTCCAACCCACCCCACTTGGTCTGGGGAATCAGGAAAAGCCCCAGAACAGTGCTCATGAGGAAGAGGAGGGGGGAGGATAATTCTGTCTGGTGCAATGATCAAAACAGTGTTAGGCTTTAGCTTTGTGAAAGGATCCTAGCAGAGCACACATTCTGCACTTTGCAGGTTCAATCTGTGGTATCTTCAGTTGAAAACGGTCAGTAAGTAAGTGGTGAATAAGATCTCTGCTCTTCCTCTGCAACAGCTTCTAGTCAAAGGAGACAATACAGAATTAGATGGACGAATATACCTGTATCTAATGTTGACACAGTTTGTAATCTGTTCAGCTCAGGATTACGTTACCAGCTCTCTCCTTCACTGGTTCCCCTTACCCTTTCCCCCAAAGTCCTTGTTGCTTGAGGAAGATCCAGCTGGAAGACGAAGGATCCAATGGTCAGTCTGGATGAGCCAAGTCAGTTCAGAGACTGAAGGTGCTTCACTGAGAAGCTGCTACCAGCATTTAGTGGTTCGCCACATGGGGTGACTGCACATGGACGCAGGAACAAAATAAAAAAAATCCTTCCAGTAGCACCTTAGAGACCAACTAAGTTTGTCATTGGTATGAGCTTTCATATGCATGCACACTTCTTGCAGGAGTTCTTGATGGTTGGGAAGAATTGGAAGAGACTTTCCCCCACAACATCTGGCTGGCTGGACTTCTATTAATTATTCGGACCAGCATTGAAACACAAGACACAGTAGCAACAACAACAACAATGGCAACCCTGCCAATAAAGATACAGTATGTGTAAAGCTGAAGGGCTAAAATCATCTCAGAGGTCTTTCATTAGCACAATAGAGCTATATGTTGTTTTACCATATTGCTAACCTTGGAACCTAAGTAGATCCTCTGTTTTTCATGGGCTCCATAAGATCTTGTTGAATGACTTCCAGCTTGGGATAATTCACGATGCCACTGTTTTCTGAGTGTTGCAATTATTTGCACTGTATAATTCTACAATTTATAGTACGTCTCTGTGAAGTTTGTATCTAAGGTGTAGCTTATTTTACAGCCTGTCACCCAGTGCCATGCGGTTAAGAGCTCACTGTATCCAGTTAAGATGCTGAAATGTGAATTGAAAATGTTTTATTGTACTGGTTATATATTTATGTGACCTGTCTATTCAGAATTCACAGTACAATTATTAAAACTGCCTAAGATCTTTTCTTGTGGATTCATGTTTCTCCATGTGTAGCAGCTGTAAACCACAAGTGAAGCTTCTAATGTTAGACAAGGTGTAGCCATTAGTTCCGCTAAAAAGCTCTAACCACCAGTGCTCATTGATTTCTAGTTTCATATATCTTTAATGAGGAGATTAAATACTTGTTTAGGAAGCCAAGCCTGGCTTAAGTGGTGTTTGCTCATACAGCATGTGCAACTGAAGACCTCCCTAATATTTCCCAGAAGTGATAAGAAGCAAAAAAAAAAAAAAAAAAGACTTTCTTCCCAAAAATAATAACACAAAAACCTGTCTCAGTTGAGTCTGCAAATTCATGCCCTGTTTTATAATGTAAGAAATCATTGGTGGAGTAAATGCCGCAGAGAGCAAAGCTATTTACACTAAGCGATTTCTCAGTTGAGTGTTCCTGTTTAATTCTTATGCATTGTTCAGGTCCAAGAATTGACCATTTACTTCTGAGTAGACATAAAAAGGTATCGTGAAACATGGCAAATGTTAAAATGCTATTTCCTTGCTGGCTTAAATCCCAACAGCAAAAATCAAGAATGCTTAAACTCAGCCTTAAATGACCTTGGAGGCTCCACAGTGGAGGTCCCCTTCCCCTCCTCTTTCCGTATCATTGGGACTGTAACTTTATCATAAATCAGAAGTGTGTTTTCAAGTTACTTATTCAACAAAATCAGGTCAACTATTTACTCATTTATTTGAGCACACACACATATCCCTCTACAATGAGAGTTGGGTGGTAAAAAGTAAAAAAAAATATACACACACATACCCCAACACAGGACAAGAGATGGAACTTCATGTTAACTGCAGCTCATACAATCATTGCCCATAACTGGAAACAAATCCATGCTAGCTGACCAAAGTTTGGGATATAGCCACCATGGTTAAAATGATTAATATGATCCAGGTCAGAGAGAGAGAAAGCAGAACTATGATTGTTTTGTTGGGGGGGAAATGGCTTTTTTCATCATGTACTAATGTAACAAAAATTTAAATCCATATGCTTTGTTGAGAATACTTTGATATTTTTTATTTACTATGTTGAATGTAATCAATTTTATTGACTGTTCTTCCCCTTTTCCTGTTCTGTTTTGTTTGCATATTGTTAAAAATAATGTAAAAACTTGGGGGGGGGGAATAGAGATATAGATGCAGAGTGCATTCAACGGTATCCTTCCTCCAACAGTTGAAGCAGAGCATGGGGAGGGGAGAGGCAATTTTAGAGAAATGTATTTCCTCTGCAGCAACACCGCCTACACCAGTGTTTCTCAACCAGTGTGCCTCCAGATGTTTTGGGACTACAACTCCCATCATCCCTAGCTAGCAAGACCAGTGGTCAGGAATGATGGGAGTTGTAATCCCAAAACATCTGGAGGCACACTGGTTGAGAAACACTGGCCTACACTGTGTTGCATGTTTCCCCAGATTTCCAGAAAAGTTTTCCAGGGGGCACAGAGAGCTATATGAGGGAGGAGGAATTGCTGACCAGCATCCCTCCCCTTCCTCCAGTGGAAGAGTGCCATGAGTGGAGTTCCACACACAGGTACACTGGATCCAACCCACTGTCTTTACTTGCGCGCAAATGTCATTTATGAAATACGGGAATAATTAACTAAACCTGGTACACTCAATCAGCTAAAATTGATAGCAACAACACAAAACTTTAAAATCCTCAACACCTTTTGGCTTTCTGTTATTTGGTTGAAATATTCTTAACATCAAATCTTGATTCTGATCTAGGCTGGAACAGTGGAGCACTATCCTCAACTAAATGGTTTGGTATCCTTAAATATTTCCCATTTCCTAATCAATTTAGAGGTTTCTCGCTGGACACCATCACAGTTCCCCCGGAAAGCTTTCGGTTTTGTTTTCCTGACTCTGTTTGGCTTCAGAATTTATTTCCAATGTATTCTATCATGGAAGGCACAGACTTAATTGCAGCATGCAACCATCATCAAATAAAAAAATACCTTCATCTCATTTGCTTAGATAACATAAAAGTTTCACAAAGGCCACCTCAGCATTCCTAAAAACAAAGAACTCACCGCAATCCAAAGTCTCTTAAAACACATGCACACACCATTTACCCTAGAACTGCAAGGCAAGATATAGTAGAAAATTGACAGGGGAGGGGATGAATCTTAGAAATCAGCATGCCTCTAAATTGATACCATGTAAACACCATATAGTATTGGAAAACCACTGCTGGGGGTAAATGAAATGAATTCACTGGGGCATCTAATCCTATTTCTAGAACATTTAAACTGTTTCAATGCACTGGAAAGCAAACAAACTTCAAAGTGATCATTATACCCCTGACACCAGTGCTTGTGTGGCTGAAATCTTTATGAGATTAACCCCCCACAGTGAAAGGAGTTGAACACGGTCAAAGCCACTTTCCAAGTGTCAGGAGGATACCAGCTTGAATGCCCGATAGTAACAAGGGAGGCTGCTAGCATTTAATATTAAAGTAGTTCAACACGCAGGTGGAACTGACTAGTGGATGCTGTTTAAGTGCTGCTCTCTCTGTTTTTTAACAACAACAAAAACACACCAATCCATCTTTCACCTCTGCATTCTGCACCCCATTAGATGCTGATCCAGCAGAGAAAATTAGATGATTTAATTACAGTTCAGATCAGATATATGTTGTCATTATCAGCGGTGTAGGCCTGCTCTATACCTCTCATGCAATAGCCCCAAAGCATCGAGAAAAAACTATGTCTTGATTTTTTGGGGAGTAGAAATAGGAGGAGTATTAGAAAACCATCTAAACAACCCATAGCTACATGCTACAAAGAACTAGGGATGGGTAAATATCTCAATTTTGTTTCAGTTTCTCTTTTCCCCCCCAATCTTGAGTTAGTTCTCTGCATCACCACATCAACTGACATTTCTTTAAGTCTTCATGAAAATTCAGCAGCATCTTGGTGTGAATTTCTCACAATGTTCACCTTTTTTTGATGCAATTTTGCCTACCGTATTATCCACATTTTTGCAAAGCAATTTCCCCTAAGTGAATGCATATTTGTATGTTATTTTCACTGTTATATACATTTATATGCACACTTCTCCCCAGTAGAGGCATCTTTCCACAACACTTATTACTGAGTTGGAGAATTGCAGTGCAAAATCCAGAGAAGTGTGAATTTCGAAGGATGGCTGTGTTTCGATTCACATCTTGTTTCAGAAAGTGCAAATTACATAAGTGCCCCTTTAGATGTGAACTGAACTGAATTCTTCCCCCATGCCTACGTATATCTCAGTGCTGCTGCCAAAAACATCAGCGCTGTATCAAGTTATTCTTTCCCACTCTGTAGTTATGGAGTTACTTGTTCAAAGTACTCCTTGTTCTGATGGGTCCTGCAGAATTTCCCCCATATCCCCCAGATGTTGCCAGCAAAGAGAAGAGGAATACTTGACACACAACAGGAGTTCTATTTTAGTGGCAGCTCCAGGTTTCAATGTCGACATGTATTTTATGCTGTCTTTCAGGAATGGTGCCAGCTCTCAGCAGCCTTGGGCAGCTGCCAGGGCCTCGGGGCCTAGGAAAAGGAAGGGGCCAGATTTAGGTTGGCATGATATTTTGCCTTTTTGCTTTTAAATTATGTATTTAGAAAGATGTATGAATTGCTAAGCAAAAACCCCAGTAAGTCATGAACATAAAACAAATATCAATTCAAGAATGATAAAATCAGTGATTGTTAAAAACAAGTATATATAACCAAAGTATGTGTCTGGATAGGCTTGCTGGATCACTTTTTTAGAAGGTGTGAAAACAGTATTTTCCTGGCATCCATCTGTCTTGAAAGACAATAGAGTGTGCTTATGGGGATTAGCAGTACCAAAGTGACCTCCCCGGGGAGCAATCCCGGCAGGGTGTATGGAGGTTCGGGGCTGCCCAGATAACAAGCAGCCTTGTTGATGTGGTTCAAAAGAAAGCAAAGTGATACATTTGGCATCAACTTGGCTGCAGGAGTTGCCAGAAGGAGGTGTACAAGGTGCCATCCAATCATCTCTGGATTTTTAGCCTTTTCTTCTCTCAAAGATATTCTGCAAGGCAGGCTAGATGGGCTACCTTCCCAGGTTAATGAGTCCCATCTGCCCCCCACTTCCCTGTACCGCATGTACAGAAACAGCCTTCTTGACCGTTGACCCACTATTAGTCTGTTTTCACATGCAGGGGAAGTCCCTAACTCATCGAGGGTTTGAGACCCATTAGCTACCTCACCTGGCTTAGCCAGGCTAGTACCTGCTTATATAGTAATAATATGCCCTACACTCCCAGCCCCAGTTAGTGCTTGCATTATGTAGTGAAGTCTGCTTTACCATGTAGCCTCCTCACAACTCAACTCCCATTTGCTATATGTAATTCATTTTTCTCAACTTCCTGGTTGCTCCATAAATGTGGGCAGGGAGCATCAAGGCAGGCTTCCCGGGTAACAGGGGTGCGCGCCCTCTTTCTCCTCGTTCAGAGCAAGGGCATTTGGAGCATTTCGGTTTTCTGCACTAATTACATCATGTAGCTAAATCTCATTGGCTATGTGTTACGGTAATGAATCATCATGTTCACTAATGGGATCACATAATGAAGCAAAAAAAAAATACCACAAGCACACATATTTGCACAATAGCAGCAGGTCAAGGTAACAATGGCAACCAAGAAGCATGGGGAGAAAATACAGAAGAGGGTTGAAGATCGCATTATTTTTACGTGTCCTTTCTTCCCATCCACATGAAACAGAAAAGCAAACCTCACAAAAATCTAACACAAAACAGATATAAACAGGCATTGATAACAGTGAACATCTAAATAAAACATCTTGCTAACAAAAAAAATACTGCTGCTTATGTGAATTACTTCTTACACTTGGTAAAGTGAATTTGAAATACTGAGTGGATTACACTGGGCTTTTTTTGGTATGTTATTAGAATTCTGAATTAATTTGCCCCTTGGAATACTGTTCCTGACTCATTTGTTTTCTCCCACCAATCACCCAAAACACATTTATTTTCTGCTTCTTAATGAGCTACATTGTCAAATGGTTCTTTCCCCTTCTGAAGGCACTGCTTTTCAACTTGAAGTGCTATCAATATTTGCCACTCTTGCAAAAAGTTTTACACAAATGAACTGGTGTAATAGAATATTAGCCTATAATAAGAGTTTGTCAGGCAACATTCACACTGTGGGAGATCTGTCATTGATTTTTCAATAAATATGGCAAATGGCAAAAAATATAGTACGTGTTCCTCAGCACTAAATATCTTGGTGACCATTTTTCTTTTTTTGCCTGCTTTCTGCTCTATTGTCTTCTGGTGATATATATAATAAAATCTGCTCTTCTCTTTTATAGCTTACATGCTGAGACAACCAGTGGGGATTTTATGTGAGGCTGATAATTGCCTAGCTGCTCTTAATACACTCAGACCTCAAAGGGACAGGTACCATCCAGTGTGCAGTTACTCATACTTAAATCTCAATGAAGGTGGTGGGATATAAGCATGCCTAACTCTTGCACCAGATTCTCCTCCAAGTTTGATAAAATAGTCATTTGCATTCACATCAGGCTTCCTACATTCAGCCCAAGCAATGCAGATTTCCACATAAGAATGGAGCTCTGCTTTCTCATACATTTGGCATCTCCCTGAGTGATATAATCTTTTTGTCTTTGCTGTTTGTTGGGTCTACCATATGGGTTGCCTGCAACAGCCTGGAAATTTGTAGGTAGGAGTGCTGCAGAGGCAGGATGGTGTTCCAGTGGTCAGAAGTGATGTTTTCCCTATACTCAATTGCTATGGCTCCATTACCTTTGATCCTTTCCCTTTACCACCTCCATCTTCGCCAAAGGCACTCTTTACACTTTCCTTAAACTACGTCTTCGATGTAGACAATATCATCTAAAAGAAATGATTGCATAATTCATGGCAAGCAGAAAAGTCTGAAATTTGGCAATGCAGATTTGTATCCTCCCTCTCCCCGAGCAAAGATTACACAGAGCCCTGGGTATATACGATTGGTCTTTTTTTCTTTCTTTTTTTTCTTTTTGCACAGTCTGCTGGTTGCAGATAATTAGGGACCTAATTCAAAACTCATTGCTGTCAATGGAAAGATTTCCATTGGCTACAACATGCTGAAATACAATACCTCCATAACACATAGAAGCTGAGGCAGAAGCAGATGCAGGCTCTGCATATCCCTGAGGATCTTGTGCATTTTTTGGCAAATTCTTGAAGCTGATGGAGACAGTGGTAAGTCTAGTTTGAAAAACTACAGTCTTTGGTGTTTTTCTCTAGGGAAAAATGTTCCGTGGACAAATGGCAGCATATAAATATTGCAGAGCATTGACACCATCATTAGACATAAACAAGGATTTTATCATTATTACTGTTATTGTTACAAGTGGGAATTGAAACAAAATGTTGCGAGCCAAATGTTCCCGTGGAGAGTGCCAGCCAACCAAGCATTTGCAAGATACTCCATTCCATGTTCCAGATCCTCTGACCAGGTTTTCTGGCTTTCCCCATAACAGACAGTCAGAATTCTGTGGCAATTGAGCATCCCTGGGTTAAAGTGTTTTGGTGCATGTATGCTGCCTTATGGGCCTGCCCTTACAATATTTTTGGAGATCTTCAAGCCTCGTGGTTCCCTTGAATATGATGATACATTTCTCTTGTGCATGGGAGTGCTGTTTTGATCATAGATGGATTGACACACACCCCTGAATGTGGCTAATAGAAGCTCACCATCAACATCACTTACCTATGAAATACAAAATACTTTATTGTCACTGTACCACCTGTTTACAGTGAGATTAAACGAACCCCCCATCCCTCCCCACCCCACAATCTCTCAGTCCTTGTTACACTCTGTGTGCTGTCGCACGACCACCAACCCCGAACGTCACCTGCAATGTTGCTGTCTTCCATTCAGCAGCCTCACGGCCCATGGGTAAAAACTGTTCTTTAACCTGTTGGTGTGGCTTATCACTTATCATGCTTCTAAAAAGGTGCTGGCCAGGGTGTGAGTCATCCCTGAGAATGTTCCTCGCTCTTCTGCGGCAACTGTCTCCCGCAATAACATCTAGCGGACTCAGGGGACAGCCCACAATATCATGTGCTGTCTTCACCACCCTCCATAGAGACTCTCTGTCCATGGCTGTCAAAGCAGCATACTACACCGTAATGCAGTATGAGAGAACACTTTCTATCGTGGACCGATAGAAGGAAATCATCAGTTGCTGTCCAACCTTGTTCTTTCGCAAGACCCTAAGGAAATGAAGTCTCTGTTGGGCTTTTCTAACCAACTGGGCTGTATTGACCTTCCAAGTTAGGTCTTCACTAAGATGGACTCCCAGGCATTTAAAAGAAGAGACTCTCTCCACACAGCCCCCTCCCCATACACAACTGGGCTAGCTCCCCTCTCTTCCTCCGAAAGTCCAACACCATCTCCTTTGTCTTGCCAATGTTTAGGTGCAGATTGTTCTCTGAGCACCATGTGGATACCTTTTGAACCTATCCCCTGTGCGCAGATTCGTCTCCGCCTGTAATTAAACCCATTATGGTGGTGTCATCAGCAAACTTAATAATTGCAGTAGATGGGTGAGATGAAATGCAATCATATGTACACAACGAATACAGGTATGGACCTAGCACACATCCCTGTGGAGTGCCAGTGCTGAGCTTCAGGGAGGTAGATGTAACAGGTCCAATCCTTACTCTTTGTGTCTGAAACAGTCGTTAACAGTCATCAACAGGCTTACCATACCCATTGAGTAAATCCCCCATCTCCTACTACCCTCCTGAGAAAAACCCCACCCTCCCATTATATAAGGGTCTGGTGATTTCTGTTTCAGTGTATCTGAAGAAGTGTGCATGCACACAAAAGCTCATACCAAGAACAAACTTAGTTGGTCTCTAAGGCGCTACTGGACAATTTTTTTTTATTTTTATTTCAACTACGTCAGACCAACACAGCTACCACCTGCTGTAGGATGTACGTGTGCACCTCTATATCATGTATATTCAGTTTTCCTGCTGATCTGGAAAGCTCATCCATACTCTCCCAGTTAGCACACCACAGCTAAAATTGCCATTGAGCCAAACTGTACATTATGTTAAATTTTTCAAACTTTTTTTTTAAGTGCAAAGAAACTTCAGGGAGGAAAATGGCTTAACTCTTTTTATGCCATCTATTTGCTGTTCAACACAACTCAATTCTGAGCAGAAAAATCAATGGTAGGGAAAGGGTTAGGCAGCTCCTCACGCACACACACAAAAAACCCTCCTCCAGTCAACCTCAAAATCATTTGTGACTGCTTTTCTTTAATAACAAAAAAAGGAAAACAGTACCATCAACCTGCAGTTTGTCCCTTAGAAAATAAACAAGCATGTCCCCTATATTCAAAATTTGCTTCATTAAGTGAAAAAAATAGGAACAACCGATGAATCAACTACATTCATTTATCAACCAACACCCCTAACTTAAAGGACGTTTCAAGAGGACAGAAGTTTAATTCCTCTCTCAACTTTTCCATTATACAATTAGCAGTTGTTAGCAAGGGCCTCTAAATGTGCCCAGCAACTTAACGCTTCCCCCATTTTGCCTGACGCATTGAAAGTGTTATTAGGTCATTTCCCTGAGCAAGCAACACGCTCTTTTCAGAGTGCTCAGGAACATTCACTACAGGTGTTCATTTCATAGGGGCTGATCATCAGGAGGAAACGTATTCTTTTAACTGGCTCTGCTCCTCTGAAAGCGACTTGTTTAAGAAGTGTCCCATGGCATTCATTGAGCAGTAATGTTTCGCCATAAAACCCCTGTGAAAATGGAACCTTCTGATTTGCAACTGGGCCCAGGAGAAAGAGAGCAGGAACACAAGGGAACTGTCATTAGAGAAGCACTTATTGTCACTGCAGCTTAAATATATGCTTGAATTCAGTCTTTCTCTGTCTCAGCATCTTGACAGACTATGAAGACGATGAGATGATTGGTCAAAAGCACTCCATGGAAGCCTTCCATTTGTTCGTTTTATATCCCCTAGGTCTTAGCATTCAAGTGTGCATTCTTTGTATAACATGCTTAATTGGGCTGATTTGTGGGAATAAGTAGCAATTACAACAGCTTGACAAAAGATGGAGGATGGGCACTCAGCTGTGTGGGGTTTTTTTTTTTTAATTGAATTTTTACCTTTTTTTGGAAAGGCTCTCACCTTCCCGCAGCAGATGCTGGCCTTGCTACAGCATTTCATTTTCTTTACATTGAGGTGATTTACTCTGAGGAATTTGCTCTTATTAACTGGGGAGGATATTTCTTTCCCCCACTTCAGTATCTTCACCAGGGTGGGGGGGTGGGAGGCGGGTACTTTCTCCTCAGGAACCCCCTCCCATCCCTGCCTCCATCATTATCAAAGCAAAAAGAGAGTGTAATACTAAAAGCAGCGATCTATATACTAATCGTGAGCTTGACAAGTTTTGTTCTGGAATGATGTTACAGCAGTTAGTGGGCTGGTACACAAACACGGTTAAGGGATAAATGGAACTGCCCGCTTTTGTAGATGTGCAGGAAATATAAACAGAGGGGCACGCACAGCCACGCCCGCTTTTTGCTGTCCACTTTATAATGAAGTTCCTGCTCCAGTTCAGTTTCAGCTTATAAGGATTATAAGCATAGCCACTTGAATCAAACCTAGAGAATAGGGTTGTGTTAGAACACAACCAGGGAAAAGAAATATTTGGTGCGCAGAGCCAGTTCCAATCTGAATTATGACCGTTGCTTGAATAAAATGATGTAGTAGTTGTAGTCCCCACTTGGTAGGTCTGAGCAGAAGTCACCCAAGGTCGACTTCATCCTATCTGTTTCAAATGGAACCACACTCTGAAATAGCACTAGGAGAAAGCCAGGATATGACGAGGAATTTGCTATTCTGTGTTGTCATTGAATGAAAGAAAGTGAGAGAAGATGAACAGACTATAAAATCTCATAATGGAGAATACAAATTTAGTTTTACTGCTGCTCGCAGACCAAAACTGAGAGGGAATGGTTTCTATACACATTTGGGAAATAATCAAAACAAATGTGTGAAGACATTCCGCCTAAAGGCTTCTATGAATATCGGAATGCAGCGAGCAATTCCCCCCCCCCCTCATTGTCTTGGAGTTTTAAAAGCTTGCCAACCAAGCAAAGCAATCCAGCAGTTTGGTCATGTTTGAGGGAGGAGTTGGACTCTTCCTGATGGGAGAAGGAAAAGACCATTATGAAACATGCATTAGGTGGCAGCAAGAGGGCCACCAGTCTGTCCACGGGAGAGATGGGTTATAGCCAATTCATGGTGTTATAGGCTCAGGAATCCCTTGATCTTGGGTGGGCATGGAGTTAGGACAGGGATATCAAACCTCAGGTTGGGGGTGAAATGTGGACCTTCAGGCATCACTACCTGGCCCCTGGGTCTCTCTTGACACCAACCAGCCTGGCCCAACCACACCCTCTCTCCCCAGGACACACCCCTCACCAACCAGTTATGGATTCTCCTTGAGTTTTTTTTTTTTTGCCTGGCTGGAATCTGTCTTGAACTTTGTTTCTTGCTTGCATGGATGGAGAAAAGTGTGTGTTTGTGTGTGTAGAAACAAGCCTACTGTACAAAGATCAACTTAACATTCATTGCTCTGCCCACTTTTTCTTCTGGCCCCACATATCTATGCAGTGTAGGATGCTTGCTGAAAACTTTCCTGCTTCAGCAAAGCCTATCCAGGCATATGGTTTAGTTATCTTTGCTTTAAATGTTTTATCTTTGTTTTGGATGGTGGTGTTATACATAGGGTTTTTGTTTCATTTACTGTGAATTTTAGTCATGTTTTACAGTGAGGCTTGTTCGACGACAAGAAACGGAGCCATTAGCGTCACAAACCAAGTCTTATGGAACTCTCTGGCAAATTCTGTTACCACTTTAAAAATCCTGCCGAAAACTTTTATATTCCATCAAACCTATGCAGGCAATTAAGAATACAGTACACCCTTCCACAGTGTTTAACTGAGCTCCATTTTTAACTACCCCCACCCCACCCCACCCAGTTATTATTGTATGGTTTTATGCTTTTATTTTTTATTTTATTTATTTTATGCTAAAAGGGACCCAGGTGGCGCTGTGGGTTAAACCACAAAGGCTAGGGCTTGCTGATCAGAAGGTCTCCGGTTCGAATCCCTGCATCGGGGTGAGCTCCCGTTGCTCGGTCCCAGCTCCTGCCCACCTAGCAGTTCAAAAGCACATCAAAGTGCAAGTAGATAAATAGGGAAGGTAAACGCCGTTTCCATGCGCTGCTCTGGTTCGCCAGAAGCAGCTTTGTCATGCTGGCCACAGGACCCGGAAGCTGTCTGCGGACAAACACCGGCTCCCTCGGCCTATAGAGTGAGATGAGCGCCGCAACCCCAGAGTCGGACACGACTGGACCTGATGGTCAGGGGCCCCTTTACCTTTACCTATGCTTTTATTGCTGCAAATTGCTTTGATATATTTTTATGACAAAGCGATATACTGTACCCATTTTTATATATAAATAAGTATAATTGGTCTAGTGCTGCGCTTGGAGAATTTCTAAGCCAGAGGTTGGTATGCCTTCTAATAAATCAATCAATCAAATATTGGCAAATGGTCTAGGGTCAGACACAAGCAGCTTGGTGCCCTCCAGATGGATCCTAACTCTTGTCATCTCTGGGACAGGATAGGAGGAATTACAGGTACAGTGGTACCTCGGTCTACGAACTTAATTCATTCCGGAAGACCGTTCTTAAACCGAAAGTTTTTTAAAACTGAGGTGTGCTTTCCCTACTGAGGCCTCCTGCCACTGGTGCCTTTCCGCCATTTGTCTTCCATTCAGCTTCCGAGGAAATGTTCACTAACCGGAACACCTACTTCCAGTTTTGCGGAGTTCGTTCCCCGAATAGTTCGTTAACAGGACTGTTCATAGGCTAAGGTACCGCTGTACTAATATCCCAAAGGAGCAGAAAAGACTTTTTATGTATGGAACAACAGCTGCCCAGAAGCTACTAGCCCAGAGATGGAAAGAAGATTAAGTCTCTACCAGAGAGGAATGGCAAACTAAGCTGATGCCCTATGCCGAGATGGCAAAACTGACTGGAAAACTCAGAAACCAAGAGGATAAAAACTTTATAAAAGAATAGGGGGGGGATTATCAGTTATTTATGAGACCACTGTAAGCATATGGAAACATGAGGATTTTGATTTCACTTGTAGTTTAACAATTACTATGTATAATATCAGACATCCCCAAACTTCGGCCCTCCAGATGTTTTGGACTACAGTTCCCATCTTCCCCAACCACTGGTCCTGTTAACTAGGGATCATGGGAGTTGTAGGCCAAAACATCTGGAGGGCCACAGTTTGGGGATGACTGTATAATATGTTTTGGTATAAAAATTGGAGTGTGGAAGAATATGCAGGATTAAATGTTTATAATGGACCCCATGGAAGGTATGGGGTGGGGGGAATCCCGAGGTTCAGAGGAATCTCTTTATATGGATATACTTTTTATTATTCTTTGTTTATAACTTCGTATTTGTAAAACCAATAAAAATTATTTCCAAAAAATAAGAAAAAAAAGGAGTTAGAATCCAACATCTGAAGGACACCATGCTAACCAACTCTGGTCCAGGGTTAATGACTTATTAGTATGTTTCTTAGTAATAGTAGAATTCTTCCTGTACTACTTTTCTCTGAACCAGATGCATTACGATCCTAACTTCAGATTTGTACTCAGCAAACTGCTACCCAGTGTTCTTTGCTGAACGTAGAACAAAATCACCTCTCAAGATTGCAAGGACACTCTGAGTATGTGTGCATGCAAGCCTGCTTATGTTTTCCTTGCTGCCCAAAGGAATTTAATAAGCCTGGCTTGCACTTATATTTTTCAGGAAGGTGGAGACATCCCAGCATGAAAACAATGTGAGGCATGTTCAATTCCATTGCTCACAGCAGGGGAAAAACAATTGCTTCTTTCCCAGTTCCTGGTGTCTTGCCATATGTAGAAACCATAGTCATAGTGCAGTCATGCAAATCCAAAACTGTGGATTCAGTGTGGATTCCTTAGACTAAAGCATTTTGGCCAGGTGCCAGGCAGAAGAAAAAGAACGTGAGGGTTCCAAGACCCATAATTACATTTCTGTGGGATATGGAGTTCAATATGTATCCGAATTTCCACTATTTAATTTCTACTATTGTCAGGCTACCTTGAAGAGATTTCTAAAAAAGATCTTTCTAGAATCCATAAATATTCTTGCACAGAACTGAGTTCGAGGCATTGTTATATTAAGCAAATTTAAAGGGGGGGGGCGATCTTGGTAGTAGTATTTGCCAGTTTGACTCAAAATATACAGGGACCTATTTTGTATGCTGTCCTTAAGCACCCTATTATTTATTCCTAATGGAGGGCTAGAGTATTTTCGCAGCCTTTTCAGAACAGGTGCTATAGAGAACAAAGACTCAAATGGATTTATTTAAATATTTGTTTATAAAGATGTTACTGGGATTAACTTTTTACATCTTGCTATTCAAACAGGATTAAAGGGATTATCTTGAACAATGGTGGCACATTGCATATTATAAATACATACAGTATGTTGGATTTAATTAATATGTTCAGATATGAATACAAGATATACCCAATTATTCCAGAACAATCTATAATTACATTATATTTAAAGAACATAAAATAAAATCATGAGTCATTAATAAGAGGATGACTTTGGATGAAAGGCAGAATCATCTGGCAGCTATAATGTTTGACATGACACGTTTTCTATTCTTAAGTTTAGTGCATAACATCGCAAGTGAAGTCTTAAACTTGGAGATCTGCCTTTGCTGATTATTTTTTTAAATAACAAAAACCATTTAAAACGGGCATTTAATTATATGGTGCTAGAACGGGTTGCGTTGGGGGAGCAATTAAAAAAAGGAAAAGGGAAGGGGGAAAAGGAGCATTATTTGTGCTTTAATGAATGTTCTGAAGGGCAAAGCCACTTTCCAAGTTCGATAGTCAACATGTTTTAAGCAGGGAAGCACAGTAGGAGCAGAATGCAGAGTGCAGTTGATTCTTCCTGACACATGACAGCATAAATAGAGTAAAAATAATAATAATCTCTATTTACCTTGTTATGAAAGGCTATTTTTAATGCACAATTTTCAAGTTCGTTATTATTCTCCTCTGCTTGTCTCTTCTTGTATAGCAGAACACTGTATGTGGGAGGGAAAGGGGGAAAGTGGGGGTGTGGGATATATAAAAAAAAGAATGCAGAATTCATACAAGTTCAGTGAGGTAAGACTGATATTAACCAAGCAAGAACAATCATAGGTGCACAAAAGAGCCCTCGTTTACTTAATTATGTTGCCCTGGAATTGCACGCCCTTGGTTCTCAGCCCTTATGCTATTAAACATATCCTTTACAGATTTCAGATTGGCATATAAGCTAAAATCATCACATTTGGGATACTCAGCTGGTAGTGACAAGTAAAACGTTTGCATGTACAGCCTATGTAACCATAAATATATCTTTTAAGGAACTGCAATAATACCGTATATTCCGGCGTATAAGACGACTGGGCGTATAAGACGACCCCCAACTTTTCAAGTTAAAATATAGAGTTTGGGATATACTCGCTGCATAAGAAATACGACCCGGCGTATAAGACGACCCCTGACTTTTGAGAAGATTTTCCTAGGTTAAAAAGTAGTCTTATACGCAGGAATATACTGTAATTTCTTGAGGTCTGGTCTCACTTCCATTTATGCCAGCCAAAATAATAAGTAAGAGCATGTGTGTGTGTGTGTGTGTGTGTGTGTGTGTGTGTGTGTGTGTACCATATTGCAGCATACGGCTCATTTTTGAACAACTTGTTCATTGATTAACTGATCTCGAAGGCTCAAAAATCCATAGAATTGGGAGAGTAACAATGGATATTATTTTAGGCTGGGAAGCAAGGCTTGTCACTGTTAATTGGCCAAAGTTAATTATCTCTCACTTTTTTTTGTATTGTACTCTTATAAAAATGTTTGCATTCTGGATAGCCCAGCAGATTCCATCTTTTGGGCTGACAAAAAACATTAACTGCCTACTAGGGTATATTCATGCACGACGCAAAACTTGCTGGATTACAGATCTCCCAACAAAGCAGTCCTCATTTATTCATTATTAGATTTATGTACATATGAGCAACTAACCCTACACTGAGTGCCCTTGTATTCTTTCCATTTAGTGAATCAGTATCTTTTAACAACACCCCTAATCCAACACGTAACCACAGATGACTTGTAGTGCTTTCCAAATTCCACTATTCGCTCCTGAAAGTACAATCTCATTTCTGATTCTAGGGCCAAACTTCTGAGTAGGTACTCTGTTGGTGGTGAAGCAAGTTAAATTGCTAATTAGGCTTAAACATGGTCCTGGGATTTTTCGCATTTTATTTATTTTTTATTTATTAAATGGCTATACCGCTCTTCATCCAAGAATCGCAGGGTGGTTTGCAATATAAAAACACAAAAATGCATAGCATAGTTATAAACAAAAACAATACTCCACCCCACCCCACCCCCCATTTAAAAGGCCATAGATGGTTTAAGGCCTGGGAGAAGAGGGGTGTTTTTGCCTGGCACCTAAAGGTATTTTTATGGCAGCAGGTGAGCACCTCGTGGAGAGTATTCTACAAACAGGAAGCCACCACAGAAAAGACCCTTCTCATGTTGTCACCCTCCATACCTCTTGCAGAGAAGGCACACGAAGGAGGGGCTCACATGATAATTGCAGGGTGCAGGTCAGTTCATCTGGAGAGAGGCAGTCCTTCACAGTCATTCTACTAAGACTTTAAATAACAGACTGATCCTACCTAAAGGTTAGCATCAAGGGCCTGTATGGACTACAGGAGGAAGACAGCATTGTAAACTTCAATGTTATGTCAGCGTTGGAGGCAAATATACTACTTTAAGATTGTGGTAAAATGTTAATAACACATTGATGATGTCAGCATTTGGTATCAGACCTGAAGTTTGACTTAAAAGAAGAGCAGTTTTAAAAATCATGAGTACAAAAGTGAAACGAATGGCCATTTTCCATTATCTGAGGGACTTTACAATGCAGACAATGGGCACTCACACTTTACATTGTGGGTGCCCTTTGCGGGATTGTGTGTGGTGCTAAAGTCTCCAGGAAGCTTACTGGCAAACAGGGGCTGGGTTGCCTCTCAGTGTTAATTTTTGGAGGTTGACGCCCAGTTTCAGTCCCTACCCTCTCTTTGTTTAGTGTTTCTTGTTTGCAGGTTAACCTTTTCTTCCTGTTTAGCGGGCGCTGCTGCAGTCTTTGACTGGTTGCTGTTGAAGGACCGGGAAGAAATTTTCCTGCATTGGCAGGTTTTGTCTTCCCCATAGCAATTCGTCACAACTTTGACGGTTATGGCCTTGCATGGAATCCTTTAGTCTTTTCTTCCCTATTTGGGGGGGGGGGGGGAGAAGTGGTGACTCACCCTCCTGCAGTGGCGATTCCAGGGTCCCCCTCTTAAAGGGGTTATATGGCCAGAGGATTGGAGAAGATCAGTCAACATCCCAATCCCAAAGAAGGGCAGTGCCTAAGAATGCTCCAACTACTGCACAATTGCGCTCATTTCACACGCTAGCAAGGTTATGCTTAATATTCTACAAGGCAGGCTTAGGCAGTATGTGGACCGAGAACTCCCAGAAGTGCAAGCTGGATTTCAAAGGGGCAGAGGAACCAGAGACCAAATAGCAAACATGCACTGGATTATGGAGAAAGCTAGAGAGTTCCAGAAAAACGTCTACTTCTGCTTCATTGACTATGCAAAAGCCTTTGACTGTGTCAACCACAGCAAACTATGGCAAGTTCTTAAAGAAATGGGAGTGCCTGATCACCTCATCTGTCTCCTGAGAAATCTCTATGTGGGACAAGAAGCTACAGTTAGAACTGGATATGGAACAACTGATTGGTTCAAAATTGGGAAAGGAGTACGACAAGGTTGTATATTGTCTCCCTGCTTATTTAACTTATATGCAGAATTCATCATGCGAAAGGCCGGACTAGATGAATCCCAAGCCGGAATTAAGATTGCCAGAAGAAATATCAACAACCTCAGATATGCAGATGACACAACCTTGATGGCAGAAAGTGAGGAGGAATTAAAGAACCTTTTTATGAGGGTGAAAGAGGAGAGCGCAAAATATGGTCTGAAGCTCAACATCAAAAAAACCAAGATCATGGCCACTGGTCCCATCACCTCCTGGCAAATAGAAGGGGAAGAAATGGAGGCAGTGAGAGATTTTACTTTCTTGGGCTCCTTGATCACTGCAGATGGTGACAGCAGTCACGAAATTAAAAGACGCCTGCTTCTTGGGAGAAAAGCAGAGACATCACCTTGCCTACAAAGGTCCGTATAGTTAAAGCTATGGTTTTCCCAGTAGTGATGTATGGACGTGAGAGCTGGACCATCAAGAAGGCTGATCGCCGAAGAATTGATGCTTTTGAATTATGGTGCTGGAGGAGACTCTTGAGAGTCCCATGGACTGCAAGAAGATCAAACCTATCCATTCTGAAGGAAATCAGCCCTGAGTGCTCACTGGAAGGACAGATCGTGAAGCTGAGGCTCCAGTACTTTGGCCACCTCATGAGAAGAGAAGACTCCCTGGAAAAGACCCTGATGCTGGGAAAGATGGAGCGCACAAGGAGAAGGGGACGGCAGAGGATGAGTTGGTTGGACAGTGTTCTCAAAGCTATGAACATGAGTTTGACCAAACTGCGGGAGGCAGTGCAAGACAGGAGTGCCTGGCGTGTTATGGTCCATGGGGTCACGAAGAGTCGGACACGACTAAACAACTAAACAACAACAAATATATGGGTGTCACGGGCCATACACTGAAAGGTCGTCAGTGAACTGCCCTGAGTGCGGGGATATGGGTTTGGCTGCCTGCTACACTTATGTCTCGCAGAGCACCCCCATATCCCATTTACCCTGATGACCCCCAGTTCCCCCCAGCTGGGGGGCTGGGAGGGATTCACGCCCAAGGCCTAAGCCAAGGTCTTCCTACATTCGGAAGTTTAATAAAGTTGTGGCCTAATTTTAATTCCATATAACATTGTCAGAGTCTTTATTCCTTCCATATGATCCCTGGGGGCTGGGGCTGTTGCTGCCTGGTCACGCAGTGGCCCCTTTCCAGTGACATACTTTGTGATAACCTTTTCGCCCCTTTCATTTGATTAAATCTTTGTATCCCACAACATACTAGCAAAAAATTTCATTGAGACCTATTAAGAATTCATACTGTCAAGTAGAGCCAGGTTAAAGTGTTGGACTAGGACCTGGGAGACATCCACACTCAACCATGAATCTCAGAGTGTGGCCTTGGGCCACTCACAGTCTCTGAGCCTAACCTACCTCACAGGGTTATGTTGAGGGTAGTAGGAGGAAAACCATGCAATTTACCTTGGGCTCTTTGAAGCAATGGTGAGATATAAATGTAAGAAGAAATAAAATAGCTATGCCCCAAGAATGGCTTTCTCACGTTCCTTTGAGGCCTGTCCAAAGAGGAAAGGATTATGGTGTTCCTCATAGGCCAAAAAGGGACAGGATCCAGACCAAAACAAGAGGGTGCCCTGTTCCACCTCATAATAAATGTCTCCTAAGGGGTCTCTAAGCAGTGCCTCTTCAAGAGGGTTTGTGTCTGAGGACCTCCTAGGGAAATTGCTCATAAACCTGCCTATTCCTTATCTGAAATCTACAGGCTACACTTTTAACAGAACATGACTCCCTGTTGCGTGTGGAGACCCTTTAACCTAGGCCTAGAAATCAATTCAGACATGACTCAATTTTTTGGTTTGGTTTTTGGCAGAATTTAGGCCACAACTTTATTGATTACAGAATCAAGTGAGTGGTTGCATAGGCTCTGGTTCCCAAAGCTACCTGGGGTAGCGCTGACTCTGGGCGCACCATGAGTGAGCAGCCAGGTCAACACCTGGGACGGGGGCCCTGACTACCTCCAGGTCCCTGATTCCCCCATGTGTGCCCTGAACTCTGGAGAGGGCACAACCCCACTTGGGGAATACTAACCAGAAGTCCAATGGATTCCTTTAAGAGGAATACCTGTGGATAGGGTGGATAGGGATCATGCCACCCCTATAAGCATGAACTAGAGCCTATCCGCCAACCTTACAAGTTGTGACGAATTGCTACACGGCAGGCAAAACCCAAGTGGCAACAGCCAATTAGCCAAGTGGGGGAAATACCTGCCGTGCCCCTGTCCCAACGACAGATCAACACACAACGGCATAGCAAGGTCAAGCGAAAGCCCTAAATTAGGGAGAGGTGGGCGGGTGTTCCGATGCACTATGGCTGAGAAGAGAGTCTCAAAGGTCACGTGCAGCGATTAAATAATGTTCCCTCTGACTCTTTTGATTGGCATGCCCTCAGCCCAATTGCACCCTGTCAGAGGGAACACCAAGAGGGTGTTGTGGCCACTCCAATTGTCCTGCCCCAACACCTAGACCTGGTTGCTGAGCCCCACCGCAACGCGTGCCCTCTCTTGAAAGGAGGGCCCAATCTATCATATAAAGCCGTACAAGACTATAAGTAATCAAACCATATTAATTTCAGGGAAGTCTAGCTCTTTGATTGCCATTGCATCAAAGTGCACTTGATGAAATATCGGGTAGTGAAACGCTACAAAGCCGCCCTCTCTTGCGACTTCCCTGTTCAGTTTGTAATATATAGTGCCAGCCTGCTTCTAAATACTTATAATGTGGAAGTCTTTTGTATTAAGAACTAATTGCCTGTGAAATTTCAATAAATGAAATATGGCCGACAACAAATCACATCTCAGGTAGATGGTTAGAGGCTGACATCTACATCAAGCAGCCTGACTAATTTGGGTGGGTGGGCAGGTGGGGGTAAATTCTCTCGGTGTATAAAAAGGCCTAGCATTACACTTGCCAAGTTTTAACCCAGAGGGAATTTTTAGCCCCAAGATATAAATTCAGCAAAATAGGAGGTCTGTAATGGAATCACTGACAAGAACTTTCAGTATAGCGTTAAGCAAGGCAATGCTGCAATAAAATGGAATGACCTGTGAGATAAAACGTGCAATCTTTTGAGTGAGATGTGGCCTCATAACTCAGAAGCAGAGAAGGGGGGTGATTCAGGTCCTTCCTTGGAGTAGCAGATCACACACTCTTTGTGAATTTCTCAGACACTCTCAAGCAGAAGCTCATTTTACTGTGTCACCCAGCTGAAGAGAAGGATTTCAAAAATAAATAAATAAAAATAAATTCTCTAATGGATAGCAAGAGGCATCCTAGTAAAAAGCTTCTTCATCCCCCCCCCAAAAAAATGTAAAGGTCCTGAAGCCGAAAACACAAAAATGGTACAGTCCCACTTTGCAGATAAAACACATGCTTCCAACAGAGGGCTGGATTCATATCACTTTTCTAACACGTCAGTTTCACCATTATCAAATCTCCTAGTGGCTTTTAAAAACCTGAACTGGAGCTCTAGAGGCTGTATATCTAGCTGGGGGCTTAACCCTGGGATAATTCCCCACATTAGCTCCTTTCCAAAACATGGCAGGAAAGTTATGTGGGTCCTAAGGGCCTAAAAGTGAAAGGTGTGTGAGAAGATGGGGCATCCAGCAAAATAAACTGTGCAGAGGCCAATTTTTCAGGCAACTTGCCAGTAACTTTCATTAGCCGTTGTTTTCAAGCTTAACCAATGGGTTTTCCTCTTTTTCAAGAGTTGACTTTCCGGAAGGGGCATCAGCAAATATGAGATGTTTGAGTTTCATTTATTTCAGTTCAAGCAGTTGATGTCTAGCTTTGGATTTAACTCACATTGTATGCCAAGATATGCAACAGAGCCTCAACTTACTTATTTTTAAAAAGAAAAACAGCTTGAGGAAGTTGGAGAGAGGCTATAGCTCAGTGGCAGAGAATCTGCTTTGCATGCAGAAGGTCCAAGGCTCCCTCCCCAGCCTCTCCAGGTAAGGCTGGGGGAAGAAAACTATCTGAAAACCTGGAGAAGTGTAGCCCCACAATGTGCTGGATGGACCAAAGATCTGATCTGGTGGAAGGGAGCTTCCTCTGTTCCTATGAAAATGACCCAACAAGAAAAGAGATTAAAGAAACAGAGCAGATAAATCAGAATAATACAGGAATAATACAAGAATTAATGTAAACAGAAACCGACAAGCTCTACAGGACAAAGGCTAGTACAGTGGTACCTCGGGTTACAGGCGCTTCAGGTTACAGACTCCGCTAACCCAGAAATAGTACCTCAGGTTAAGAACTTTGTTTCAGGATGAGAACAGAAATTGCACCACGGAGGCACAGCGGCTCCGGGAGGCGCCATTAGCTAAAGTGGTACCTCAGGTTAAGAACAGTTTCAGGTTAAGAACGGACCTCCAGAACGAATTAAGTTCTTAACTCGAGGTACCACTGTATATAAATAAATAAAAGTCTGCATCTGCTGGTGGGAGGCTATTCAGTACCTTGGGAAGGTACTGAAAAGGTGCTCACTTGCATCCTTTCCAAATTCATCTTGGACAGGGAGAAGGAGCCCTCTCAAAGATCACTAAAACAGGGCTGGTTCAGATTGGAGAAGGAGACCCTTCAGATAACCTGGTCCCTAGGCCATTTAGATTCAACCTTCAACTCCTCCTTCAGTTGCATTGGTGAATGGGTTCAATGGGTATGCAAGTTACATGGACATAGATTTCCTTATATGAGACTTGGCATGAGTGGCAGGCCTCTAGAAAATGAACAAAGACGGTAGAGAAAAGGCCATCAAGTAATTGCTGCATACCTACCTTATGCTAATCTCTAGGATCACCTGGAGGGCCCCAAGACTGTTTTCTTAGCCATAATTTTCAGGATGGATGGTTCTATTCTCTAAGTTTGCAATCCTAGATACATGTAAGTCTCCTTGAACTTAATCAAATTTACTTTTGAGGAGACCAGTCTAGACTTGCACTTGCAAATGGATGCTTATCTTGCTATCTGTTAGCCAAATAAGAAAGCCCGAGTTGAACTCCTTGCTCTAAAATAACACATTTAACATCTTCCTCCTCTACAGCTGTGAATAGGTTTTTTAAAAAACTGCTGAAGGATCATGATGCCAAATGTTTTCAAAAAGAGATGCATTTTTGTTCTCTTGTTGCCTTCCCCTCCTCAGCCCTTCAAGCTAAAAGCGCAAAGTGCAGCCCATATGTTCTTTACCATTTACTCCCGAGGAACATTGACCACAGAAGTCAGCAAGCATTCATCATGAGCTTTGGGCTAACTTTCCTTAGCTATGGCCTCAGGCAATGCTCGGGGCTAAAAACATTTGCAGCAGAGGAGGGAAAGAGTCTCGTTTCTGGGTGTGTGTGTGTTTTCTTAAATAAATAAAAATAAAAAATGTGCTGGACTTCCTCGTAGAAGAACACAGTGTTGATTCTGCTACAAGTGCAAAAAACCAAAGCCACGATTCTCTTCCGTGTCTTCTGCTTGTCCTCTTGTGACTGATAAGTCCATTTTTTGCGGCCCTCCAATATGCTAATGATCGGAACTCTGTAGTGACCTACTTAGCAGCACAGATTCCTGCCAGAGCTCCCCATAACATGTCAAATTGAATCCAAGCTGAGAAGTGCAGGCCCTGTCTACCTCGACACACTTAGCACAAAGGTTGGGAGGGGAAGGAAAGGGGAGGGAGGGGAACAAGCAAGAGGAAGAAAAGCTAGGTCAAGTTCACTTGTAAAATCTGGGCTTTTGTGACATAAAAACATGTTTGCCGCAATGTAGTGCTATGAGGGCTAACACGATTTCTCATGTAAGAGGGATTCACACAGTAAGCGGAAGGAACTGTCTCACGCTGCTTTTTTGATGTACTCGAGAGATCTTCAGGCCAGGCTTCATTAAACTATTCATTATTTTCCCTCTCCAATCGTGCGGCTTAAAGCAAATGCAAGCCATCTGAGCACTGCTTTCAAATCGGTCCCATGGAAGTGAATGGTGCTTGAGCAGAAGCAACACTGGGCAGGTTGTGACTTGAGGCTTCAAAAAAATAATTCATTCCTCTCTTAGGGAGCGATATGATTCACAAGAGGCTGGCGTAAAGCAAGCCTGCTGTAAATTAAGCCTGCTGGCATAAAGTACCCCAGATCCAAATTCCGTTCAGGATCAGGGTCTGCTGGCTGTGCCGGCCTAAGTCTGGCAGAGGTAAAACAAGCCTTTGAAATACTGTTTGAGTTACACCACCATTTTTGCTGACTTAACTTACCCTGAGTTGCTATGTCACATGCCTGAGTTGAAAGGGCTAAGGATTCAGAGACTGGCCTGATATATAGTCAAGCATTGCAATATGGTGTCAACCCTATACATGCATACTGTCCAACTTTTAAAATCCAGTATGCATGTCTTCCAGGAGCTGCTCCCGGATGAGCAATGTAACTCATGCCCTGCTCTCGCCTTGAAAAAAACAACAACACTTTTTCTAGGGCAAAAGCACGTAAGATTGCGGCACCCAAAGTGGCCGCCACAATCTTGTGCTGAAAAGTGGGATGTCCCTTTTTTCCTGAAGCCTGAAGGAAAACCGTTTTTTCAAGGGCACATAATCCCAGAATACTGTAAATCCCACCAGCAACATGACCACTGGGCCCAATTATTATAGTGCTTGGTCTGTCCTATCAGGTACAAGGAACTCTGGCAGTTATTGAGACCGTATATCACACAGGAAAATGCAGATCTCACAGTCTTTCAAACTACAAGCTTAGGGACTCATCTGCACCATACATTTAAATCACTTATGTATGCCTCTGCCCTAAAGAATCCTAGCAGCTGCAGTTGTAAAGGGTGCTGAGATTTGTTAGGAGACCTCTGATTGATTTATTACGGTTCTTGACCAGCACACATAAATATGCAATACATAAAACAATAAAAGAAAAACAGTTATAATCTAAAAATAGGCAATAAAGATAGGTTTTAACAATTGTTTAAAAGAAAACTGATTAAAAGGAGTGTTACTGCTTAGGGAGGTAGACTACAGCAATTAATAACACTGGGTCCTCTTTAGCTAGTCCTGAAGATGTTCTGAAGATATTTGGACACTGCTAGTTAGATTAGACCGAATTTTTATGACTCTAGCACACAATTTGGCTACCTTCGCTGACACATTAGAGTTAGCATCGGAAAGAAGCCACTCTATATAGAAATTATCCGAGCGTCCAGGTAGCTCTGCCAGTATAGTGTGGATAAGCTCGCCTCGCACCTCCTCTGTTCTTCTCAAAGAGCTACAATTCCCTGAGCTCCATGGGAAGAGGAACTGGTTGTTTAATCACTCTTATAATTCTACTCAGGTTGCTAGATGAAATCATGGCATCGTTGAGTTGGAAGGGACTTCAGGGGTCATCTTGTCTGGCCCCCTACAATGCAGGAATCTCAAAGCATCCATGTCAGATGGCCATCCAACCTCTGCTTAAAAAACTCCAAGAAAGGAGAGTCAACAACCTCCTGAAGAACCCCCCTTCTCCTCCCCTGTATGCTGTTCTGGGGGTTTACTGCCCCCCCCAACAACCCATTGTGGGAGGTCAGTGGGAGGAGTCTGGGGAAAGTGCTGTTGCACAAGTGGAAGTCTTTGTGCAGAGCTTTCACTGATAGGACTGCTTAGGTTAATCCAGCCTGTTCTGAACAGATCTGATTAGACTGTGGACTCAGCTATACTCAGCCAGTTATATGGTTGTAACTCTTTTGTAAAGATGCAACACCAGATGGCACTGTAGAGCAGAAAAATTGTCTATGCGGTTTTACATTGTTATAACAATCTAATTTTTGGCTTATTTATAGCGTGTGTTTTTTTCTGTGTGTAGATCCAGCCTTCGTCTTTGCAAGGGTCCCTCACAAACTGTCTTCAAAGGAAGATTATCTGGCCAACACAGCACACCTACAAAGACACACTACCCAAAATACATACAGATTCTTAATCTTAAACCACCAATTCTAAACGTTCTTACAGTATTTGGTTGCTCGTTCAGAGGGTATTTCCATTAACAGAATACACAAGGTAGATTACAATAACCCATAAAAACATCAACAGCACCAATTCTAAAACTAAGATTAAATTGCAGCTCAACATTAAGCAAGCTGGCAGTGCTCAAATTATAAAGGAAGAAGTAGGAAGGGGTTTTTCATGAAATCTGCAAGCCTCACCCTCTGTTTTCTCCAAATGTTAGCCCCCACCCCCAGCTTAAAATTAACTAATAGAGCTTGAAAAATTTATGGAATATCCATCCCTCGATCCAAAGCACAAAATCTGAAGGATAATTACATTCCTGTCAATGACTTAGGCAGTCTACACAGCATACCTTTAAGGTTTCTGTCTAGTCCACATCATAAACTGGGCTATACTGATGACTAATCCACACCAGAAAGCCACATTTAAAGCACGTGGCTTCCCTCAAAGAACCATGTGGTTTATTAAGGATGGAAACTATACCTCTATGAGGGGCAAACTACAGATCCCAGGAGGTTTCTGGGAGGGAAAATGTGCCTTAAAGGCATGGTGTAGACTTAGTCTGGGAGGTGCAAATTAGTTCAGTTTTCCTAAAAATAAAAGTGGACAGAACAAAACACTCTTCTACCCCAAATTATTGCTCCATTCAAAGCCATAACTAGTTGTCAGAGGTTGTTACGACTACTCCTGAGTAACGACCTTCCACATACTTGTCTTTTAAAAGTCTTTATTGGTGCACGTTATTTACAGTGTAGTGAGCTGTCGGTTTCATGTCTTCTCATTCCGTTTCAGAATCCGGCACTACCCCCTTACGCGACTTTGACCAACATAAAAGCCTCGGGACAGTGAATCTCCTCCCCTTTCTCCTCCTCCTTAATTCCGGTGCCAGGGGAAAGGGTCTGCGATCCGTTTTTTCCCTCTCCATCCTTCCCGCCTCTCTCTCTTCCCGCCTGAGGAGTAGGGGCTCTCCCATGCTGCCAGAGACCTGACACTCCCTCTCCATTTCCTGACTAGCCCCTTCAGACCCTGCGCTTTCATGGCTGCTTGGGGATGAACTGCTCCTGATGAGAGGGGGAAGTTCTCTATACTCTCTCCCCCTTGCACTAGTATTTGAAGGAGAGAAGAAAGAAAAACCCAAAAGATCCAGGTGGCAGATGGGGGGGGACACTGCCAGGAAACCTCATGATTTTTAAAATAGAATCCTTTTGCAAGCCTTGCTTCTCCGACATCCACCACAACCCTCTGACCAATGTTTAAGAGGAACAGGAGGGGTGTCCCTGTTTCTGGTGAAATGTTGTGTGCCTCCATCTGTTCACTGGGGCTCTGCAGTCTTGTACTACATAGAACAGCTGACAACCACAATGTTTTGCCAGCATGCAGGTCATTGAGCAGAAAAGAATATATACCTGCCACTGTCTTAGGATAAAGAACAGTATTCCATCATTCAATGCAAAATCGTTTGATCTAGTCAGACTAAAGTTCACCTAGAAGGTACACTGAGCCGTACAGCTGGCAGACAACCAATACTTGCAGCTTAACTGAATTGCCAAGTTCCTGTTCCGTAGATATTGGACACAAATGTTGAGCCTGAGGGTATGATTTCACACATTACTGGTATGTTCCCCAATGCTCTTGCTAAGGATGTGCTCCAGCAAGTTTCCTTTTTGGATGAGCAAACATTACAAGTGAGATCCCACATGTCACAAATACCCTCAAATGTAACTCTTGCCAAGTTTTAAAAAAAGCCTGCTTTAAAAAAAAATAGAGATGCATAAAATGCAATTCCATAGAATGGATATTTCTATGGAAATATCGCCATAGCCCAGGGTTGCTTGAATTCCTAGACCCTGGAAAACATTATGAGTCAATTGGGTGGTTGTGGGAGCCCTGCACATTGCTGCAGCTTCTAGAATGCATTACAGGGAACACTATCTTGAATGCTGAAGTCCGTTTAGCTGCCCATTGCATACCCTCCAACATGTCACAACGAAACATTGGGACACCATCTTCACATGATCCATGCAAGATCAGCCCCCCCCCCAAGTGCTTTTGGGGAGGGAGCGATATCATGGCACCCAAAATGTAGGCCTGTGCTCTCATGGTGGAAAATGGGATGTGTCAGTTTTGTGCCAGTACTAATGTCCTTGTTGCTGAGTTCCATCGAAAACAAAACAGGAAAATAACTGTCAATGCTTTAAAAAAGAAAAGAAAAACCTTTATCAAAAGTTGATATATTTAAAAGATGGCAATAATAATGATGATAATAATAATTTTCTATTTATACCCTACCCATTTGGCTGGGTTTCCCCAGCCACTCTGGGCGGCTCCCAACAGAATATTAAAAACAGGATACAACATCAAACATTAAAAGCTTCCCTAAACAGGGTTGCCTTCAAATGTCTCTTAAAAGTCAGATAGTTGTTTATTTCCTTGACATCTGATGGGAGGGCACCACTACCAGAAGGCCCTCTGCCTGGTTCCCTGTAACTTCGCTTCTCGCAGTGAGGGAACCGCCAGAAGGCCCTTGGAGCTGGACCTCAGTGTCCGGGCAGAACTATGGGGGTGGAGATGCTCCTTCAGGTATACTGGGCTGAACCTGTTTAGGGCTTTACAGGTCAGCACAAACACTTTGAATTGTGCTCGGAAACGTACTGGGAGCCAATGTAAGTCTTTCAGGAGCGGTGTTATACAGTCTCGGCGGCCACTCCTAGTCACCAGTCTCGCTGCCGCATTCTGGATTAATTGTAGTTTCCGGGTCACCTTCAAAGGTAGCCCCATGTAGAGTGTAAGTAGCAGACTACACTACCTAGTCCCGGAAATATATAGAACAACTCCCACTCAGTCAAAAGAGCAAACCTTTGTAGAGTTTGCCTGTAGTGGCAACCCAAATAGAACATGAGCAGCGGTCAGAGGCAGATTTAGGGGAGTGCTGGATGTGGAGCCTTGGGGGCGCTGCGGGGGACACATCGACGTGGAATGGAAGGCCAAATGCAAGAGGGACAAATGTCAGTGTTGCACAGAACACCACTGAAATTTGAGACCCAAATAAATTCTTCTGCATACCAGTTGCTGGAAGTCACTGGAAATGAGAGTGCTTCGTGCTCAGGTTCTGCTTAGCTTTCCCTGGTCTTCTGGTTGGTCACTTTGAGGGCAGGATGCTCTGCTAGATGCTGGCCTGATACACCAGGCTCTTATGTTCTTAACTATTTCCTCCAATTACAGTTGACTGAGTCAAACAAACTCCACTCATCTCCAATCTGCTCAAGGGTGGAACAAACTGACATGGGAAAGTGGTGGGCTTTTCGTTGTTAGGCATTTTTAAATGGAGGCTGGACAGTCATCTATCAGGTATGCTGTAGTGCAGGCATGTCCAACAGGTAGACCGTGATCTACCAGTAGATCACTGGGTGTCTGTGGTAGATCACCGGTAGATCAGTGGGTCCCCCCAAAGAAGCTAAAAAACTGGCTCCCCTAAAAAGCTTAAGATCTTTGCCCTGCACCCCTAAAAAACTGGGCTTTCCTCCCTATGAAAAGCACAACAAATTTGACCTGAACCACCAAAAACAGGGTTTTCCTTCCTTAAAAAAGCTCAGCATCGCTTTCCTCCTCCCTAAAGAAGCTCAACAACTTTGACCTGAACCCCAAAAAGGGGGTAGATCACTCCCAGTTTTTAACTCTGTGAGTAGATTGCAGTCTCTTGGAAGTTGGCCACCCCTGCTGCAGTGGATTTCTTGCTTTGGCAGGTGGGCAGGCTAGATGAGCTTTGAGGTTCCTTCCCCCTTTATGATTCTAAGAATCCTGCTGGCTGGCTTTCATTGCACTGTCTCTCTGCAGAAACAATTGGCAATTTCATTTTTGTAGCTAATTGATTCCCTTCTCGAGAAACCTGACCCAAAATTGTTGATGTAGTGAGTCTTTTCCGCTGCTGACTACCATGATCCTAACCATATGTCCACTTTTCTGTAGTTACAGGCAAGCACCCAGCTGACGACAAAATGATAAATGCAAGTGAAAAATAATACAACACAGAGATGAAAGGGCTGTGGTTACTAGTCTGATTACTGTGGTAGAGCATCAATTATACGCTAGTAACTTTCAATAGTCTGGACTCTTTTTCCTAAATAAGTATTACACATTGTAAGCAAATCGCTGTGTGACCATTGTACGCACGTGATTTCACATTGCAATTTGCTTGCTTAACAAGTACCTGAAATGAAAACTGCTTTTATCAGGATCTGTGAGTTTTCTATGAACATCTTTTCCCACACATATAAGATATAAAGTTGTTTCTTTCGCTGAACATACTCAGAAGACTGCATTTTGTTCCTTACCTAATTCCTTCTCAGCTTATTGGCCAAGAGGGTGTGTGGATGGAAACAGGGCATTTCCGGTAAATTGAGCACAAAAGAAAGAAATATACATTAATTAAGAACGGAATATGAATCATCATGCTCATAATTACCCTGAATGTTAATTATAATGGTCTAAATTGTGGTGGTGTTCATTTTTCAATCCCTTTAAAATAAGGTACGTTTTGTGATATATTTCACATTCAAAGGAAGGAAGAAACCCCCCTTTATAAAAGGCCACTAAGTTAATGCATTGGATCTCTTCCATTGCAAAAATTATGCTTTTTCCTCTGATAAATCATTGACTCAATTAACAGGAGATTCTACATACATGAGTAGCTGCAGACACAGTCTTTTTACTTATGTTGGTTAAATTATGGTAGAAAGGAGCATTTATTATGCGTTACAATGCTTCATTTCTTTAAATCTATTAGTTCCATTAAGCATAAAACTCTTCCTGAAAATTGTTGAGGTGAGTCCTCATCATGGCTGGCCCAGGCATCAGCATCAACATGGCACATGTCAGTCAAATGGATAAGTTTTCTCCTCTAGACACCCTTCAATTCTAAGTTCTGATGAGAGTAAAAAGAAAGAAAGAAAAATACGTATGAGAGATGAGAAAAACAGTAAATGTAAATGCAGTAATCTATCCTCAAAGAGCATTCACACTTTTGACATTTTTGTGTAATTGACATACAGGTCTGGAAGTGTATATTTATGAGCGAGCCACCCGTGGTTTTATTTAGATGTACTCTTCTGGGATTTTCACAAGTGATCTTCCATTTCTAACATGCAATCCTAAGCATATTCTATGGCAGGGCTTCCCAAACTTGGGTTTCCAGGACTACAACTCCCACCATCCGTAGCTAGCAGGGCCAGTGGTCCCAAGTTTGGGAAGCCCTGTTCTACAGGAAAGTAAATTTCACTGAACTCTTATTCCATTCCTGATTCAAATGTTTCTCAATCCTTCTTTCCTAATTTGACTTCCTCCTACTGTTTTCTTCCTTCTAGACCAGGCATCCCCAAACTGCGACCCTCCAGATGTTTTGGCCTACAACTCCCATGCTCCCTAGCTAACAGGACCAGTGGTCAGGGAAGATGGGAATTGTAGTCCAAAACATCTGGAGGGCCGAAGTTTGGGGATGCCTGTTCTAGACTAACAGTGTCCCCCAGGTCTGTTTGTGGTGATGTTCTGTTTATCAGCTGTCCTTCTTTGGCCTATAACCCACACCTTTTGTCTTCAATGTTACCTCCACCTGGATAATTCTCACCTCTAGGGCTCAGTTTGGACATACAAGGTTTGGCAATCTTTCCCTCAAAGAATTAGTTTCTTAAGGGTTTCTGGGAATTGTAACTCTGTGAGGAGTAAACTACACAGCTCTGAATTCTTTGTAGATAATGTGCTTAAAATGTGCTTTAAATGCACACAAGCATAATCTCTCCTTTAGTTTGTTGCTATTTTTGAATTTTGTAACACATAGAAAAAGGGAGAGAAGGCCTTTAGGTTTGTACTCTGAGCACGATGCTTATTAAAATTAAAAACCCACACACATGGTGTCCATGTCACAAGTGAAATATGAAATATTTCCATGCCTTGTATAAAACGTTGACCGCCTTGCACATGAAAAAATGAAGTAGATTTCCTTTTTTTTCTGTAGTTGCTTTCATGTCCGGATAATCCTTATATATACAAATATTTTAGTGCTGATTTACCCTGAATTCTTTCATATAAACAAAAAGCAATGAATGAAAACTGAAATCGGAGTCATACAATCTCTGAACAGCAACAGGCTCAGACTTGCAAACAGTGGATAATTTACTGGGACTAAAATTGGCAGTGGGCGTAATATACTTGGCACATTTCTCAATATCTTTAGCATACTCTGCTTCAAACTTGTTAAAAGGATATGCTGTAATTGAGATGCTTTTACTGACAGTGTTGAAGAACATTGCCAGAAGTTGTTCCGTATACACACACACACAAAAACACTACTATGAAAAATCTCCTAGACTATTGGACTTGACTGCTTTCTTCAGTTGTAATTAAGGGAGAACCACATCAAGTAGATGCAGAAAATTCTGATATAAAATAGAGATAAAGGAAGGCAGGGACGCTGTTCAAACTGCTTTATGAGTAGGGCGGTGACATCTGGTCCATCTAGCCAGGTCATCTCTGAAACAAGGATTGGGAACTGTAACCCTTTAGATGCTACTGGATTCAATCTCCCATCAGCACTTACCAGCATGGTTAGTGGACAGGGACTATGGAAGTTTTAGTCCAACAACATCTGGAAGACCACAGGTTCCTTGTCTCTGGTCTATGCCTACTAGCAATGGCCTTTACCTGCTATGTGATACCTCAGCACATGCAGAACACAAAGTTTGTGGCTTCTAGTGAGAAATACGATAGCCCTCCTTAGCAAGCCAGCCACCAAAAGACACAGGTAGCTAGAGTGAGGAAAGTAAAGGCGGTTGATAACCATTATGTCTAGTAGCCATTGATAGGCTTATCCTGCATGATTTTTTCCCCTGAACCACTTTTTAAGCCATCCAAATTCTTGGCCATGATACATCTTCTGATAGTGAATTCCACTTTAGCATTTCAGGCCACTTTTACCTGCTGCATTTATGTATTTACTTTATACAAATGCAATGTTTAAACATAGTTGTAAATTCCTAGTTTATAGTGGACGGACTATAGAAGGGGTCCTCTATAGAAATCCAATCTTACCGGTAGCAGACGGTGCCTGCAATGGCATAAGGATGCGGGCATCTGTCAAATCCAAAAATAGGGTCCAAACAGCATTACCACGACCACTCCAGTGGAAGTGTTGGCTTCAAACATATGACTGTGGGTTCCAGGTGGAAATTTAACCTCCCTTTCTGGCAGATTCCCCTGCCATCAAAGCCAAAATGAGAGAATGTGCCGCTATCGTGTCTGTTAGTTTGTCACGTTTCCTTTAAACTTCGGAGGAAAATAACTGAAATAAAGAATAGGGGGGGGGAATACGACGTGAAATATTTGATAGGATGTTGGCAATGTCTGAGCAGTCTACTTATGAGACTACCCTCCACAGAAAATATGCATACATTCATTTTAAAACCACCTCTGTAGTGGCAGTTCTGTGAAACAATGATTGGTTGAATTTAATTCACAGATCAAAGGAGGAGGAAATTAACCAACATAGTAAATTGATTATTTCATGGGTGACATAACCAAGCCATGCTTTATCTTAATAAAGAGCAACATCCCTCTAGTCCTTAACTGAATTCCAGCCAATGTAATAATACTCAGTTGTTAATGACTTTGATGTTGATGTGGAAAAGTGAATGACTGCATAATCAGTGAAATGGGACCTCCTCACAGTTGGAAATGTTTAAGCCAAATAATTTTGGACTGCGAAAAGAGCCTTGAGTGGTGAAGATATTGGCTGGAACCCAGCTTTTCTGCCTTAACTAAACAGGACCTGAAAAACTTTATCATACTTCTCTGTTCCAGGCTGGCCTGTAACTCTGGGAGCCCCAGAGAGCTGCAATTTAATAAATGTCTCTAGTCTATATGGTTTGACTCATTGGTGAGGGGGGTGGGAATGGCCCAGTAATGCATAGACTTCTATTGGTGTTCAGCAGAAAGAATAATTAGCTAAATCCATCTTTAGCAGAAGAAATAGAATAAAGGAAGCAGAAGTCAAGACAGAAAAAGAATGGGACCAGAGCTTATTTTATATATTACATGTTTCTAAATTTGGGTCAGGAGCCTAAAATACAACACACGTCATTCACATCAGTCACTACCTCCCTTGTTCTTTCCAAATATCAAAAGGCACTAAAATTAGAGCTGTTTCTTAAGATATTTGAGAATAATAGTTGTCTTCCTGAGTAAAAAAAAATGATGTTGAAAGGAAAAACCCATGGGCAACAAATGCAATGTCCCTGTTGGGTTTAGTTCAGCCAAGTTCATTATAGAGCTTTCTCGCTGATCTTGCTCTTTGTCTCACCATTCCATACTTTCCATATCCCATCCAGCAGGCTCAATACTTATTGGTGGTATATATACTGAACTGGCACTTAATACAAGAGCAAAAAATTCCTTATGGGCAATATCAACCAGTGAATACCAGAGGAAGAGGCTTATCCATACCTATAGTCATCTCATTTGGTTGATCCTTTACTCCGCTGATGAGTTGCCCACAGAGAACTCTTTCACACATTATACAAAGTGTTGTAAGAGGGTACACAAGTAACTTGTGATACTCCTTATCTCACTTAAGCGAGCTTGTGCAGATCCCAGTAAATGACCTCTTCACAAATTATAGAGGAAGACTGTAAAGGGGAAGCAAAAGCCTTTCACGCTTCCTCTTTCACGGCTTCCTGTAAAGATCTCTGCTTCCCATAAAAATCCCTCATAGCAAGTTTGCCTGTTTTCACCTGAGAACTGTTCCCACATTTAAGAGTCTTTCTTCACTTCATGTAAGTTTGAAATAATTTGAGTGTTTACCCCCAAAACAGTCGTTGATTGATCCTTAAGCTGGTTCTTGCAGCACCTGGGATTTAAAGAGGGGGGTGCTCCTTCAATATTCACTACTCCAAAGGCATAAATACATATTAATTGCAAGATGGCTCCACCAAACCTTCATTAGGTTCAACTTCTTGTATTTCTATTTTGTGTTCTTACAGGTGAAATCTGTCATGTATTCACTGAATGCCATTGTAAGGAGGTTTCATGAATGGATAGATCAAACCTATCCATTCTTAAGGAAATCAGCCCTGAGTGCTCACTGGAAGGACAGATCGTGAAGCTGAGGCTCCAATACTTTGGCCACCTCATGAGAAGAGAAGAATCTTTGGAAAAGACCCTGATGTTGGGAAAGATTGAGGGCACTAGGAGAAGGGGACGACAGAGGACGAGATGGTTGGACAGTGTTCTCAAAGCTACCAACATGAGTTTGACCAAACTGTGGGAGGCAGTGCAAGACAGGAGTGCCTGGCGTGCTATGGTCCATGGGGTCACGAAGAGTCGGACATGACTAAACGACTAAACAACAAATTCATGAATGAAGGCCTTTGCCAAAATAAGTACTGGACAAGCTACTTTGTTAATAAAGCAATAATTTATTCATAAACAGATGTTAAATATTTTAAATCCCAATGAAATTGCATAAACTATTGCTTGCACCTTGATTTTCTTGTTTCGATACACATTTTTGTATGCAACTATAAAAGCACTGTGCATATTTTGCAGCACAGTATTACTTTTTATTTAATATATGTGAATATATTTCCTCAGCTTTTTCTGGTATCATCCTACCCGATTCAATAGCCTTGGAAGATGTGTTACTTTCCTTCCATTATCTGTTTCAAATCAAATTTTAAATAACAGTAGGTCCCTCAAATATTATTTATCAGGTTCATTCTCTATATGCATGTTTCAGGTTATCAGTTCTTCCCTCACCTCTTTTTTTTTTTAAGAATGCATCACTGTCAGGGTGTGGGGGGATTGCAAAATAAAAATAAAAATGCGACACTGGCAGCCTGAAGTTTTCTATCCTTCCAAGAAATGCAGCTGCAGGTATGGTTGGAGGAAAGCCAGCCACTCACCCTGTTCAAATCCCACATAGCCCCTGGGCTCAAGAAACATGATATTCCTGATTGTGATCATTTAAAAAGAAAGAGGGGGGGGGGGAGAGAGCTAAGGATTGTTAAACTGCTCATCCAGGCCTGCAGCTGGGGTTGACTCAGAGTGCAGAGTTGGAAAAATGCCCATGTGGCAAGATTAGAAACTCATTTGTGTAGTTTATACGGCCTTGCCAGGAGCCTCCCCTTTTTCTTTTTCTTTTCTCTCCCCCCACTCCCGCCCAGCCTCCTTCAGTTTATTAACTTTAAAAGCACTCCTTTCCTGTTGGGGGTCTGGCTGGGTTGCTCTGAGGCAGTAGTTCTCTCTCTCGCTGGCTCTCTCTCTTTCCCTCTCAACTCAGCATCAACAACACTTGGAGGGTTTCTTTAGCCTGTATGCCTGTGTGAGATCATCCCTTGAACTTTCAAATGGTCTCCTTCACTATTTAAACCCTCTCCACCCCTCAAAAAAGTCTTTTCAATTCGCTTCTTATCCCAGAGTGCAATCTAAAGCCAACTGCTTTTAAACTTTCTAAATACGTTCAATAAGCTTGTGCTTTCTGGAATATATGTTATGAAAGAAGGAAAAGAAAAGGCCCTTCTTGTCATCAAAACCATAATAATTATATGTCAAAGGTAATTACTACTCTGTAAGTAATACTTCTAATGCTAAGTGACAGAGGAGGCGGCATGGGGAAGGCAAAGAGAAACGGTCGGCCACATGAAACCTGATATAAAATTAACTACCCGCCTTAAATTTTAGCCTGATAAAATTCTACCCTTGAAAAAGCAAAGGATGTTGTCGGTAGGACAATTGAAACCAAAGAGATGGTATGTGCATTTCTGAAATCAGATATATTCAAGCACAGCTCTCTTGAAATGCACGGTATTGTACATGCAGAGGCCACAGGGAACAAATTATTACAAATGCATGTATTTATTCATATCTCTGGAACATTTCTACCCTACACTTCAATGAGATATTTTCACCTTACAGAAATTAAAACAACAACATCCAATTACAAAAGTAAAACAAATCAAATGTAAAGACCAAAGGTGAGATTTTCATCCTATTCAAATAAATTACAGATTGATCTGACAGATTGATCAGGATATAGGATAGCATGAAGCTGCCCCATTGTAGAGTTCCCAACTGGCATGATTGGTCCTTGACCATCTGGACCATCTTTCCAGAGCAGTTATCTTTGCACAAGGGCTGACATAGATGCTGAAATCCAGCATCACCTGAGCTCTGCGAGTGCGGCTTTCTCCCGATTGAAATGCAGAGTGTTTGAGGACTGGGACATTTGCAGGGAAACCAACATGCTTGTTTACAAAGCTATTGTACTACCAACCATACTGTGTGCTTGTGAAACATGGACCACTTATAAAGATCACCTCCAACTCTTTGAAAGATTCCATCAACGGTGTCTCCGAAAAATTTTACACATCACTTGGGAAGACGGGCGATCTCATGCCAGTGTACTGGAAGAAGCAAAGATCACTAGTGTCAAAGCAATGATTCTTTAACATCGACTTCGTTGGACTGGTCATGTTGTGCGGATGCCTGATGATCGTCTTCCAAAGCAACTACAGTGGTACCTCTACTTACGAATAACTCTACTTACGAATGTTTCTACTGACGAATGGAGCTCCGTCCGCCATCTTGGATGCAGTTTAGATAGGATTTTTTCTACTTACAATTTTTTTTCTCCCAATGCATTCCTATGGGATTCGACTTACAAATTTTTTCTACTTACAAATGTGTGTTTGGAACGCATTAAATTCGTAAGTAGAGGTACCACTGTACTCTATTACGAACTTTAAAATGGAAAGCGTAATGCTAGTGGTCAACAAAAGAGGTTTAAAGACTCTCTGAAGGAAAATCTTTTAAAATGTAGTATAAACACCAACAACTGGGAAATACTGGCCTGCAAGTGCTCCAATTGGATAACAGCCTCTACCAAAAGTGTTGTGGACTTTGAAGATGCTCAAACTCAGGACGAAAGGGAGAAACGTGCTAAGAGGAAGGCACATTTGGCAAACCCTCACCATGATCAACTCCCGCCCAGAATTAGCTTCCACAGTCACTTACGGACTCACTTTTAAAACCTTGTTTGTGGAAGACAATCTTACTCGGCTATGAGTGATCGCCAAAGAAGAAGGACCATCTACCTTTTTTCCGGAAGGGAGTAGTTCTCAGAGGGGAAAACTCCATGGTGAAATAGATTACACGCACCCGTTTCATCTCATGAAGGAAAATCCAGAACCCCACCTTTGACTTGATTTCAGGTGTGCAGCGGGTGCATGGGAGGAGGAGAAGGGGAGAAATTGCTATTGCACAGGCTGAAGTTCTTGTGCTGGGCTAATGGGGTTCATTAATTGAATCCCACCCATTTGGTCTACGCTAAGCATGACTCTAGTCTGGTTTGCCCTTTGCTGTCTGAACATGTGTGATATTATTTTCCTACAGACTCTGGTCTTTAGCATCAAATAGAAGTTTGGGGAGAAGTCCTTCCCCAGAAACTGTGACTGTAATTTGTTATAGGAGAAGCCCATGCATAGATCATACACTTATTCACATAGACATTGATTCATGTACGCTGTGCTACTACATTCTTCTTCTATCAAGGCTTAGTTTGGGACACATTTCGTTTGACATAAGCTTTGCTGATAAGCACACAAACTTGATTGTAGAGAGCATTACAGATCACATGTCATTAAATGTTAGCTGATTATCACAATATTTATTATTATTATTATTATTTATACATCTTCCATGCAAGTGTCTCATGGCAATGTTCAATAATAATGGCTAAAAGCAGATAAAAACAATACAAACATTTAATAACAAATAACAACAACGCAATACAGAACAGACACCTAGGGCAGAGACCCATTCTTCAACAATATCTTCAACAACGAAATGGGAAAATAATTTGAATATTTATTTCTAATGATGCATAATAAGACAAATGATTAGAATTAGAATTATAAAAAAGAATCATGCTTTTTTCTGTTTGGCCGTATTTTACTCTGACAATATGATCGTTGTACTAAACTGGAGAATAAATCTAACAGCAATGTGTGGTGGCTTTCAAGTCACTGAATACCGAAAATTCAGGCTGAGAAATTATGCAGCACTTCTAAGAGGGCATTATTTGCCATCTCAACATTGCAGATAATTTATTGGATTCTGGCACATCTTCTATCAAGTGGCCCAGATCCAGATCCTGCACATGGACCCATTTACACACACAACCTGACTCATGTTACAGGTAGGTAGCCGTGTTGGTCTGAGTCGAAGCAAAATACAAAAATTCCTTCAGTAGCACCTTAAAGACCAACTAAGTTTTTATTTTGGTATGAGCTTTCGTGTGCATGCACACTTCTTCAGATACACTTGAAACAGAAGAGTCAGACCCTTATGTATATACAGAGGGTGGTGGGGGTGGGTGGGAATGGGTGATGGGCTGATGGGAGTGGTAAACCTCTAGATGGCTGTTAATGACTGCTGATGACTGCAATTGGTCCTGCGGGGAAAAAGCAAGGGTTGAGGCGCTAAAGAAAGCTTGATCATGCATAATGATCATGCTCGAGCATGCGGCAGGCCCCACAGTGGGTACCAGCTGCCATTTTGTCACCTCCCTCATGGTGACGCCCACCAGGGATGTGAGCACCGCCCATGAAAATCCAACTGGTTTTATGCGGTCGGCGGGCGGATTTTCGTGATTGGCTGGTGGCACTCACATCCCCAGTGGGTGGATTTGCATGACTGGAGCAATCGTCGTCGTGAAAATCCGCCCACCGATTGCATAAAACCGCCTGACGGGGATGTGAGCACCACCCACCGGGGGGTGTCAGGCTGATCACCAGGCATATTTGGGCAATCAGTGGGAGTATTTTCACTATGACAATCGTGAAAATTGTGAAAATCTGCCCACCAGAAGTGCGAGCGCCACCACACAGATCTGCCTGGGGGGATTTTCACACACACACCAGGCATGACTCCCGGGGCAGACCGCAACCCCTGCACCCCCCTTGCAATGCCCCTGATCATAATACAACATTTTCCTTTCTTTTTCTTCTGTCTTTTTGTTAATGTGCCTTGTTTTTTAAATTTTTGGAAACTTTTCCCAACAGTATATAACAATGTGACCCATCTCCTCAAACGGTAAAAATAAACAGCGCAATACAAAAATAGATTATCAAAATGTGGGTTTTGTGATGCACACTTTGAAAAGTCATTTTTCATGCCTAGCTTTTAAGAAGACAAAAGTGATCCAAAGTTGGGGAAGATAGGAAATTACTGATAACAGGGTAAAATATGACTACCATATCTAAGGTTTTCTGTAACAGCATCATTTTGCAAACATGTAAATTTAACCTAAACAGGAAAGGTTCCCCCCCCGAACAAATCAGGAAAACAAATACAGATTTATTAATAGCATAGACTTAGAGTCATTTAAACAATGGGCCTTCCTTGACAATAGGAGAGCATTTTTAGAAATCTTTATAATCGATCACTGCAATAGCCATTTTTATGAAGCAGAAGTAAAATATCCTGTTTTGATATTACTCCTACTAGCACAATCCATAAAGAGAAAGAGAATAACATCAGTGTGTCAGTACACAATTCTGCTTGTTACAAAACGTGCATATAAGATTCAATCCCACCGCGACAGAGAGTAAAAGGCTGAAAAATTTAGATATCTGCACATCTGCATTCTGCAACCATTGTGTTGCTTTCAGCATTTCATCCTTTCAGTAGAATGGACGTGAGAAGCATCTTCTTCTCTTTCTTGCAGTGAAATGCCTTGCCCCATGAAGCATGGCAGTCCCCTCCCTCACTGTTCCTTACCAGTCAAACTATGGAACTTGCTGCCCAATGAGGCAGTGATAGCCACTAACCTACCGTAGTTTTCTGTGTATAAGACCGCTATTTTTCATTTTAAAAAATCACAGTGGTACCTTGGTTTATGAACTTAATCTGTTCCAGAAGTCCATTCTGAAACCAAAACCATTCTTAAACCAATTCTTAAACCCTTATGAGGCCTTCCACCGCCGGTGCCCTTCCACCGTTCAGCTTCCGTTCTTAGACCGAGGTAAAGTTCGCTACTTCCGGTTTTGCAGAGTTCTTATACTGAATAGTTTGTAAACAGGGCTGCTCTTAAACTGAAGTACCACTGTCTGTTAAAAATTGGGGCTCGTCTTATACATGGATAGTGCATAGGGGGGACATGTGATTGGTTGCTGCTGCGAGCCAGAGATTGTCAGTGACTATTTGGCATGTCCTTGGTGGCTGTGTCAAGGGCTGGTGTTGATTGGGTGTCGCTGCGTCAATTGGACAGGCAATTGGCGGGTGCTGCCAGCAAGGGGGTGATCTTTGGCCAGGGCCGTCTTACCCATAGGCGCTAGGGGTGCGGGGCACCCGGGCGCCGGACTCTCAGGGGCACCAGGCCGAGAGTTTGGGGCTCGAGAGTTAAGTCCAGGGAACAGCCTGCCCATCCGTCGGAGCACCGCGGCAGGCTCTTCTGCTGTGGGCAGCTCTGTGCTGCGAGTTCGGGGGTGACCGAGCTAGCGAGATGCTGAGGCGGCTGGCCAGCTCCGCCCTCCTGCGTGCCTGGGACTGGGCAACCTGGGGTGGGGGACGCCGGGCAGATCTTTGCACCCCAGCACCACATATGCTTAAGACAGCCCTTAATGTGCGCAAGTGGCAGCGCAGTTCCTGCTGGTGAGCAATTTTCGTCAATTCTCCCCCCCAAAAAAGCTGAGCAATTCTAGACCACCACCACCCCAAAAAGCTCAGAAACTATGGGTCATCCTCCCCCCCAAAAAGCTTGACAACTCTGGGCAATCTCCATTTTCTTAATAGGGAGCGTCTTATACACGGGGGCATGTTATACAGAAGATTAGACCAATTGATGGGGGCGAGGGCTGTTCCTGGAGGCTGCACCTTGCCTCCACAGCTGGAGGCAGTAAAGCTTCTGAAAAGCAGTTGGTGGAAACCACAGGAGGGGAGAGTGTTCTTGCTCTCAAATGCTGCTTGCTGGTTTCTCACAGGCAACTAGTTGCTCACTGTGAAAACAGGATGCAGGGCTAGATGGGTCACCGGCCTGATCCAGCAGGCTATTTTTATATTCTTACCTATTATTTTATGAAGCAGACAATTTAAAATAAATATTTTTCAGAGCTGCTAAGCCAGTCTCTTTTCTGTAATCCTTCTTTTATATTACATTATTACAATGTTGTACATTGTAAGCTGCCCTGAGTGGTGGTTGGTTTGTTTTTTAACTAGATGGGCAGGATGCAATTTTTTTAATAAAATAAAATAAATTTAAACAAGCTTTTCCATCTACTAAAAAGAGGAACTATGTGCAGCCATTGCTGCATATGTTCCCAGTCACACACAGCCTCCTCTGAATTGTGGCCTTCTGAAACATGTAGGGTAGGGTTATTAGCCACTGGCCAAATGCAGCATGGCAAAACGGAGTATGTTTATTTCTCAATTTAGAGTTAAATTCAGATATAGTTAGATTTAGAGTTACAGTATGAAGAATGGGAGTGGGTTTGAATCCAACCTCCATAGCATAAGAGAAGAAAATAACTGGAATATAATTAATATTTCCTCCCTATTTGCCAATGTAGCCTGAAAAGTAGCCAATGCATATTGGGTTTTAAACACGTATTTTATATTCTGCACACACACACACACACAAAAATCCAAGTAAAATTTTGCAGGGCTGCACCATATAATTTCCCCCTTTTGATTTCCAGGCAGAAATGTTGAGTGTTGAGCAGATTGTTCGCCCAGGAAATATTTCCATGGTGAGTTTTGGGAGGGGCTCCTGTTTGCTGCAATTGTTCACTCCAATGCTCCGTTGGTGCCGTCATTTTCCCCTGATTGAAGCTTCATATGTATTCAAAACATATGCTCTACCACTGAGTTGTGACCATTTCTCAAAGCACAGAATTGGGTTTTTATGTCCTCGCAACACACAACTAGCTTCCCTCCTTCAATGGGACATACGGGAGCTGCCAGGAAAGCTCAGTAGCTGTGTGAGGGTGTTATCCCAATTTATCTGTTTTGAAAATGGCTCTGTGCAGTGTTTTATTGCTGTTCTGCTTTTTTCTGTTTGAATAAAAGTTGTTTGTAGCCAAGTGAGATTTTAATGGCACCCCATCATCCATAAGCCTGTTAACCATAACCATACAGCACAGCTGACCATATCCCCTTTATGTTTCCTCTTGTGTGCCTGTGAACACCTCATATCCGTCAGTTTCAGTCTAGCAATGCCACTTTGATTTGAAAAGACAGCCTCCCGATCCAGTAATTCAAGTATGGCAGGGATGTACTAGCTACATAGACCTGCTCCATGTGTGAAACACCTTATGGGATCTCACTTCAACAGCCTGCCTAGTAATCTGTATAGAATATGATGCAGCATCCCACTCTGCAATGAATGAATGGAGCCTGGGTGGATTTGGTGTATTAGATCAGCAGGTTTGTTGCCAAATGGACAAGGTGTCGGGCTTGCCCCTGCAAAAATGGGGCAATGCACCACAGGTAAAGCAGTCTGTTCTCTGAAACGGCTGCCGGTGTCAATGCAGATGTGAATGTGTATCCACATAAAAGTACTAGCATCCTTTGGGGTGTGGGTGCCTCTGGATCAAGCCCCTTGCTGCACAGGTTTTGACTTCAAACACATTTTCACTCCAAAATATTTGAACACAGAAGAAGAAGAAATCCAAAAACCTGGGAAGAGAAACTATGCACTAAAGTTCTAAATTCTTCCACTAAAGAGCTACATTCTTTTATGTGTATATTTGATTCTTCTTATGCATAACTGTACTCCAATAATAAAAAAGGGTTGATGGAAGGAGACCTTTTCAGTGACCTTGTGTCCCTCCCTTGGAGGAAGAGGCCTGACAGGTAGATATATGGAGAGTTTGTTATTGTAAATTCCAGATCTTGTGATTATCTCTGACTCAACTTCTGCGTCTTTATCTGGAATTCCTGTGAAAGGTCAACCAATATATTACTGCTTCTCTTCACCTTGTACCGACCCCAGCTTTAAAAATACACTTTATACAAATGGCAGGGGTATGGCCTTCTTCCCCAAATGGAACTGCGAAGGTGAATGAATGATGTAGGTAAATCTGTGGTGGAGAGGGGAGGACACTCACTTGGAAAATATGCAACCTAGAATGTGGCTTTCCTGATCAGAGAATCTTCCCTATAATCAGCATTCTTACTTTGTATCATTTAATAAAACCAGACAACAGACTCTTCAGAAACCTCTTAAAAGACAAATGTACCATACTCTTGGAGATAACCAGAATGATTGCCTGAACTATAAGGAAAGTTCAGGAGGGTGTATTAGTATTGAATTGGCATGGATGGTCAGTGGACATTTAATATCTGTGCATAGCATGCTGTATGTAATTATATACAGAACAAAGGAGCGTCAGTGTTCTGATGAGTTTATAGGGTATAGGTCATTTGTACTTTTGGACTATTTGTAAATGTGCCCTCTGTACACATTCTCTTATCGGTTTCAAATTATTTTCTTTTCTTTTAGTTATTAAAATGTACAACCAGCCATTCCTCTCCCCACCTCAAAGGGAGCCTAGAGTGCCTCACAAGACTAACATTACATAAAACAGAGGAGGAGGAGGAGGAGGAGGAGGAGGAGGAGGAGGAGGAGGAGGAGGAGGAGGAGGAGTTTGGATTTGATATTCTGCTTTATCACTGCCCTAAGGAGTCTCAAAGCGGCTAACATTCTCCTTTCCCTTCCTCCCCCACAACAAACACTCTGTGGGGTGAATGGGGCTGAGATACTTCAGAGAAGTGTGACTAGCCCAAGGTCACCCAGCAGCTGCATGTGGAGGAGCGGAGACCCGAACCCGGTTCCCCAGGTTACGAGTCTGCCGCTCCTAACCACTACACCACTCCACACCAAACAGGACCATAATTAGTGCATCATGTGCACTGCAAGCAGGAGGGCCCATGTTCAATCCACAGCATCTCAAGGTAGGGCATGAAAGAACTCTGGAGAGTTGCTGCCAATCAGTGCAGACAATACTAAGCTAGATGGACCAAAGCACTGACTTGGTATAAGGCAGCTTTCTATGATGGACACCACGTTTGTATGATTGGGGCTGTTGTTTCTCTAGGTTCTGGTTATTCTGAATTCTGGCTGGTTGGCTTCAATGGACGACAAAACTGGTTTCTGCTCCAGGCTGAGAGCCTGTTGGTGGAACCTGTTACCCTGGATAAGATATGAGAGGGGAGTGTGTAGAGGCAGGGGTGTTTGATGAATGGTTTCTTTCTGCAGAGCTATTTGGCATTCCTAAAATATATCATATTTATTTTGTGACTTTGCTGATTTTTGTTGTTTAGATTCGTTTACTTTTTCTTTATTAGGAAGTGGCTTTATTTATTGATGTTTTGTTGTTGTTGTGAGCTAGAATAGAATAGAGCAACTTTTGCATTAGTCCTTAGGCCATAGCAGCACAGAGTGAGATAACAGCATTTAAACCAAGATAGCAAAATGTACATAAACTTTCATGGAAAATATTACTACTTAGAATCATAGAATAGAATCATAGAGTTGGAAGAGACCACAAGGGCCATCCAGTCATTAGTAAAATTAGTCATAAGAGTTAATAAAATTAAAACATATTCATGTTATAGCATAAAAAATACATATTGAAACATATTAAGTGAGAAGCTTTGAGGTCAACTTGGTTGTTGCAAAAGCAACATAAAATCAAACCCAATCAAATCTCTCTAAGATGTACAGCTGCTTTGGTTACAATGAAGCATCACTAAATTTCCTATTGACAAACACTAATTGATGCATGGAACAGCTGTATTGCCTGACTTGAGGAGGCAGGAAAGCGTTACAATGAAACTGCTAAATGTGGACGCTCTAATTGTGACTTTTTTTACAGCAAAAGAAAACAGTATACAGTTGGAGTCTGCATTCTATAACTGTTAACAGAAGATAGACTGATAGATGATCTGGGAAGTTCAACCATACTGGAAAGAGACTTGAATACATAATTCTAAATTACAACTCTTTCCTGCTGACACCGTATTTCACTGAAGAAATTAAAGAGCTATAATGTCATGAGTTGACATAAGTGTGAAAATGAAAAAGAAAAATTAGCCTATGAAACAAGTTAGCTGACATTTAATGCCAAACCTATCATAGGAGAGGTTAGAGATTGTTAAGATTACTACTGATAATGGACGACTGGAAAACAAAAAGGCTAGTCTCTGAAATATAGCTTTTAAATGTATGGGGGGGAGAGTAAATCTCTTGTTTGAAAGGTTCAATCCCAGAAGCCCTTTTACATCTTATCAAAAATGAGATGTTTATTATTGAACTTTACTGTTCTCTGCTGAGGTGCTCAGTGGGCCAAAAAACAATTCTTTTTGAAGGATACTGGCATAGGTATCCACTCCTTCATAAGATTTATTTTTTGTTCCACCCTTCCCCAATCTGATGCCTTCCAGATGTAACGGACTACAACTCCCATCATGCTGGCTGGGGCTGAGAGGAGATGTAGTCCAAAACATCTGGGAGGCACCAGATTGGAGAAGACTGCTATGCCAGGAGGCAGTTTTCGGATGTAACATCTGGACTTTCATAAAAGGCTCAACTTTCTACTTAGACATAAAACCCAAAAATAATTCAGGGAATGAATGGAGCAATTCCCTTTCCCCAAAAGACAATTGACTTAAGAGTCTACATTTAACAGTTCATTTATACAACCTGCTTAAATTGGAAAAGGTAAACCATCTGCTAAGTGACTACTGTATTGCACCAAACACACCACTTCTGTATCCTAAATAGTATACAGTGGTACCTCGGGTTAAGAACTTAATTCGTTCTGGAGGTCCGTTCTTAACCTGAAACTGTTCTTAACCTGTGGTACCACTTTAGCTAATGGGGCCTCCCGCTGCCGTCCTGCCGCAGCGGCACAATTTCTGTTCTCATCCTGAAGCAAAGTTATTAACCTGAGGTACTATTTCTGAGTTAGTGGAGCCTGTCACCTGAAGTGTCTGTAACCTGAAGCGTCTGTAACCTGAGGTACAACTGTATTTAAAAATACTAACAACATGAGGACAATGTCAGTTTCTGAAAACTTCAGACTTATACTGGCCCACAGTAAATTCGGCGCTGCGCTCAAATTCTCCTGGATCCCAATTCAAGAAATTCTGAAAGTAGCTCCAGCCCTGGAGTATGGACAGCTTGATATCATTTTCAATGTTATTTGTATGGACGTGCGTCAGACCACTACAAATGAGTAAAACAACAAAAAGCATTTTTATGGAACTGTACATACTATGGAGTGCTCCTTTTCTGGGTTCCAGTCTGCCATTGCCTCCAAACAGGGCATTCTACCACCACCACTCTAGGTTTCCTGGTTTTCTTTTTCAACTGAACACTCAGCAATGGGACTATTTGCAGGGGGTAGGAATTGCTCAGCATTGTCAAGCTCAGGTTTGCAACATCACTGGTCCTATTTGGAGATGCTGAAGGTTGAACCTGGAATCATCTTGTACGCAAAGCAGATGTTCTGCCACTGAACTACAGCCCTTTCCTTAACCAAGTTGGAACTCTCCCTTTTCTTCAAAAGAGGGAAGATCTGAGGTGTGGGTTGGGAGGAATTTGAACTTCACCCCTCTTGGTGTTTATCTCTGTAGATTGACTCCTGTTTCACTAACATCTTTAACTTCTGTGGCTTATAGACAACCTTAAGGATCTGTAGCCAGAAGCAATTTCTCCTGGGTCCAGTCTTCTTCTTTGGCGATCACTCGTAGCCGAGTAAGATTGTCTTCCATAAACACGGTTTTAACACTGGGTCCGTAAGTGACTGTGGAGGCCAATTCTGGATCCACACGTCCTTCCACAGTGGGGACATTGGTTTCCAGGTGGAAGTTGATCACCGTGTGGATTTGCCAAGCGTGCCTTCCTCTTAGCACATTTCTTCCTTGCGTCCTGAGATCAAGTTTCTTCAAAGCCCAAACCTTTGGTAAACGCTGTTCTCCAACTGGAGCGCTCCTGGGTCCAGTAGGACTTACCTCAATGCGCTAAGGATTGCAGCCTCAGTCCAGTGTCACCAGATATTACAGGACTCCGTTGCTAACATCAGAATTGCCTCAGGGTGCAGAATGACAACACTACTGCAGTAGATTGACCTTTACAGGGAGAAATTACCTGGCTGCATCTTATGCTTGTCTGCACTGTATAAGCTCAGCATCTTGATGACTGCTTCCAGCTATGTTGATACACTTCCGTCCATAGGATGATGGTGAGCTGGAGACAGATAATTTATTTTGAAAGTTTCTATATTTGCTTATGCATCACTTACTAGGAGCCACAGATCTGTATGCAGAAAAGGGTGACGTACTGTTTATGGTATTAAATATGTTACATTTTTGCTGCCTTTATCATCTGTGAAAGGTCACCCTAAACCCTGCTGTTAACTACTCAGTTACCTTGTCCTTTTAAAATTTTATTTTAAAGAAACAGCAGGAGTTTTCGTACATTCCTTTCTTTACATTGGGTTCTTGAGATGTTCATTGAAAACCCTATTTAAGTTTCTCATGCACAAAGTCAAAAGGCATATGCCGTGCTTGGAGGGGGAAAAGTTGAAAACAAAGTACCAAACATTTATGGACTCTTCAGGCACGCATCAAAAATTCCGCCTGTGAAAAACAGAGATGTGTGGCCAGAGACATCTTGCTTGACTGTAATTGAATTAAAATCCTGTTCTCTTAGGAAGTCTTTTCCAAGTAGAGTGATCTGCCAAGGAACATAGCATAGAGGTTAATCATATTGCAAGGGATTCTGGTTACTGTTATAGGGGGCATGTTAATCCATGTGGAGTGCAGGACAGATCTTCTGGGCAGAACAACAGTTATCTGTTGTTCAGGCTGAACTGTCCCTTGGTGCAGTTAGGTGATTTTAGACTCTGGACTTAATGTGTTCTATCAGACTGGACCTGAGTGGACCATGATTTAAATGGGTCTGTTCTGAGCAGGACTAGCATGGGATACAGTCCAATGGACTTGCTGACGGGGAAAGTACTGCATTACTTTGCTAGATTCAGAATGGAGTAAAGCAGCTCTTTTGAATTTGAGGGTGCTCCTGCTCATTTTGCTGTGAGGCCCTGGTCCTCTGCCCAAAGTCTTACCACCGCTCTCTACTGCAGAAGAAAAGGGTAGACCAAAAACTCTCACACTGTCATTCACTTTTGTTCTGGGCAACAAAACATACCTAGTAAGGCATTGCCACTACAGAGGAGATTGCTGAATTAGAGGAATACATGTATTCTCTTTTTCTGTCACAGTGTGATCTAAAGCGCACTCAACATAATAGGTTGATTTCAGTATCAGTGAAGTGAATCAGAAAGAGGATGGCAGAAGAAGAAGAAAATGCCATTCTGTGCAACTAATCCCATGCTTTTGCATCTATCTTGCACCTTATATCTAAATAAGATCTCTGTAGTCTATTATTCCAATGAGTGGGATGTTATCAGTTTACTGATCCATCATCAACTAGCAGAACTAAAGTAAGAGTGAAGTATGTGGCTACAATTTAGCCCTCAACTTGGTTAGCTTTAAAAGAGCATTGGGCACAGTCATGGAGGAGAAGGCTATTGGTGACTACTAGCCCCAATGGCTGTGCTCTGAATGTCAATCGCAGGAAGCCACAGGAGGGGACAGTACTTTTGTGCTCAGGTCTTACTTAGGGGTTTCCCACCGGCATCTGGTAAGCCACTGTGAGAACAGGATGCTGGACTTGATAGTTCATGGGCCTGATCCAGCAGCTTTTTCTTGTGTTCATGGCAGCGAGCAGCCAGTTGCATTGTATGGTGGTCACATGTTTCATTCTAGGGGGTTCAAAATGCCTCATTGCTCATATTCTTAAGTCTGCCTCTTTATTGAGAAACTGGAAATAGAGAGGAGGGTTCACCTGAGCATGTGCAGAGTGCTACACCTTACATTTTAGTTACATATCAGACAATCATCATCTCTATTCCTGCTTAAACTGCTTTTATACTGCTCTTTTTTTGGCTTAGGTGGTGTGCATTAGGTTTTACTCAGTGTAAAGGGACCCCTGACCATTAGGTCCAGTCACGACCAGCTCTGGGGTTGCGGCGCTCATCTCGTGTTATTGGCCGAGGGAGCCAGCGTACAGTTTCCAGGTCATGTAGCCAGCATGACAAAGCCGCTTCTGGCAAACCAGAGCAGCACACGGAAACGCCGTTTACCTTCCCGCTGTATTTATCTACTTGCACTTTGATGTGCCTTCGAACTGCAGGAGCTGGGACTGAGCAACGGGAGCTCACCCCGTCGCAGGGATTCGAACCGCCAACCTTCTAATCGGCAAGCCCTAGGCTCTGTGGTTTAACCCACAGCGCCACCCACGTCCCTTTACTCAGTGTAGACCCACTGAAATGAATTAATAAAATGTTAGGTCAATTAATTTCAATAGGTGTACTTTGAGACGATTAAAACTTAGTTGAATGCCATCCATTGTTTTAAAATGCTGCGCACCACTTAGAGATTTTAGAAAATGTTAAGTGGTTTATAAATGCCTTTTAAAAATAAAGAAAGACGCTGAAAGGGAACGCACCAGCCTGCGTTTCCTATGTAGTTAACCTAAACTAGGCATGCCTAACCTGTATGCAGATGTTGTCGGACTGCAACTCCCATAAGCCCCTGCCATCATGCTCAATGATCAGGGAATTGTGGTCCCAACAACATCTGGAAAGCCACAGATTAAAAACCCCAGTGCTAAACAACAGGGCTATTATGTATGAACTAGCTGTTTAAGACAAAAGCTGAACTATTTTTGACCGCTCCATGGACTGCGGTGATACTGGGAGAAGTTTAGTGCGACTTTGCATGGCTTTAATTGTACTCTAAGAAATAAATGAATCCCAAGCCACTGTGAACTTTAAACCTAAGCTAAAGTATACATAGCTTAGTGAACAGGAAACATGTTGCTCATTCTATAATAAATTACGTAAAAGAAGCCTAATTCAAATGAAGGAGTTGGTTGTATATTAGCGATTCTGCCCCCTCCTATCATTATACAAATGTTGGGAATAGAGGGGAAATGGGCAAGATACAAGGTGACAGCTCAGTCACAAGGACATCTATGCCATAAGTTGAACAAATTTAGATTATTCCACAAACTAAGGAAGGCCCAAAGCTACATCATCTCGAATCTCATTCATCTTGTAACATGGTGCTCACTACCCAGTGGGCATTTGGCTTTTCTTGACTTCCCTTCATCCTCTTTGGTATTTACACCATAGATAGATCCAAAGCTTTAAACCCAGCTTGGGATCAGACATAGCATCTTTGTCTGGCCTATTTTTCATTTAAAAGTGTAATCAGATTTTTTTAATGCCTTGTAACTAACTGGTCCAGACCAATGCTTAAGTCTACAGCATCCAATCCTAGTAATTAATTACTGGCTAAGGTTAAAGCACAATATAATTTTGCTAATTACTCACAGCTTGGGGCCCATTTTTTCCATACAGCCAACAACGGCATGTTTTTAATCCCCATAATAACAATAATGGCATACATCATTAACCCTATTTTATTCTTTCTTAATTTTTTATAATACCAATAACAAAGATCATTAACCTCTGTTCTGCTTAACATCTAATCAGCCATTTTAGTTAAATAAATATCAGGGAAAGCATTAAATATCACTTCGCTAAGCTAGCTTTACTCTCAGGAGGGGGATTCTTCCTAATGCATTATATTAACATCCGTTTACTTCACAAGTGTCAAACCGTGAGTGGTAATGAGGAAATAGATACTGCATAATATATGGCTTTAATCAGAGTAGCTCCTTTTTTGCGTGCGGATTTTAATCCTAAACTATTTCACCCCACTTCTGCCCAACCATGAGAAATTTCTAGAAGCATTGTTGTTGCTCTAGCTGTAGCTCAGACACTGAGAGAACCATTGACGGCAGCTTCACCACCCCACCCCACCCCCAAGGCCCTCTTCATCTACACGCTGGGCATGTGAGGTACTTCTTTGACAGGAAGATCCCTGTGCTCAGGCATGAAGCTAGACATGTAGATAGCATGTCCTGCAATCTACCGTGTTTCTCATATTATAAGACATGTCTTATATTTATTTTTTCCTCAAAAAAACCCACTATGGCTTATTTTCAAGGGATGTCTTATTTTTTCCCTCCTCCTCCTGCCACGGCTGGCATTGCTGCTGCGCCTATCACTATGTCTTATTTTCGGGGTATGGCTTATATTCCTTGAATGCTTAAAATCCTGCTATGGCTTATTTTATGGGTATGTCTTAAAATATGAGAAACAGGGTAGTTTGGGTGAATGGCTAGGCCAGGCATATGAACTTAAGACATGTGAATCCATCCTCCCACAGCTCTTCTTCTTTGGCGATCACTCGTAGCTGAGTAAGATTGTCTTCCATGAACACAGTCTTAACAGTGAGTCCTTAAGTGGCTGTGGAGGCCAATTCTGGGTCCACACGTCCTTCTACAGTGGGGACATAGGTTTCCAGATGGGAGCTGATCATGGTGAGCATTTGCCAAGCATGCCTTCCTCTTAGCACGTTTCTCCCTTTCGTCCTGAGTTTGAGCGTCTTCGAAGTCCGTGATAAAGGCTGTTCTCCAATTGGAGCTCCAATTGGAGCTCGCAGGCCATTGTTTCCCAGTTGTCGGTGTTTATACAACTTTTTTTTAGATTTGCTTTGAGAGTCTTTAAACCCTTTTTGTTGACCACCAGCATTCCACTTTCCATTTTTTAAAATTCGAAATAGAGCAGTTTCTTTGGAAGACAATAATCAGGCATCTGAACAACATGACCAGTCCAATGAAGTTGATCTTTGCTTCTTCCAGTACACAGGCATTAGTTCACCTGTCTTCCCAAGTGACGGAACTTTTCGAAGCGTTGGAAATGGTGTTTATAAGTGGTCCTTGTTTCACAAGCATACAATAAGGTTGGTAGTGCAATAGCTTTGTAAACAAGCCTTTTTGTTTCCCTGCAAATGTCCTGGTCCTCAAACACTCTGCACTTCAGTTGGGAGAAAGCTGCACTTGCAGACCTCAGGCGATGCTGGATTTAGGCATCAATATTGGCCCTTGTGCAAAGGGTACATTCACAGGTACATCTGTTCCCGCTATATGTCTGGGGGGCTTGTTGCTGTAGCTGGTCTGGGATTGGAGAAAATAAGGCAGCTTGGCATGTTCATACATACATTTGGGTGATGGCATCTGAGGGGCATCGGTACAGGCCAGATAAGCCTTGCCCGCACTCTTAAGAGCATCCTTTGGCCATTTCTCACACCTACCCAACCTCTATTCTAGTACAGGTTTGCCTGTTGCTTCCAGGCTGTGTGGAATTTTATTTTTGCCTGCCTACTCTGTTTTTTCTTCTTTCACTGTACTGGCTTCAAAAGATGTTGGTGTTTAGGGGTTGGTGCTATTAAATAGGTAGGTTTGATTAAGTTGGTTTCATGGTTAGTGGAACATTCTTGGCAAGGAGGTGCAAAAAAGATTAAGGCTAGATAAGGTAACAGGTGAGTACTCCAGAGGCCTGCTGTTGTGGGTTGTGAAGCGCTGAATATGGACTAGAGGCTCACCTGCCACACCTGCCAGGAGTCGTGAGGCCTGGGAGGAGGTGGAGAAGGAAGGCCTTCCTACTCACTATAAGGTGATGCTCAGGGTTTTGGGGGCTATGCCTTGTCATGCCTCTTGGAATAGGCAGGGTTTGGCTCATCCACAGCTGAGCCTCCTGCTCTTCCAATTCCTCCTGCTCTTCTAATTCCCACTACAGATGCAGTTTAAATAAAATGTGGCCTTGTTTTAACCCATCGCTTGCAGGGTTGTCTTAAGCATATGCAGCACCGGGGTGCAAAGATCCATCCGGCGCCCCCCACCAGGCTGCCCAGTCCCAGGCACGCAGGAAGGCGGAACTGGTTGGCCACCTCAGCATCTTGCAGGCTCGGTCGGCCCCCAACCGAAAGGCGGGCTCTTCCCCGGACTCAACTCTCGGGCCCCGGACTCTTGGGCTGGCGCCCGTAAGAGCCCGGTGCCTGGGTGCCCCACACCCCTAGTGCCTATGAGAGCCAGTGTGGTGTAGTAAGAGTGGTAGACTCGTAATCTGGGGAACCGGGTTCGCGTCTCTACTCCTTCACATGCAGCTGCTGGGTGACCTTGGGCTAGTCACACTTCTCTGAAGTCTCTCAGTCCCACTCACCTCACAGAGTGTTTGTTGTGGGAGAGGAAGGGAAAGGAGAATGTTAGCCGCTTTGAGACTCCTTTGGGTAGTGATAAAGTGGGATGTCAAATCCAAACTCTTCTTCTTCTTCTATGGTAAGACGGACCTGATTATTCAGTCCATGAATAATCAAGGTGATAACAAGACACCACAACTCTCACACAGCGCACTAAAATTCTATTTCTTTGAAACCTACAGTAACTATTATCACAATGAGGCAATATAGAGAACCATGCGTCCAAATAGTCTACACAAATAACCTTTGAGACTAAATTGGATATCAACCACACACACAAAAATGTCCCATGGAATAACACATAAAATGAGGTGAGTATGAGAATAGGCAATGGTTTTAATTACTTGAAGCCGTTTAATTAATCTGGAAGCTATACTACCAGAGGTACAGGATTTATAATCATAAGTTTATGAAAATGATAGCCTTAGTCCTGCTACACATTTACACAACAGAAAATAAAATGCTTTTTGGATTTTATTGGCTCAGTCAGTGCAAAAGCATAATAATGTAATCAAGTATTTCCAATGTGCTAGTTCTTAACAGGTTACTCTTCTTTTATTTGCCCAGTCTCTTAGTAAACTCTGTTGGTTATTTGATCGCTTGGCTTCAACAATCCAGAGTCACTGAGCTGGGCATATATATGCCTCGTGGGTGATTAAAAAGAATCCTGAAGTTCACAAAGGACATTTTCCTATGCATGAGTTGATTTAATAAGAGCTTCTCTACCATTCAGGTCAAACTATTTTTCTATATATATTGAACACACACCCACATCACACACACACTTATTTACTGTCAAAAGCAGAAGTACCCTTGAAAACAGAGACGATCTGTGTCACTTTACTTACTAGGGAGTACCTTAAGGTCTTTGGGACAGATTGAGACAAGGTCCATGACTAGGTATTGAGGCCAAAGAGACACTAGAGTTGACACAGACAGCAGCAGTTCTCCTTTACTGAAGTTCGGAAGTCACTTAATCTGTAGCTCAGTAGTTCTAAATGGCAAGCCACGTGACATTAATCACATGAATGCAGTAAGTTCACACATTTTCATGGGTGCAGTGATTATATTATTTAAATCAATAAAAGTACATAGCTAACTGAGGTTCTTCACCCCCCACAAAAGGCCTTCCCTCCCCCAACAAAAATCCTAGCTATGCCCATGCACATTTTTTTAAAAAAATCTATATGGAAACAATAGGGAAGGAAGTCTTTAACCCTTTATCCCCTGCCACGGTTGCAATGAAGCTATCCTGTTATAATGCTGCTATTTGCATCGGGGGAGAAAGGATATGTTCAAATATATAAAAGGATGTCATATAGAGGAGGGAGAAAGGTTGTTTTCTGCTGCTCCAGAGAAGCGGACACGGAGCAATGGATTCAAACTACAAGAAAAAAGATTCCACCTAAACATTAGGAAGAACTTCCTGACAGTAAGAGCTGTTCGGCAGTGGAATTTGCTACCAAGGAGTGTGGTGGAGTCTCTTTCTTTGGAGGTCTTTAAGCAGAGGCTTGACAGGCATATGTCAAGAATGCTTTGATGGTGTTTCCTGCTTGGCAAGGGGTTGGACTGGATGGCCCTTGTGGTCTCTTCCAACTCTATGATTCTATATGTGTCCCCTTAAACTTACAGTAGTTGGATTTACTGCTAAATAGACATGCATAGGATTGTGCTGTTGGGCTGCAGTCCTATGACACTTTCCAGTGTATCTGAAGAAGTGTGCATGCACACGAAAGCTCATACCAAAATAAAAACTTAGTTGGTCTTTAAGGTGCTACTGAAGGAATTTTTTTATTTTACTTTCTTGGGAGTAAGCACCAATGAATTCAGTGGGATTCATTCCAAGGAAATATAAATAGGATGAGGCAGAAATGTAAGAAGGCACTGTTTTGTATTCCTCCCCGTCCTTGTATCCATCACATGCAACCTTGTTTCTGTTGCTCTGCAGTTCTTGCTTAAAGTACATTGCCATTATGTTACTCCACCCCATTTGTTTCAATGCAAAGGAAACGCAATGCAATGCATATTGGGAGGGGAAGTGATCTGTTTTTGTTGGAATTCTACAATATCCCTAGGATCAGGCCATTAATCTGTATGCAGCTTCCCCCCCCCAAAAAAAAACACACATTTCAGCTGTTTGAAAAAATGGAATATTGGAATAATCCTGACAACATTCTTCTAAGAGAGGCCTGAATGTGGGTTGAGCACAGTGGTTTGCCAAAGGATGTGATGTGAACTGGAGACCTTTGGTTCATATCTTATGCTTTTAACTGCTATACCACATTAGCTTCTAGCATCTCACTCCCTTTCCCTTGTAAAACAATGTCTGGATCTGTGTGGACTTAATATTTATCTCCCCACCGCCCTTTAAACATTTAAAGTCTCACTTCTGGTATATCTCAGCAAAAGGAAGTGCAGCTGAGCACATTTTCCTTTGGCAGCTCCGATCCAAAGGTCTTTCAAGCACCTTTTGGTGTGAAATAATAATAATAATAAAATGTTATTGGGGGAAAAAATAGTGGGAAGTGAGTTGGGATTTTAATTGACTTCCATGTTGTTTCCCCACCAAGTTCAACCTGAGGTGAAACATTGCATTTATGTCAGATTTTGCTGCAAGCAAAACAATAGAAAGCCTCTGAAATTAATGTTGGTGTCCAGTCAAAGGCCATACATAGCCATTAGTGGGAGTGCTGGGTTGAGATAACAACGCATTGGAAGCATGAAAAATTCAACAGTAATTGCTATCTTCTGGTCTCTCTCCTTTTCTCCCCCCCCCCATAGAATCAGCTATGCTTTCCCAAAATGGCATGTCTGCTGTTCTACCCCACAGTAATGCAATGGATCTCGATCATTATGACTAATGGAACTGCCAAGAAGCTTCTCTTTTATTTTTTGGCAAAATGCAATACCACAGTCGATCTTTCACCACACATTAGGGACCCATGTAACAAGCATTTCTGGTTGCCTGAGGACTAACTTTGATTCAGCACCTCCCTACCTTCTGCCACCCAACTCAGCAAACTACAGTAAGATGAGTGGAATGCTATAATTCAATGCTATTGCGAATCTAATGCTTGTCTCTTTCCTTCCTCCACTTAGGGCTTTACAGTGTAAATTTACACTACTAGTTTTGTTAACATCTATCAGCTTGCACCAGGCCAAACACTACACACACACACACACACACACACACACACACACACACACACACACAATAATACAAGTCTCAGGGCATTTGGGTTTTGCTTTACACCAAGCAACTACTCATACTGTGCCCCACATTATACAGTAAATTTGCAAGCCACGTATTATGGTTTAAGATTCAAACCTCTGGACACAATTATGGTTGACCAGTAGGCTTTTCATCTGGCAAATGACTTGGCTGACTTCGAAATCAGATCTTATACCCTCCAGATAGCAAACTTGTTGGCTATCCATGAGATTTTTAGCTCTTGGATGTTTCGCAGGCTAGTTTTTGTGTTTTTAAAAGCAAAAGAAGGACCCCTTGTGTAACAGCATTCTGTGTAATGAAATTTTTCAGAAGAGCAAACAAAATAGAAAGGCAGAGGGATACCTTCTGCTGTTGATACAGGGGTGAGATCACATTTAATTTCAAGTCAATAGATTTGCAGAAACTCAGCACTTAGCTGATCAAAGGCAAAGCAAGATTTGTTCCCATAATTGCATTGTTGTTATTACCAATGCATGCATCCTTACAACACATTTTCAATATATCCAAGATTAACTATTATTTTCTCTCCTATAAATAAAATATAATCATCCTGAAAACCAGCGAAGGGGAAACCATCAGATCCATTAACCTGACTAAGAATTCCTTCAGGCCGATAATACAGTACTGTGGATCTTTCATTTTATTGAGCTATATCTTTCTCGTATGGCAACCAGCAGAGAGAGAGAGAGAGAGAAATCAAATTTAAAATCAAAGGCTAAGGGTTTTTGTTCTGGGAAGTTGTGAGCCAGTGACTGCATATCCGTTTGTGCCTAAGGTTAACTTTTTTTAAAAAAAGAACTCTTAATTTGCAAAGCCTAGAATGCAACCAAAGGGCATTGCTTTCTGAATGCAGGGAATGTGTTCTTTCATTCTTTGTTGGGTATCGTTTTCAAAATCTTTGTTGCTAAGATTGTAGCTATCTAACCCTGCAGTTCTTCAGACCCTTTCACATCGTCTCTGACACTCATCCAGGACTGTGTGCTGTTTGGTTCCTTAAAAATAGTTCTAATAATAAGAGTCAAAGCTGCATTGCCTTGATAAAACTATGGGTGTTTGGGTGTGGGTGTGGGTGTGGGTGTATCACAATTCATTTCCCCTCCAGCTTTACAACACCCAGGAGTGGGCATTTCTCTTGTCTCTCTGTGGTGAAACCCCCTCATAAAACATGAAATCAACAATAAGGTAATCTTGCAAAAGGATAATGTTTTATAGGCAACCTATTATCTCCGAACAGAAGGGGCGATTAGTCAGCTGCTCTGCTTGAACCTGATCCAAAGCCATTTCAATTCCCGGCTTCACTCAGTGCTACACTCAAGCCGTAAAGCCAGAAAACTAGAATAATCACTTTGGCTTCTTTTTTCCAGGATTATTATTATTATCATTATTGTTAGTGATGGAGATTGCCGCCTTTGTTTTTGCTTTCGGTAACCAACGCTCAGCCAAAACGCATCACTGATGTCTAGTAATATAATTAATGTCACCCTGGACTCTTGGCACTTATCCTTTCTGGCTGACTCATAGTGCTGCAGTATCTGAATAGAAGATAAGATGAGCTAACATCTCTTGCTAGGAAAATACCTGGAATCAAGAGGGATCCGGGGTGTGTGAAGAGGGGTCTTGCCTGTTGTAAGGGAACATTGAACCCAGCCATTGGGACAGGATCTCTGCCAGTGAGCATCAGGCTAACCAGTCTTTGATGGTAGGTATTGCCTCTCCCTATAATAGTATTCCCTGAATGGCAGTGCTTTTTGTCGTCACAAGAATCAGTGGCAACCTTAACCATAGCTGCCAAGTATCCCGTTTCCGCCGGGAAAACCCCTTTTTTCTTACCGTTTCACGGCGGTCTCCCGTTTAGTGAAAAATCCCGGTATTGTCCCTTAAATCGGCTTCTGCCCGGCAGCCATTTTTCTGGTGCCACTTTGCCCTTCTATGGGCACCAGAAAATGGCGGCGCCGGCGCCGGAAGTCGCTTTTACATGTTTCCGGTCATGCACGGAAGCGGCTTCCGGCGCTGGCGCCACCATTTTCTGGTGCCCATAGAAGGGCGAAGCGCCACCGGAAGTTGCGTCACGCAACTTCCGGTCATGCGCGCGCTGCCGATCCCGGATCTTTACGTCCCGAACTTGGCAGGTATGCCTTAACATATAGGAGAAAGTAAAGGCATACATTACAGGACACTATGAAAAGGTGCCATTTTCCTGGAGCAACTTCAATACAAGGAATGGTTGCAACCTTTGGGGCTGACTAGTTTAGAAACCAGGTAAGAAGGAACAGCATAGAGGTTCATAGCATCTCTCATTATACTGGAACCTCAGTCATCCAATGAAATTGAGGACTGGTGGGAGAAAGTCCTTTTTCACATAGCGCAGATTTAATCTGTGGAGTTCACTACCACAAGATGTGGCAATGGCTACCAATTTGGATGGATTTAAAAGGATTCATTGAGAATAAAGCTAATCATGATGGCTATATATTATCCCCAGGGACACGGGTGGCATTGCGGTCTAAACCACTGAGCCTCATGGGCTTGCTGATCAGAAGGTCGGTGGTTCGAATCCCCACGACAGGGTGAGCTCCCGTTGCTCGGTCCCAGCTCCTGCCAACCTAGCAGTTCGAAAGGACGCCCAAAAGTGCAAGTAGATAAATAGGTACCACTCCAGTGGGAAGGTAAACGGTGTTTCTGTGTGCTGCCCTGGTTTCAGTGTTCTGTTGCACCAGAAGTGGTTTAGTCATGCTGGCCACATGACCTGGAAAGCTGTCTGTGGACTAATGCCGGCTCCCTCAGTCTGAAAGTGAGATGAGCGCTGCAACCCCATAGTCGCTTTTGACTGGATTAACCATCCAGGGCATAGCTGCCAAGTTATCCCTTTTTTTAAGGAAAATAAAAAAATTCCTTCAGTAGCAGCTTAAAGACCAACTAAGTTTTTATTTTGGTATGAGCTTTCGTGTGCATGCACACTTCTTCAGATACAGTGAAATAGAAGTCCCCAGGCACTTATGTAGAGAAGGGGTGGGGAGGGGTGGGGATGGGGAGGGGAGGGGGGATCACTCAGAAGGGTGGTGGAAGTGGGTGATTGACTGACTGATAGCTGTTGATGACCAAAAACGACTGCAAATGGTTTTGCATGAAAAAGCAAGGGTTGAGATGGCTGAAGATCGCTTATCATGTATAATGAGATAAGAATCCGATATCTCTGTTCAAACCAGGTCCCTCCATGGTTTTGAGCTTGGTGGTAAGTTGTAATTCAGCAACTTCTGAATTACAACTTTTTTTAAGGGATTTTCCCTTATGCTGAATAGGCTTCCTCGCGAGAAAAGGGAAAACTTGGCAGCTATGCCAGGGGTCCTTTACCTTTTTTACCTATATTATCCCCAGGATCAGTGGACCCATGCCTCTGAATACCAATGGCTAAGAAACAGCAGCAGGAGAGGTCATTGTCCTCTTATGCTTGTGGAGTCACATGGGCATCTGGTTGGCTACATGGGGAAGCGTGATGGTCTTTGGTTTAACCCAGCAGGGGTCTTCTTGTGTTGAGCCCCACTGAAACTAAAGCCTTCTCCATCCTGTTTCATCTCATCCTGTGTTCTGTTTCTTTATAACTCCAAAATGTGCTGGAATATTTGAGGAATGACGCAAACTATCACTATTCAACTATATTCAGTGTTAGCATTTTCACCCCTCCCAATGTGAGAATCAGATAGTCTCCAGAGAGAGAAGTGGGCGGGAACTGTTCCTTCACTCAATTGCCTTCCTGACTCAGCTAATTTAGTAAGGCGTGGTATTGCTATATTGCTCTGTAGCTGTTGTGGGTAACTCTGGCTCTCTGTTATGCTGTGTGTTTGCAGTGAGAGCTTTTTGTAACTTTCATACAGCCTATGTATATATTCTGTAAATAGCTTGAAGTAATAAAGAGGATTAAAAACCTCTGCCGCAGTATCCATTGTTTATTGAAGTAGAAGGTGCTCCAGTCATCCTGTTAGCCCAGTTGGGGCAGAAGAGGGACTGAAGAAGTGGATATAGCCTGGCATAAAACCCACATTCAGTGGGTGTGACCATACTGGATAGTTCTGTTCTGCTCTCTCTATGTCTCTTGCCTTCTTTTCCTTTGGCTTCAGGAGCCAGAAAAATTGGAAATTTATTTATTTTTATTGAATTTATATACCACCCTATACCCAGAGGTCTCAGGGCAGTTAGGTTCGAGCAGTGAGGCATGAGAATATTCACTTCAGTTGATGGCTAATAATAAAAAATAATGTATAATAAAGATAATTTAAAATAATAAAAGACTTAAAAATAGCACAAGCAACAAAGATAATTATTCCTAAACACTTCCATTTCGTCAAACGTGTCACTTTTTGTTTTATTTTTATTGTAGAATACTTATTCTGAATTGTGATCTGGCTACAAACGCATAATGATTTTTTTCCCCTTGATACACACGCTTCAACATCTTCCTGATTTTTGTTTCGTTTCATTCATCCCATTTGGTCAGAAATGGATTTGCAAAAATAACTTTCTTTCATTGCCTTCTTGCCCTCCTCTGTGTTGTTCAATCTTGATAGCTGGATTCATTTTGTCAAACAACTTTCCAATTTCATTTGTCTCTTCAAATCTATGACAGTGGTACCTCAGTTTAAGTACACAATTGGTTCCGGAAGTCTGTACTTAACCTGAAGCGTACTTAACCTGAAGCGAACTTTCCCATTGAAAGTAATGGAAAGTGGATTAATCCGTTCCAAACGGTCTGTGGAGTACATAAACTGAAGCGTACTTTCCCATTGAAAGTAATGGGAAGTGTATTAATCCATTCCAGACAGGTCCGCGGAGTACTTATACTGAAAGTATTCAAACCGGAGCGTACTTAAACCGAGGTATGACTGTAGATCTTATCCATGTATTATGAGTGCCAGCACACTGTTAAGAAAAGTGTGAACAGTCAAAAGTGAAGGTGGCTGTTTATTTACACGGAAAAGCTCAGTGCTAATGTAACCACATCTGGCTTGTAGCAAAGTCCTGCAGAGCTGCTGAAGCTTTAAGGAGGTTTAGTGATTTGCCTGAAATCACATAATTTGCAACTGGATCACTAGGATTAGAAGTTCAAACCAGAAATCCTTGGAGCTTTGGGACTTTCTTTTTTAAACGCTATATGCAAGTGATATGATTTCCTGCTCTCTGTACTATTTCAGGACCAATTATTTGACTTCTCTTCCTTTGGTTAAATCAACTCTCTCTGTGATCTGGAGAGAAAAGGAAGATAGGAAGAAAGAAATACTAATACAATAGCCTGCCTTACTACGATTGATGGATGAAATAAACATTCTCCAGGCATCCACAGTCACGATGTTGACAACTCATGTTCTAGTGTAGCTTCAGCAATGGGGAGACTTTTCTACTTCTGGAGACTCCCTGCATGATTAAAAATATTGGAAGACCAGGATTCTTAATCACTTGAGAAGCTTCCTTGAGTAGCAAGGGCTTCCCCATTGCAAAACTAGAAGATAGGGAAGTCAACATAAGCTAGGGGATAAGAAGGATGCTGTGATCCTTTTCCACCCATGTATGTCTGTAAATGCCTGACAATAGCTTTACAGGGTTTGGGTTGTGTGTATGTGTTATTTCATCTACTCTTTTTGGTACAAACCATGTTCTGATTGCTGAATATTTACCCAAAACTGTTTTTCTAGGGCAATGGATGAGGCTTTTAACCAGACGGTGTTTATAACTCAGATGTATTTCCTGTTCCTGTTTCAGGAACATTGCACAAAATGGAAATAGGGGGAGAAACTCTGTCTGGTGTGCCTTTTAATGCAAACCAATCTAATTTGCATTCCCTCCCCCCCCAAAAAAAAAAATGTGTGTGAGCTATTTATCAAAATTCATGCTTCTCTGAATTTTGCACTGCAGATTTCCAACCCAAAAAGTGTGTTTAAAGACCATAGATTTGGGGGAAGTGTGCATTAAAATGCATACATTAGTGAAAACAACATACAAAATGTATTATGTTAGGGGAAATGCTTGCAAATATGCAAGGGATCTTCCTCCTGATCTCAGCCAATTCCTCATTCTCACCAATGTACATCCAGAAGTTCATCTTCCATGAGCTGATCTGTCCTCCTGTCTAGGTATGCCTGGTGGCAAGTTAAGAAGGCAATTAACTCATCATGCAACTTCTGACACCATTCATTTCAACAAGACATGTAGAGGCCATCCCCCAAAATGCACCCTGAAAATAGCTAGCCATCGTATAGCACCAGAGCCTGGTGGATTGCACCCAAATACTTTATCCGGTTAATGGTACTTTTTTTCTTCTTCAAATTACCATTCTGCAATCTAATATAAAATTAATTTATAGCAAGACAACGGTAACCCGGGAAATTAAACTGTCGAAATCATTTTCAATTATAGCGTAATAAGCAAAGGGCTTTCGAAACACAAACACTGTATCTAGAATTAGATGCAGCCAAAAAGGATTTATTCTATTTGCTTATGTCTGTGGGAATAGACATTAATGGATTCTCATTAAGCACGGTGACTCTGAATATTTCTAGAGCAGAGTTGCACTTTAGGGGGGAAATGGGGTGTCCTACAAGATTACTCTTTGAACATTTGAATCATGAAACTGTCTGTTATTGGCATCCAGCATGCATCCTATAACACTGAGCTACTTACCTCAGCACATAGATGCTTGATAAACATGACAGTGGAATGGGATGCTTCCTTGTTTTGAGGCAGTAACCCTGGTGGACTAGAACACCAGGCTTAATTGGGTATGTCCGTAGCAAAAGGAAGAACTAGAAAACAGTGGGGTCACTTAGAGGAGAAGATGGTGAAATGCAAACAGGGGATAGAGAAAGGGCAGAACTCCTCAATGCCTTCTTTGCCTCAGTCTTCTCCAAAAAAGAAAACAATGCCCGACCTGAAGAATATGGAGCAGATGATTCAGCAGGGGAAACACAGCCCAGAATAAGTAAGGAGGTAGTACAAGAATACTTGGCTAGTTTAGATGTATTCAAGTCTCCAGGGCCAGATGAACTACATCCAAGAGTATTAAAAGAACTGGCAGAGGTGATTTCACAACCACTGGCAATAATCTTTGATAATTCCTGGAGAACAGGCGAAGTTCCAGCAGACTGGAGGAGGGCAAATGTTGTCCCTATTTTCAAAAGGGGGAAAAGAGGACCCAAACAATTACCGCCCAGTCAGCCTGACATCAATACCAGGAAAGATTCTAGAGCAGATCATTAAGCAAACGGTCTGTGAGCACCTAGAAAGAAACGCTGTGATCACTAAAAGTCAGCATGGGTTTCTGAAAAATAAGTCATGCCAGACTAATCTGATCTCATTTTTTGACAGAATTACAAGCCTGGTAGATGAAGGGAACACTGTGGATGTAGCCTATATTGATTTCAGCAAGGCCTTTGACAAGGTGCCCCATGATATTCTTGTAAAGAAGCTGGTAAAATGTGGGCTAGACAATGCTACCATTCAGTTGATTTGTTACTGGCTTACTGACTGAACCCAAAGGGTGCTCATCAATGGCTCCTCCTCATCCTGGAGAGTAGTGATTAGTGGGGTGCCACCCAGTTCTGTCTTGGGCCCAGTCTTATTCAACATCTTTATCAATGACTCGGATGATGGGCTTGAGGGCATCCTGAGCAAGTTTGCAGACGACACCACAGTGCCACCCGCGTCCCTTTTAAAGATGTACATTAGTTTAGTAAAGTTTATTTGGTTTAAAAAACCTGCTTCCCAAATGGCCACCAACTCCAAATGCCAAGTGCATAGAACACGATGCTCTAGGACAGTTTTCACAGAATTTTAAAATGTATCATCTGGATGTTGATTATTTTAGAATACTTCAAGTTATTGGCTCGGTGCAATTCTGCTGGTTTACAGCAAGAAGCGATCTAGTTCACTGTGGCTGGCTGGATAAGAAAAGGAAATAAAATCTGATGATTTTACGTGCTTCGTGCTAGTACTCTTAGTTCTAAACTTGTAAGGACCTATTCCAAAAGGTGATGTAGGAAAGGGGCCCTCCACAGGATTTTTCCCCCTCCCCAGTTTTTTCCTTGTTCTCTGCCCATGCAACATTACTGGCATGAAAATGTCTCCCATATCCAAGCAAGGATTCATTTAACTAAAGTTGACTTCCGCTGCTGCACATAAACTCTATATGCTAACATTCCCAGCATCCCATTTGTGATATCTGATGGACTCATTGACAATATCAAGCCCCTGTCTAGAAGCACCCACATGCTCATGTTGCAATAAATACATGAGATGCCCTTCCTCGTCGTAAGAGGACAGCAAAGGTTAACATGTAGGTACAGTATTCTGGCATACCTATTCTACTAGCTGTTATTTCATTTCCACTTCCCCACTGCTACTCTCACAGCTAACAGGGCAGAAGCCAATTGTCAGCCTTGCTACTGCTGAACTTAATTCCCTCATGTGTCTTGGCTTTACACTTGAAATGATTTTATTCTCATTCGAGTACTACCTGTCCAGTCAACGGATTATTCTGGTCTCCTGGCCTCTTTACATAATAGTTTAGTTGCTCTACGTACACCTGTTATGGGGTGAGGTGGATAAAGAAACTTGAATTTTGAAAGAAAAAATTAATATCTTGTTATTTTGTTTTTCCTTCAAACTCAAAACCAATTCGTCGGTGACAACCCCACAGCCCCTTCTCCCATTTTCATCCTTCTATTGAATCACGGTGGTTCGGATCCGAAGGGCAGCAAGTGGATTTCAGGTTGCTTGGTATAGCTTCTCATGTGGCCTTTGGAGATGCAACTGGGTGCAGAATAGAGGCTGCAATCAATAGGGAAAATGTCCAAAACTCTGATGTAGAAGTCCTTCAGGTATGCACATGGAGCTCTCAACACTGAAGATGTGCATTGCTACTCTTCTGAGCAATAAAAAGCTTACCTAGTTTGGGGATTTTCAATCATGTAATGTATGAAAAAACAGAATCACAAATTAACCAAATATATAGACCTATGTATGTGGGGAAAACCTCTGTGAGAACTTTTGCATCCCTGGAGACTCTATAGGCAGCCCTAGCAATTTGCATTGTGTGTTCGAAAACACAATAAATAAGAATAGCCTGCTGGATTAGGCCAATGGCCCATCTAGTCCAGTATCCAGTTCTCACGGTTCCCAACCCAATGCCTGTGGGAAACCTGCAAGCAGCACAAGATAACTCTCCCCTCCCATGGTTTCCAGCAAGTGATATTCAGAAGCAATGTCGCCTCCAAATGTGGATCTAAAGCTAGTAGCTATTGATAGCCCTCTCCTCCATGAATGTGTCTAATTCTCTTTCAAAGCCATCAAAATTGGTGGCCGTTACTGCCTCCTGAGGGAGTCAGTTCCATAGTTTGACTATGGATGAAGAAGTACTTCCTTTTATCTGTCCTAAATCTGCCAACATTGGGTGTCCACAAGTTCTAGTGTTATGAGTGAGGGAGAAAAACTTTTCAAAGTCCTCTACACAATAAAATAAATATTTAGTGAGATTCTGCAACTTATCGCAAAGAAAAAATATGTAAGGATCACTTCAGTCTTTGTTCCAATAAAATGATTCCTGCAACCCACATCATCTTACATTTTTAACAAGGACACCCTCAACAAGGAGCTACTACATTATCCATGCTTAACATAGAATGTCATACTCTGTTATCAGTATATTTTCTATATTCATCCTGCTTGTGTCTATGTGTTTTATCAGAACATAGCATGCAGAATCAGTCCATCTAGCCCAGTACTGTGGCATCAGCTCTCCAGGGTTTCAGACAGGATTCTCTCCTGTACATGCTAGGATTTGAACTTTCCCAACCTTCCAGTCCCTTAGATATAATTCGGTTCATTAATTTCTGAATATTCTGACACTGCATGACCTATCTGGGCTCATCACGCAACACAAGACTTTTAATGTTGTGCCTTGCTTATAGTAGCACTGCAATCCTAGTCTGGTTCTTGCCCAGGTGTTTCTCATTCAATTTCCACATGAGAATATCAGCAGAGTTTTAGGAACAGTGACTTTGTTCAGCCAAACCATTTGTGACAGCCCATGCTCAGATTTTTATCACTTTACATAAAACTCCATCAGTGGCTCTTGCGCTCAGCCACACCTGGAACAGCATATGGTTTTGATCCTAATGTTGTTGATCCAAATGTTTCAAGAGAAGCAAGTATGTTTCTCAAAAGTAAAAAAAAACTACATGTATCTCATTCTGTTCCTTCCCCCCAATATTTGTAAATGTATTTATAACCATGTGAAATGTTATAAATATAAGAAGGAAAAATCAGCCAAGTTCCCCCCTCCCCGAAAAAAACTTTTAAAACTTTTTTAAAATCGTCAGATAAATACTCATTAAACATTTGGCTTTGTGATAAAGGCCATGTTAGAAAGAGCATGTTAGAAAATCTGTTCATTGATGTTTTCCAAAAGACTGAAAAGAATATATGAACAGAAAACTTTCAACACATTGGAATAACAAACTTCAAAGCTGAAGCTGACCTTTGTTTTTCCTGCAATATCATTTTACAGATGAACCAACTAATTTTACTACGATGCTCACATGAATAACTTGTTCCATGCAGGGCACTGGGAGCTAAGATGAGTTCTTAGTATAGAGAGCATGAGGCATAAAGCACATCAAAGTTTGTTTAATAGCATTATGAATAATAGCAAATCTCTTCCACGGAGTTGCCTTTTTAATGTCTTTCATCCATTCTTTAACCAGAGGCAATGCTTATGATTTCTGGAGTTTAAAAGATAGCTGGTGCTTAGTTAACAGAAAGAATGAATGGATAAATGCCTGGTGAAATTGTGAGCAGCATCTGAATGACATATCAGAAAGTAATAAAAGAAACTAGAGCCAACAAAAGAAATGTCAGATTTCATAGTTTCAAAGAGCTGGGAGGTTTCCTGGCCAAATTGTTTGATCTAGACAATCTAGAGTAATTTTTGCTGTTTTATATATAATCTCAACGGTCCTTCTTGTTCATATATTGGGACCATAAGAGCTGGATCAGCAGAAGAGCTGACAAAACATTGACCAAGATGGTGGTCACTTCACATCAGCCACACATAATCTGGGCCTATATTTCTATATCCTGTTGAAACATTCAATTTGTATTGAATATCTAGGGTATAGAAATAAAGCACAGTGCCATTCATTATTATTGCAATAGCTCAGATTTAATATGTTGCGCATCTCAAGGGTTCAAAGCACCGCCTATCTCTGCAGTTGTTACAACAGTCCTGTAAAGTGGGCCAGCATTGTTTGTAAATGGGATTGCAGATATGCAGAAGAGAGGAAAGCTGAGGCTGTGAGAATAGTGGCTTGCCTAATGCCACCTAATGAGTTCATGGCTGACAAAAGATTGGAAATAGTAATTTTCCAACTCACACTTTTAAGCACTATATTGTTTATTCACTTCAAAACACACACACACACACACACACACACACACACACACAAATTCTTCTTCGCCTGTCTAAAAGTGCAATCTTAAACACACTTACCTAGGTGTAAATCCCATTAAACTAATAGGGCTTACTTCTGAAAAGGCATGCAAATGATTGCACTCTCAGACGACAACCCTACTTACATCTACCTGGGATTAAGCCTCAAAGAACACAGTGTGACTTTCTTCTGAACAGATGTGAATGGGGTTTTCCTGTTAAGCACCTAACCTATCCTTTACTGTACATTTTATTGGCCCTTCTATCATTAAAAATATATTTAGCTAAGATGATCCAATACTGTTTCTGTGCCCGTTTAGGTAATTAACACCTTTCCATACTGGCCTATACTTTTCTTGCCATTGTTACTTTAAAAGGCATTTAGTTCTGGCAGCCTTGAGTAGTGCTTAGTTACATCATTAAAGCAATCAGCACTACAGGGAATTCTTATAATGTGTATATTATAAGGATAATTTTTATTACCTTGCGGTTCCTTTAGGGGTGTGGTTGTTACATTATAAACAAGCCATGGTAGCCCTAAGGGGGAACACATAAAAGTAACTCCTTTCAATGAGTGCTTAGATTGAAACTGACAAGGTAATTGACAAGAATGTTTTTAATAGGCAGGATTTATATCAGTCACTCTGGGGCTCCACAAATTAGGCCATCAGCAGCATGTTTACAAGTGCGTACATGTTCTAAATAACATGTTTTTAGTGTAGGCAACCCATGACCACATCCACCCAACATATTACCTGGTTCAGTGGGCACGACACTCACCTGGAGCTTTTCCTCGGGCTAAAGCAGGTAGGGCAAAATCTCTTGAGGATCGCTCAGATCTTTGTTGCTGTTCTTCAAGTTAATATTTATGAGAAATGTTTTTCGTTTCACAACTCTAAGAGTATTTTAAGAAGTGCAATATTAAGAAGTGGAAAACCAGATCCACATCATTTCCAGTTTCCATCAAGGTTATACATCCATCTTCACAAAAGGAGACATTCCAGATTCATCTTATACGCTATAGTAAAAGCAAGAAATGCCCAGAAATTCTCAAAGAAAATAACCAGGAAAAAGAAACAAACTATCTCAATATCTCTATTACTTAAGACATTTTTTAGAACATACATACCAGTATAGGTTCTGTATCATTCTTGTTTCCTTGTCATTCTCCCAGGATGAATGTCTACAGAGGGAGCCAACGTTTGTCCACATACAGCTTCCGGGTCATGTGGCCAACATGACTAGGCCGCTTCTGGCGAACCAGAGCAGCGCCCGGAAATACCGTTTACCTTCCCGCCGGAGTGGTACCTATTTATCTACTTGCACTTTGACATGCTTTCGTACTGCTAGGTTGGCAGGAGCTGGGACTGAGCAACGGGAGCTCACCCCGTCGTGGGGATTTGAACCGCCGACCTTCTGATCAGTGCCACCTGTGTCCCACCTTTACCTTTAATTATTTCAGGCATTCAGGAGAATTCTGAAAACTCATTTGTATCAGTGGATTCCTTCTAATATAATTTTTCTGAAATTGTTTTACTTGGACAAACATTTGGCTAAATGTTGTGTATTACTGGTTTGTATTCATTTATGTGATACAGTGGAACCTCAGTTTAATGAACACTTCAGTTTACAAATTTTCGGTTTACGAACGCCGTGGACCCATCTGGAACGGATGAATTCACTTTCCATTACTTTCAATGGGAAAGTTCGCTTCAGTTTATGAACGCTTCAGTTTATGAACAGACTTCCGGAACCAATTACACCCATGCTTCGGGTTAAGTACGCTTCAGGTTGAGTACTCCGCGGACCCGTCTGGGACGGATTAATCCACTTTCCATTACTTTCAATGGGAAAGTTCGCTTCAGTTTATGAACGCTTCAGTTTATGAACAGACTTCCGGAACCAATTGTGTTCATAAACCGAGGTACCACTGTATTTTAATTGGTATTGCATTTTATTCTGGGATGAGGTTTTTGTCCTTAGAGGCATCCTAAAAGAAGTGGCCTCAGTATTTATTTAGTTTGGAATACCTACTTACTATATTTCTACCAGATAACCCAGTACCATTGTCCCAATAATACTATTATCTGGGCTGCGCACGTAACAACAAAACACCATTTTAAAATATTATATAAAATCGCAATTTGCACAATAACAGATTTTATGCAGTGGAAAGAGAAATAAAAGTTGACTGCTTAAAAGTATGCTCATCATAAACTGTGGTGAGAAATGCTAAAATAATGTGCTTATTTTAAAAGGCTTGGAGGGTGGAAAGAATTCACCTGGTGCCAAAAATATTACAAAGAAGATGATTGGCATTCTCTGGTGACAGCATCCCACAGCTAAGATGCCACCAATGAGAACACCACCTTCCTTCCATTGGTGGGACAGAGGATCTCAGGGTTTGGTTTGGTATATCTATGGGGAAATCTTTTGGGTACCATGTTGCAAAGCCATTAAGATCTTGTGCGGAAAACTGCTCTCTCTCTCTACCAAAAATTAAAACCTAGATAGGTATCGTTTATGTAGAAATGCTGAACAATCAACAAGATAAACTCTTCTTACTCCATCCTTTGTTGTTTCTCCTACATCAAATTATACTTTGCAATCTACTCAGAGCATGGACTTCTCTGCTTTTACACAGCATAAAGCACCATTCAAACCAGTGGAAATAATAATAATAATAATAATAATAATAATAATAATAATAATAGCAAATATTTAATATTTGATAGTATTCCAAATTAATTATCTCTTACAAAATCAGTCCTTTTTTTAATCCTTTCCTACATATTTTTCTGCTCAACAGGTAATAAACAAAGAGTGACCCAGCAAAATGATAATTTTAAGAAACAAACTACTATTTTTTTCGGGTGGGGGGAGTTGCTGAAGGTGTTTTTGGTAACCAGGAAAAAAAACAATGGTGTTTATTAGCTGTGTTTCACTTAGTTAGCATGGTTTATGTGTATCTCACTTTCCAACTGTCAGCTGTCAACTGAAATGATGGGGGCTGACAGATGAGAATCTTAAAAGTTCAGCTCCTTTCAAATGTGCTAAATGAACAAGAGCTGCTTAATTTGGGCTCTACTGAAACCAACAAAAAGCCCTTGTAAGTATGCAAGGTTTTATTCCACTTTTGCATGCTTAGTATGCACAGAGAATTTTAAATGCTTTTCAACCAGATACACTGTTAATTCTATGAGTGAGAAAGATTTCATTAAGCAGACTTCAGGCAATACAAACGGTAATCCTTTAAAAATACAATAAAATCTGAAATTCACAGTATATGACCCACACCCAATGACAACTTCTATATTGTCTCGCAATCTTCAATTGCCCCAGTTCTTCTATTACGTCATGAAACATTTTTGATACACTATGTTAAAAAAATCTTAAATACAAAGCTCTCACAAAAGTGAAAATGATCTCATACTAACGTAGTTAAATACTTCTTCTTTTTACCTAAAAACTTTTTAAAGGGGGGGGGCTATTCAACTTGTCCTAAACAAACAAAAAGGTATTACTCATTTGTACTGCTTGCTTAATTATCTCTCTCTATTGCATTTTCAATCTGAATAGGTTTCTGATTTGCCAACCCGTTTTCCTAGCTGTTTTGAAGTACTGATATTTCAATAAATAATTACATATAGTCTGCAATGTTTCATTGCTACTATTTTAAACAGGTTTTGAATGCACTGAATGAAGAATGCTTGCTTACGTCCATTCACAAGTGACAACTTGCCAAAGAAGCACAGGGCTTTCAGCGGGCAAAATGTGTGCATCGATGAAGTGCTGATATCGCAGGGAAATAGTTTTTACTATTTTAAAATAAAACACAATGTGCATAGTAATGGAAATAAGAAGTCTACTAAACTAATGCTTTTCATTAAGCATTAGGGCAATGGTGAAGAACATGTACCCCTCAAGGTGGCATTCTGCTACAGTTCTCATCATCCTTCATCATCGACCATGCTGGCTGAAGCTGATGGAACTTGGCATCCATCAAAATTTGGAAAGCCACAAGTTCTCAGCTGCTGCATTATGGATTTGTCCCAGCGAAGCCTTGGTGAGTGCCTCCCACTTGGAATACCAGCATTATTCTTAAGGCACTGTAAAGTTTTACCAGTCTGGCAATGAAGCCATGGAATGTCCAGTTCTAATACTTGCAGAGGGCCAGATAATTCTATAAAGAAGCTATTGCAAACATATGGATGGATTAGCAGGTCAGATTCAGACAAACCTAAAACTTCCTTCTCACTGACCTGTAGTACTGAAATGTCTGTCTCTCAAGGAAATATCTACTGGAAATCTTAATCAGGCTACCATATAATATTTGCAATCACAAAGTTAATTTGTGCTGAACAACAGATTCTAAAATAAAGTGGACCAGAAGCAAAACAATCCTTTTGTCCTCTGTTTCCATGCTTGTGCCACCGTGTTTTGCGTTCAGAGGCCACTCACATGCCGCTGCGTAGTGAAGTGCAAAGTCAAAAACATTCTTGTAATTATATCATTGCCACGCAGGCTATTGAGCCCATCTTGAGTGCTTGTTGAAACCAACATGCGCCTTTCACTGATGGCAGCCACTTGAGCAGCTCACTGTAAAGAACAAAAGGCCATGTGAACCTTATAGTGGAACAGAGTCAGAGAAAAGTTGCCTGACTACCCATTCAAGACTGGGCTGAGTTTCTGAATTTATTTCCCCAGTTTTTGGCCAAGATTCCCCACCACATGTTTTTTTGGTGACCGGTCATTGTCTTGATTTGTCTGCTTGGTGCTTTCAGTCTGATACCTATTAACATAAATTAGCCACTACTTGTTTTAAACTAAGAGAACTTCATGGAGACAAGGAACCAAGTTTGTTCTGTATTTATTTATTTGTTGTATACACCTAGTTAACGAATATTGAGGATTAAGTTCATACAACCATTTGAAACACACCTGTACCTCATATATACTAGATGAGCACTATGCTCTGTCAATGCAACTGCCGTGTGGAAAAGGATATGACCTAAGTGTCCTCATCGGCCAGACCAGGCCCATCCCATCCACTACTCTGCTCTGTTCTGCCTATTTTCTTGGCCCGTCTTTGTGCTGATGAAGTGATCCAATGGACTATCTGCCAATTGATTTCTCATGATGGTGGTGTGTTCCATGTTCCGTTGGGGCAGTGGACCTTCTGCCAAATCTTATTACCCCTCACAATTTGAAAATAGGATTGCTCTGATACCATTTAGAGTAGTACCTCGGTTTCAGAACAGTCTGGTTTAAAAACGATTTGGTTTACAAAACCGGAAATAGTGTCTTGGTTTGAGAACTTTACCTCGGTCTAAGAATGGAATCCGAACGGTGGAAAGGCACTGGCGGCGGGAGGCCTCATTAGGGAAAGCGCACCTCGGTTTAAGAACCGTTTTGGTTTAAGAACAGACTTCCGGAACGGATTAAGTTCATAAACCGAGGTACCACTGTATTTATTTATAATTTTTAATATTTAAAATAGATGTTGCATATGTTATATAGAGAAAGGAGAAGGAAACAATATTTTTTTATTAAAAAAACCCAAAACCAAATGCAACAGACATTAATAATTAAAGAAATAACAGAAATTCACAACAAGCAACCATTGTGTACATGTGTGTCCATGAGCAGCCAGGATGGGGAGATTCAATTATTGGCAGTCTTGCCAAGTGTCCATTGTTGACTATGCATACGGATCCATGTAGAGGGTCCATATGTCCCAAAAATTTCCATCCTTTTTTCACTTATGGAAGGTCATTTTCTCATGTGCTCTAATACAGTCTTTCAGTACCTCAGTTTCAATGAGGTTTTTATTACCTCGGGTATCGTTTCCAGTACAACGTGCTATATCAAATATATTTTATTTACCCTATTCATAAGAGGCTCATATTCTGTTTTAGGGGAACTCTTAACATTCTTTTTAATTATAGAGGGAGATGTTTTTGATTATGGGACGTTTCAGTGATAATTCTGTGTTTATATTTAAGTCACTAATGAGGATCATAACTCCTTTAAGTCAAGGACAAGTTACTCAATGTAATATTTGCATGGGTCAGTAGCGAGGTCAGTGGTCCCTGTGAGGGAAGATGCATGTTTCCAATTGGTCTTGAATAACAGACATACAGCCTAGGCCTGGGAATGATGTGCAGTTGAATTACACAGCAGGGAACCTTATAACTGATTATTTCTGCTTCTGATGATGCATCGAAGTAATCGGTGAGAAATAAAAATTTTTTTTCAGGTCATCTTTTTAAAAAACAAAACAAAACAGGAAATGAAGTGTGCATTTTTCCAGTGGTGATGTTTGTTTTATCCAGCTGTGATGTTGAATGAAATCCATACAAACCACCACAGATATTAAAATTACTTAAATCTCCTTGTGTTCTATTAGCAAATAACCATGGAGCCATTCCTCTTCAGTTCTGCCTGCCCTGACGTCAAAGCTGCAAAATTCCAAATATTTTCAAATTAAAAGAAACTCACAGAATTCATCCAGAATGGGCATGCCATAAATGTGTCAAACGGATGGCCCTCTAGTCATTTTCATTTTCAAAGGTTCTAGTAATGAGAGGAACAGAAAGAAATTGAAGCCTCTGACCCCAATCCTTGTATTATTTAATTGGAATCAGATAAAATGAGATTCAGAGCCAATAATAATTCTGGTAAAGTTTTGTTCGTGGTTTTTGAAAACCCGTAGATGTCCTACAATGTAGCTTGTGCGCAAACTAAATCACCCATCTATCTGTTTTATTATTATTATTATTATTAAAATAAACTTGAGCAAAATTGATCTCTGCAACCATCTTGTTCTAGCTAAAGAACCACCATTGGATTTTTCCAAATCACAGCACAGTGATTTTTTTTGTCAAAATATATTCTAATCATTTGTTCAATTGCGCTCATCTACATCCAAAATAATGTTTCCAAGCCTTGAGACAAAATTTTGTTTTGCTTTTAGAGAAGCAGTCTTACGTATCTTTTTCACATCTAAAAAAAACTTGAGTGAAATGTTGTCTGTTTAACTAATGCCTCTGCATGTTCAGAGCAGCTACTTATCCACTGCAATTGCTTTACCACATTAACCCATTATTGATCTTAGACCTGACCTGACCTGTACTCCTGAACACATCCCCCTGAGCAGAGTGCATATATTGTGGCTATATATATACTGTTTTAACTCCTTTTTAGGTTTTTTTGTTTTTTGTTTAGATTTTAAATGATTGTACCCTTCCCTCCTTATGATGGTCGACAACTGTAATAAAGTGTTGTTGTTGTTGTTGTTGTTGTTGAGGACAGTGCATATAGGCAGTGCTTTATTTCTATTAGAAATGTTTCGGGGTACTCTCATTATCCTACTCATATTGAAATACTGCCCCTCAGTGAGGCCAAACTTATATTCACAAAATGTTTAGGGGTATGCTTCCCCCTGCGTCCCTTCCCCCCCCCCAGAAAAAGCACTTCATATAGGATAGCACTGCTAATTACTTGGAGGTCTGCATTGCGTTTGCCACCTAATTTCAACATTCAGATAGGTTTCTCCAGTTGAATGAAAAGAGTCTAGGAGTTTTTTGAACTCAATGTGGATATAATTTTAAGGGATTAGAAAGCTATAAACTCCCTGGCTGCTTCACTGCCTTTATGTACTTTCTGATTAAAGAAGTCCAAATAAGAATAGTGCATTTATTATCACGGGTTCCATTAAACGATACTTTAATTAAGACTAGCTGCTCAGTTCTTTCGCGACATGCAAGCTTCTCTATGCATGCTTACATCTAAGGTCCCCCAATTATCTGCAAGACAGCAGTTACAGAGTGTCAGGGACATTTTGCCATTTGCCCAAATGGTTCTTAAATTGCTGAAAGGCAAGTCTTTGGTGGTGGTATGGAGTGGAGGCTCTGTGCGAATAATTCCAGGGAAAGGAAATGATAATAATTTCCAGTGCAAACCAATGTATATAGCCAATATATATATCTCAAATACGAATAAAAGCAAGACCTTATTCAGAAAGGGTGCAAAAGGTGCACAAGAAAGCAGAATCAAGCGTTCGCTCTGTCATTTTGTAATTTGATTTCTTCCTTTAAAATCTGCAATTAATTATCAACCCGTTTCTATGCATTTTTCCCCTTTCTTTCCTTAAATGTGAGGGGAGTTCTCCCTGTAAACTAATGAACTAAAGTGAATCCAAATAGAGACCAGCTGGCTGAATTACTAAGTAATTTTATACACATGATTGACTTTATGATCGTCTCACTAAAGTAACTAGTCTTTATTCTCACAATCAGTACCAACAAAAGTTCCAGGGGAGAAGAGGGTGATTGAAATCAGGAGAACAAGGAGAGGTTAGTTTGATATCCTACAGTACACTCTTGCAGACTTTTTTTTTTTTTTTTTTTTTGCATAATCAACCCTGAATTACAGGTCCTTGTAGGCTCAAAAGCAACACATAGTGAATAGCTGCCTCTGAGACATAATCAGCAACCAATGCCTAAATAATCATTACAGATATTCCATTAACAGCATCTTGCTGTGTGGCATTTTAACCATACAAATTGTTTGTTTCTGTTTTGGGGATTTTTAAAAAACAGATTGTAACCTCTACAAGAGTTTCCTTTGGGCATCTACCGCTTGCTTCTTCTTTTAAATTTCCCCTTCCCCAGCTTATAATTTATTAGTTTCTTTGCAACTGCATAATGCTTTTGAGGGGGAGAGTACAAGATCAAGTTTTTTTTTTTAAAAAAAAAAAAACTAAAACCTGCTGTTTGAATCCATGGAACCTTTGCTCACTTCGAGCCAACTAAAATCTGATGAAACAAAACAGGGATAGGGAGAGGTGAGAAGGTTAAATGGTTAGGAATTCCCAAGGGAATCTGTTTTTACAGCAGGCAGTATTTTCCCAAAATATGTATAAAATAAGAAGCAACAACCGCTTTTTCAACAAAAGACTAAACAAAAATATGAAAACAGATATCCTTTCAGGCTTTTCCTAAGAGTCACCACATTTGCATTTCATAAAAAATAACATGTTGTAAAAAAAAAGGGTTAATGATTTATTGCAATACAACAGAGAGCGAAGAAAGATGCAGAGTAGTAACTTTACATCAGCATGTTGTATAATTGCAGATCAGCAAAGCTGATAGCAGTTCTTGTCTATTTCTCAACTTAGCCTGTTGGCTTGCTAGAATACGAAGGTGATCCAGGCAGTTAACACAACTGCTTCTATGCATCCTCCAAGGAGGAGAGTTTGGCGAGCAGGGATCTCGGGATCATAACGCAATAGAAATTATAGGAAGGGTGCTAGAGATAGGTAAGCACCCTTGAATTCACTTCAAGAACCACTTGTGCCCTTCAGGTGATATAAAGCTGAAGAGGATGAAGTTTTGACAGGGCTTAGAAGGTACAGGTGCTTGAAGGACAAAGTAGCCCTTCTCTGGATACTACCCTGTCTTGCTGCTGAAGAGACAGAAAGGCCCGTGGGGATGCAGGGTGCATTAGCACTCAGCACATGGTGAAATAATATTGGCGGGCCAACCATCAGGCAGCAAATGATGCATGGAGCATCATTTCCTGCCAAAGGAATTATGGGGCTTGTAGTCCAGCCCACACCATAACAGTGGAAAAGGACTCGCCCTGTGTCATTTGCTTGCCAAGAACCTCAAGTCCCCACTGCAGCCTTTCAGTGAGTATTTCAAACACCACTATCTGTATTATTGCAAGTGAAATCAAAGCAGGCACAATCTTCCTAGAGGTGGCCTCCTCTCTTACCTTTCCTCCCTCATTCCTCCGCCAGCTGCTACTGACTTATCTTCCAGCAATTAAACCAAAGCAAGGTTATTATTCTTGTTACAATTTATTTCCTGCCCTTCGCCCTAATGTGCCAGGGTTGGTTGCAACAATTAAAATGCAACATTAATATATATATATTTAAAAAACAAGAACAACAACATTAAAACAGTTTAAAGCAACTTAAAATTACAGGAATAAGGTGGGTTCGAACCCCCATGATGGGGTGAGCTGTACGCCGGCTCCCTCGGCCAGTAAAGCAAGATGAGCGGCGCAACCCCAGAGTCGTCCATGACTGGATCTAATGGTCAGGGGTCCCTTTACCTTTAAAACATTCACGTCAAGTGTCAAAAGGCAGGGTAAAGAGGCACATCTTCAGCATCCACTGAAAGCTGTGAAATGAAGGTGCCAGAGCCACCTCCTTGGCAAGGGAGCTCTACAACTTAAAGGATGCCACAGAAAATGCCCTCTCCTGACCACCAACCCTTCTGAGGGCAGTGGAGCAACAAAGGGCATGCCTTTCACTTAGCCCCTGAAATGGACTGTAGTGAAGAAGGGAGTCTTTCAGGCATCGGTGGGTTTTGTCATTAACAGCTTTAAACATGAATTATAAATCAGCAGCAGCAGGCAGAGGACTGGGGGTACAAGGCGAGGGAAGGCAGGCCTGCTTTTAATCTGCCTTACAATAATACAACACGGGTGCTTGCGTACCTGAGCAAACCTACCTAGAAAATGGCTCTGTCCCAATAGTTCTTACACTTTTCCTGGCTCTTGATGTTCGCTCCTCCAGGTCCTTTCCTCTGTCTGCTCTTTCCAAAGCTACATGGCAGGCAGGTGAGCATGATAATGATAGGAACTCTGCCCTTATTGGGATGCTATTGTCCTTTCTGCTGCCATGACTGTGAATAACTTCCCAGGAAGGTTGCTCACTTCTAATCCAATCTATGGTCCATGGGGTCACGAAGAGTCGGACACGACTAAACGACTAAACAATCCAATCTTGAAAACTGTATACTCCATTGCTTTCACAAAGACAAAGTCCTGTTTTTTTAATCTGAGATGGCCATCCATAGTTCTCATCCCATTGTTTTCTCTCAGTCGTTTAAGCAGAGCCAGCCTTATTTCAAACAATCTCTCATTCATTCAGTTTATAACTGATTACAGTACAGCAATAGGAAGCATGATTAAAAACTTGACACTTTTTAAAGATATATGAATACAGAAGTACAGAACCTTAATGGAAACTCATACTACGGAATGGCAGTGCAAAAGTCTTTAAATTTATATGAGAACAAGTAAGGGGAATCCTGCATTGTTTGAGTATAAGAGCTTCTGTACACTATCGGTTTAAAAGTTCTTGAATTCAGAAATCAGTGACTACTGAATCTAGAAGGGAAGCTTAAGGGATCACTGTAGGTAGGTACAAGGCAGTGACTGGAGGTGGGGAGAGAAATTGTTTTTCTCCATCTCCTCCTATCTTACAAACAAACAATGGCCACTTAAGCGATGTAATATTACAATTACTTTGAAGCTAATTGGACTAAATCTTATGTGATAGGTCAAGGCTGAAAGACTCCATTTTTTCAATCCACTTACTTTAAAACATATAGTTTGTAGCAAAATGTGTTCCGAGGGTTAAAAAAAAAGTGGGGGGGGAGATGAATTATTACTTTGACAAATGAGGCTGTTGTTTCTTTGTATTCATACTTTTTATTTGTATTCCACTTTTTTGCAAAAAGAATAATGTTCAAACTGGCTTATAATAAAGAAAATAGGAGTGTGTCACAAAATCAACCATTGCAAAAACAAAATTCATAATAACCATAATAGCCACAAGTTTGTGTTAATAACTTTACACTTGCTGGCAAATGCAACAAGGATGGTTCACAGTTTCACCTTCGCCCTAGAAACACCTCTCCCATGATATTTCCCAAGGTTCTTCTCCTGCAGTGATTTGAAAGCCAAGGGGTGGGGTAGCTATGCTGCCTAAGCCTTTCTCCCATAGTCAGAATAACAGCTTCAAAACATGCTAGGATCCAACAAGAAAAATATCGCTGCCATACTTGTTATACTGAGAAAGGCTATACCTGTTGAATGCTGCCTTTTACACAGGCTTCTTTGCTTTCCTACTATTCTGTCCCATTATGAGTAATTATAAGGCATTATGCAATGTAAGTCTTGTCCTGTTTGTTTGTTTGTTTGTTTGTTTAAGTATTTCTGTACCACATGATGCGTTGTCAGAACGGTGTCCAACACTAAAACATAAAACACCATTGAAACAATACAGATAATCATTAAAGTGACTCGCTAATCACAGGGGCGCCTTAAGGTTATCTGGCGCCATGGTGCAGGGATCCCTCAGGTGCCCCCACCCCACATTTCCCTCCGGGCAGGCAGAACCTCTCCCTCAGGCCCCTCTGCAGCCCACCTCGCTCCCCCCCCACGCCGCCATGTTTCTTGCCCAACGCGGGTAGGACCGACGACGGTGACGACGGACTCGCGCTCCGCCGGGCAGGGCCAGGCGCACGGGCAGCCGGAGGGGGCGGCCCAACAGGCGGGGACGCTGCCAGCTGTGCTCTGCCTCCGCCTGCTCGGCAGAAGCGGCTGCGCAGTGCTGCCATCCAGGGAGCCCTGGCTGTTGCGCTGACGGGAGGCTCGTGACCAGCTTCCCTGCAACAGCGCCCACAGTCGGAGAAGAGGCGAGCGAGGGCGGCACTGCCGGCGAGGCTTGAGGCAGCTCCTCCGGCAGGGAGGAGGCTCTGGGTGCAGCGCGGCATGGCAGAGGCGCCCTCCAGAACTTGCCGCCATGGCGTCTTGCGCCAGTAGCCTCTATGGCTAAGACGCCCCTGGCTATTCAACTTAAACAGCTGCAGAGGCCCGTTGGCATAAGAAGTTCTTCGCAAGAAGCCTGAAAAACAAATGTTTTGGGATGGTTGCCAAATATCTGGTGGAAGAATATTCCACAGCATAAGCCTAGCAACACTAAATGCCTGACTTCTAGTTGAGGCCTGTCAGGTCTCTGTAACACAGGCGACATCTAACACCTAACAATTTCCAAATTGTTCAGGGCTTTAGAAAAGAATATTGAAACTGTTTTTGATGGCCTCCTGTCAGGAGTATGGGCAGGAGTCAGGCTCTGGGGCCTGTAGTGCCTTGCAGGACTGGGGCCTGCCTCAGCTTGTGCTGGGGAAGCAAGGCGTGGCCACACAGGTGAAGACCTCAGCTTGTGCTGGAGAGGCGAGGAGTAGTCACCCAGGTGAGGCCACTTGAGATCTCACTGCACCTGGTGGCAGGAGCTGGGAGGGATAAAAGCCCAGCATTTCCCTTCAGCTCTTTGCCACAGCAACGCTATCCCTGCCTGGTTGCATCTGGCCTCCTGCTCCATGGACCCTTGCTTTGCCGACGTCTTGATCCTTGCTCCGTGGACCCTTGCCTTGCCGACGTCTTGATCCTTGCTCCGTGGACCCTTGCCTTGCCAACGTCTTGATCCTTGTTCCGTGGACCCTTGCCTTGCCGACGTCTTGATCCTTGCTCCGTGGACCCTTGCTTTGCCGACGTCTTGATCCTTGCTCCGTGGACCCTTGCCTTGCCGTTGTCTTGCTCCTTGTTCCTTGGACCCGTGCCTTGCCGACGCCTGGATCCTCGACCCGTGGACCTTCGCCTTGCTTCTTGTTCCTTGAGCCTTCGCCTTGCTTCTTGCTCCTTGGACCTTCGTCTCTGCCTTGCTCCTTGACCCTGCAACTGCCTGCGGCTGGACCCTCAGCCCTGCACCTGTTCCTGCTTCTACCCCACCATCTTGCCTCTGGTCCTGACGCCCGCCGACCGGACCGTGACACCGCCTATCAAAAACTCATAGGGTAAGGACAGAAGCTACAATGGGAGAAACCAAGCCTACTTTTCAGGGGCATACCCAGGATAAAAATTAGGGGGGGCAAGGGGCGGGAGGGGAGGGGCCACAGTGGGAATGTGGGCGGGGCTACGTTGCCTGCGCCGCCCAGCTCTTCCGAGGAGGCAGCCCCAGGCTCCCGGCGCGAAGTTCCAGAGGCGCGCGGGGAACGCGAGCCTGTGGCTGCCTCCCCGGTCTTCCGAGGAGGCGGCCCCAGGCTCCTGCTCCCGGTGCGAAGCTCCAGAGGCGCGTGGGGAACGTGAGCCTGCGGCTGCCTCCTCCACACCTCCCCGGTCTTCCGAGGAGACGGCCCCAGGCTCCTGCTCTCGGCGCAAAGCTCCAGAGGCGCACGGGGAACGCGAGCCTGTGGCTGCCTCCTCTGCTTACGCTCCCCGCTCCTGCTTAGCGCTCCTCCGCTTACGCTCCCCGCGCGCCTCTGGAGCTTTGCGCTGGGAACGGGAGCCTGGGGCTGCCACGCCTGCGCCCCTCAGCCTTTTGCTTCTGGGGGGGCAATTGCCCCCTCCTGCCCCCCTACCTACGCCCATGCTACTTTTATTATTGCCAGCGCTGGAGTTCTTTTGCACTGCCATACATTTCTCCTACCGGTACTAAGTTCAATGTTTGTCTTAAAAACTATTATTATTCATGACATACCTATCCTCTTTACTATGACTTTGTAAGGTAGGATAGAGAAGAGTCTTGTTTTAGTGTTGTTTGGGGGAGACACATACACACACACCACTTCTACACAGTCCGCCGGGGTGTGCACCACTGAATCCAGTGAGCTTAGTTCCAAGTCAGCAAAGCATACAGCACTTAATTCAGCAACAGCTGGTGGGATGGGGCAGTGGGAGGCCCCATGTTGCTCACCTGGCTTCCCAATGCAGACATCAATGTAGAAACTAAAAGCGAAAGGGGCAGAGAGGTTGGCACAGTGCAGGCACACCAACATAGCCAATCTACCAGTCCCGCTGGTGCGTTCGCACTGTGCCACCTTGCCCTTCCTCCCGTCAGTTACCAGCAGTGACCTCCTCCTTGGGAAGCCAGGCAAGCGACACCTTGCTTTAGCAGCAGCTATTAACATAACTGATTTAGAGAATTCACTGTCATAACGTGGCAATGGCCCCCATGCCTATAAAAGGGAACAAGAAAAAACAATGTTGGAGAAGGCAATCAGTGGCTATTAATCATGATGGCTTTATGTCACTTCCGGTATGGGAGGAGAATCTGCTGGAGAAAACATTAGAGGGCTGTTGCCTTCAAGTCCTGCTTGTGGCCTTCTCATAAGCATCTTCAAGGAGGAACATGACGCTGGCCAGATATATAGCCTATTGATCTGTTCCAGCAGGACCATTTATATGGTCTTTACCCTCCAGGAATTTGGAGGAAATATACAGAGACAGATTCCTGGCAACTTTCCTTAAAGTTAATTGTAATCTGCATAAATGTTACATTTGAGACAAACAAGAGACGGTTTCTAAGTTTGATTCCAGTATTACTAGTTGACTGGTTGACAAGAAGCTATTTTAGCGTTGCTGAAAGCGTGTGCTAATTCTCCGTGTGGCTATTTCCCTCTCTGTGTGAAATACTACCTTAAAAATTACACGGAGCTGGCCCACAATTATAAAATGAAAGCTCCTTGAGCACAGTAAGCAATGTATTCTTATAATGATTGATGACAGATGTCCAATCAGGCTCTTGTTACCGGGATCTGAGCTGGGGTGGGACCAACAGAGTGGTGTGCCAAAGGCCATATGCAAAATGGGAAAGCTGAACAATGTGGATTCACAACTTTCAGAAGAGTGGAGAGTGCTGGGGAAGGTCATCTTTTGTAACTGCAACCTGAGAATGAATGTGGCCTCAACAGATTACTGTAAAACTGGTTTTATTTAGATCAGAACAAAGTTTCCTGCACTTTCCAGCTCTTGTACATTTTTTGTCCTGTAAATATCCTTTACAGCCCTGAGGCCATGACCATATGTCTCTCACATTGGCCAGCCTGAACCCTTTCCATCAGCTGCAGAAAACTTTTCAACACATCTGGTCCAGGCTTTTCGCATCAGCTGCTATAAGCCTCTGTATGTAGTAACTGCAAATCCTTTCCTATTGGCGGATGCAGACTTTGCAGTGCAATTGCCTGTTAAGAATACTGTAGCTGTTACCACAGACCTTTCACATTAGCTAACCAGAGGTTTTACATTTCCACCTCATTAAGGGCCAAGATCTTCTTTCAATTAAAATCAGCGGCATAGCTCACATCAATTTAAATGAGAGCTGGATGAAGCTTTTTGCAGGTGTAACTGGCCAAATCTGGTTTTCCAGATTTCGTTTTATTTTTTAAAAAAATGGTTTGCTAATCAGAGAGTTAAACTGGTAAAATATTTGGCTCAGATTTTTCTCAGGCCCAGCTATGACTAACGTTGTGCCAGTTCAGCTCTGGCTCAAGTTACAGTGTGGTCACATGGAAGCTAGGAAACTGCAGTTCATTTTTTCATCTGAGGCTCCTACCTAGCATCCCAACCTTTGCTTCTGCTATATGTACCAGGCTTCTAGAGTTTATGTCATGGACTGGCTGGATGCAGAGGAACGGTGGGAACCCACAGGGGAAGAAGGCTCAGAGCCAGGGGATTGGTGGTGGGATGACAATGAGTGGTCAGAGGAAGAGGAGGGAGCAGGCTGGGGGCAGGAGGTGTCGGAAACTGAAGAGGTAACAGGGTTTAGTGAGCAGGGAGAGCCTGTGGCAGAGAGCAGTCCAGAGGCTGGAGAGGAGTGGAGGCAGGTTGGTTGCCCTCCTCTGTATATGTTCCTGCTTGTCAATATCCTCCTTAAATTGTGGTGCCCAGAACTGGACATAGTACTCCAGGTGGGATCTACCCAGTGCAGAATAGAACAGTACAATTTACTTCCCTTGATCTGCATACTATATTTCTGTTGATTTAATCATTTTTCTCTCTGTGTGTATGCTGGTATTGCTGGAGGATATGGTCCGACATCACCAACCCAAATGAGGTCAAATATTTACTTAACCCCAGACTAAAATGACAAATGCTTAAATAAAAGAAAAGGTCGTCCACAAAGCCCTTTTACATTTTTCTGAGCCTTTTCATATATATATGTTCCTGCATAAATCACAGTTTGTGTCTTATGCGCAATTAACTAATTGGTATTTTGTTTCCATACAGTGCCCACTCGAATGAATTTTGCATGGCTTGGTTGTAGGTGATAGCCTCACCAATTTGTTAAAATAACGTTCACTGAGAATAAATGTATTAAAAGCAAATGCCATTCATTAAAGCGTACTGTACACACAGAGACTTTTCATCCATAAGAATCTGACTTAGCTTCTGGCACTGTTGGTGATGAATGGTATGAAATGAATATCAGATTAAGATGTGAGACTGCAGAGTTGTGAAAAGATTCCCATGGCACCCTGACTGCACTGACTTTCCTCACACACTGGGGAACGACTAGCTTAAAGTCTGCCATGACATCAATTAAAATTACTGCCACATTATGAAAACAAAATTAGTTGCACTTCTGTCAATTTTATAGCTCTACTTTGATAGCAGAATTCATTTTCATTATGAATGGATGAGGGTCCTGGAGAATTCAATGGTTACTGTGAAATAGTTGTTGCTGTACTTTAACAGATGGGAGAGGGACATTTTTATAACTCACATCTATATTGAGAGGCAAGTTGCTATCAGAGGCGTTCCACATTTCATGGGCACCAAAGGCAAAATTCCTATTGATTGTCATGTATCAGGATTGTCCCTGCATTTTTCATTACACTATGACAAGAATATATCTGGTGTTGTGCTATTGGAAAGTACCTCCCCACAAATATTCACCACAGGAATGGGGAACCCGTGGTCATAGTGGCTAGGGCTGCTGGGAACTGGAGAGCCCCAGATTCCCCACTTCTGATTTTCAGTATGTGTTATGTTCCTTTACTTTAAAAGAAAAAGAAAAACCTTTTTTGTCATTTTGTCTTTCCATTGTTAAAATCATAAAGAAGATGGGTTCTGAATGGTCGCAAAGCTGTTGTTTTTTGCCTTAAAGTTATCCCAATTTAATGGAGATCCTTTAGGGACTTTTGGAAAACTTGTGATGCTGCTGAAACTCATAAATTTCCATGGTATTTCTGAAACTCATAATGCCCAGTTCCATTGTCAACTGTATGCCTACCCTCAATAGTTCTTCTCTGACTTGAGTTGTTTCCAAGCCAGAGAAGAATTCATGGAATACTCAGGACTGCAATACCTCAAGGACTGCCTCTCTTCATATGAACCTATCTGGACCCTGAGATCATATTCTAAATCCCTTCTTCATGTGCCTCCTCCACAAGAGGTCTGGAAGGTGGCAACATGAGAACGGGCCTTCTCTGCAGAGGCTCCCCATTTGTGGAATATTCTTCCCAAGGAGGTTTGGCTGGCGCCTTCGTTATACCCCCTTAGGCGCCAGGCGAAAAAGTTCATGTTAACCAGGCCTATGACTGGTTGACATATGATGTCCTGACATATGATGCCCTTTTAAATGTGCTGTGGAAGGGAGAGTTATTGGTTTGTTTCTGTTCATATTTTTATCATGTATTTTGTGTTTTTTACTTTGTAATTTTATGTTGTGAACTGTCCTAAGATCTATGGGTATAGTGTGGTATACAAATTCAATAAATAAAATAAAAATGCTGACTTCAGTCCATAAAAAAAATATGTGTGATGGGTGCACTAGGCCTTGGCTTTTACCTTAATAAACACACAGAGAAATGGCATATTTTGCTGTGTAAAAGAAAGTGTTTAATGAACCACGAACATCAGAATCTGCCTTATACTGATTCATAGAAGCATAGAATTGTAGAGTTGGAAGGGGCTACATCTAGTCCAACCTCCCTCAATGCAGGAATCTTTTGCCCAATGTGGGGCTTGAACCCATGATCCTGGGATTCAGAGTCTCATTCTCTACCAACTAAGGTATTCTTCAACAATGAGAGATGCAGCCCTTTGGTCAAAAAGGGTTCCCCATGCCCGTATATGAAAAAAACAGTACTCTGTTTCCAGTATTCTGCTATTCCCCAGTACTCTGCTCTGTTTGGTGTGAACATCTCCACAAATGTAGAGAAATGTTCACAAAGGAGCCTCCTCCTTGTCCACTAAAAGTCCTTATATACAGTAGAGCTGTTATGTTGTTCCCCATATATGTAAGGAACCCCTACATCAGGATAATTACCTTTAGACATTAAAAGCGGAGGTGTGTGGTGGGGGGTTGTTGTTGAAGTGGCTATTTATTCATTGATCCATTGTAGGCAGGTAGGACTCTAGCAGGCTGCTAAATGAATCATGCAGTCAATAATGTAACAAGACACATTGGTAGACCACAAGGACAGTGAGCCAACTTGTGTAAAAGCAATCCTCATCTTTTTTTAATGCACGCAAAATTGGGAAATAAAATATAAGAGAACATGTACTAATAACACAACCCAGTGGCCAATTTTTAATTTAATAAACACTAGCCCTTTTCAGGCATTTGCCGTGTTATAATGCTGCATTTTAATGTGGGGAGGGAGGAGAGAGTATGTCCACAGTAGGATCTACCCCTGACTTCTCTGTGTTTATTGCCATATTTTTTTTAAAAAAGAGGCTATTTCCGTGCATGTGCAGACACCTCTCTGTGCATTTGGGAATCCTGGTACTAAACCAGCAATTTCCTAATGGAAAGGGTAAATCAGTAATGAGGGAATAAATAAATCAGTGGGTTCAAATCATAGTGAAATGTCCTGCTCTTGTGCCCTTCGCTTAAAGCGGTGTGTGTGTGTGTGTGTGTGTGTGTGTGTGTGTAGAAGTGCCATAGGTGAGGATGGGAGTCGGCACATTTCTCCCAACATTTGACTTGAATCTTCTGCTTATTAATAAGACTGGCTGTTTTCTACTTCATGAGGTTCATATAACGCTGCCCGCTGCCCCTGCTGTCTTGATATTATACGCAGCATCACGTTACGATGATGGCATGTGCTAATGATGGCCTTGCCACCTGATAATGTGGCACCTTTAATGAGGCTTTGTGTGCTCATTAACTTTGCCTATGGAAACTTTGCAGGGGGAACAATGGTTTGAGTAACTTGGCAACATGCAGAACAAATTCCACAATTCCCAATTAATACATAACACCAGTTATTCATGATTAACAGTTTAGATGGCAGTACACTTAAAAAAAAAAGTCCATCAGCCCCCCCCCCTTTAAGTACATTATAATTATTACTGTCAAGAAAGTAAAAAAAAAAAGGATGTTGATAGTAAAAGGACGAACTTGGCTCAGAGGGGTTAACAAAGACTTCCCTGCCTGCCCATTCCTAATGTTAGCATGGTAATCTTACACAGCCAGTGTTTTCCTAATGTCCTGGGGAGCCTGATCATTGTAAATTACCTGTGACAACTCATTAATCCTCTTTTTCCTCACAAATGCATAATTAATGGTAACATTGACAATAATACACAAATTAGCTAAGTGACGCTTTATGGTGTTGGTTTTGATTAACATCAGGAACCCAAAAATGACATTAATGCAATGCAGATCCCAAAAGACAACCCGCACTCTGACCCCGGACATACATTTTGTTTGCACCATCACAAAGATTAATCCTCCTCTGGACAAAACTCTGGCCAGTGGCATTGCATCCTGGGCAGTCGCTGGAAAACAAAACTCACCCCAACTGCATTTGTTCAAGAAGGAAATCTTAATGCATTTTTTTTTTAAAAAAAAAACAGTTTAGTGTCATTTGCTATTGTCTTGTTAAGACAAAGATAAATGGGCTACTGTCGTGACTTAGATCAACGGCTTCTCCACTAACTTTTATTATTTGCTTTTGATGGGATTTAATTTCATTTTAAAAGATACCTAAACACGTGAATTGAATACTATTATTAATAATGTCCATCCACCCCAATTTTTGCTATGTTTTATAAATTGATGCACTTTTTAAAAGTGTGTGAATATACTATCTCTTGTCAACATCTAACATTAGCAGAAACAGCTGGAAGCTTTTGAAATATACCCCCCCCCAAATGTAATGTTCTTAGGTTCAAAGTGACCCAACTGGTGGGAGGTGGCTGTTTCTAAATAAGTTCCAAAAGCAACGTCTCAGTCCAATCTACACTAGTTACTCTACAAATAAATCAAGAAAAATGCACTTCTCGTGATTTTCATATATCTTCCTTTAATTGTTTGCAATGGAATAGATTTTTTCCTTTAAACACAACTATATTATTCTGATAGAACTGAATATTGTTGTAGTAGTGGGCTTGTGTTGCCAAATGGGGTCCAATTAAAATGCTATTTTACAAACATGTTGGTATCTCCTTGAGCTGACATCTGTGTGCCTGAATCTATTTCATATTTTAAAAATACTGCCAGCAGAACTCAATAAAAGCATTCAACAGTTTATTTACACTCTTATCAACAGTGTTTAAAAGTTGCCTGTTCCCCCTTCCCGTAATTGCATAGATTCAACAATCTTCTCATGTTGTTGTTCCCTTGAGCAATGGAGTACTTCTTTATAAAATGCTTTTTTAATAGAAAGTTTTCCCAAAAAATGGGAAATAAATGACACAAATGAAATCAAATGAATAGCACAGAGGATAAAATAATGTGTGTAGGTTTAACACTAACATAAATAATTAACCTGCCAACTTGAATGGGTGGATGTCTGTATTTAAAATCAGAGAATAAATCACACATGGTTGCTTTGTTTATCACTATTCTTCCTCTTTTTCAAATGAAGACTCATAGATTTTTCCTCTTTCGGTTGATCATTTAGAATACATTTTCTAATTCAGGTAATTAAGAACGGCTATTTTAACTGTTGCGGGTGCTACATTTCCCCCAAGTCACAAGCACATTTTAAAGCACCGTGGAATTTAAAGGGCTGCGGGGAGTCCCAGGGAGGCCATATTTTCACTCAAACTAATCCATTTTTAAATCTACATTACTGCAATAAATGATTTTTATTATTTGAGCGGAATAAAGTGTCACATTTGAAAGGCACTTCAGTCTAATTCATACCTCCACACTGGCAAAGATATGCAAACACTAAAACTGAGCGGCACTTTGTATATTGGTATACAAACAGGGTCGCCCTAAACTGAGAGAAATATCTTTATATATCCGCTGTGGCACAGGGTCATTCAAAATGTCATTTATACTTATTCTGAACTTGTAAAAGAGAGCTTGACTGGGGCTGTACATTTCAAACGGCTCTGTTTAACATACCCTTTATCAGGTAGTAGGAATCTAGTGTCAAACATCATTGGTTGGTAAGCTACTGTCGCCATCAGCTGCTTTTACTTTGCTGAATTAATAAGCCAGCAGCGACAACAAAACCTCTTCAATGTACCTCTCAGATTAGACATCTCACTTTTAACCCTTCCAAACTGTCTTAATTTCCACTTTCAATTCTAAGGATGATTAATATTACCCTCTGAGCTTGCCCATGTCATTTAGGTTCTCTCATCCTGTGCCAGGTTCCAAGAAAGCAATTTATGAAATGAGATTTTTATAGACAAGGCTTGTTTCAATATTTTAAGTGGTGTACATTGACTGTAGTGGCGCTGGCCGCTAGTAAAGCCGAGTGATTTCACAAAGCTAGACCATTCTAAAAAGTAAAATGGGGTGGGGGGGGGTATTATACGCAAGGAAAACAAAAATAATCCTGACAACCTGTTTCATAATGTTTTGGCGTTTTGTTTCCCAAGGAATTTGTGCATTCTGCAAGGAGAACTTTACTCAAGGTCATCACTGTTGTATTGTTAAACATTAAAATCGGATGAAATGGCAGAGCTGGGCAATGTTTTGTGGCGAGGCAACTCCATTGCAGAGTTTTACATTAGCCTGATTTATATGATAGGTCCAGAACCTCAAGTCTAGTGGCTCCATGTTTACTTTTATAGCTTCACTATAAAGGAGTGTCCTCAATACAGGAATGCTTATGCGCACTGACTAAACATGGATTCTGTTTTACTTATTTTCCTCTCTTCTTCCCCCCTGCCTTAAGACAGTAACCAACACAGCCTGCTCTAAGCTTTTATTTGTTGCTGGATCAAGTCTTAGGACTAGAAAATACTGCAGAAACATTCTTCCAGGCTGCAAACCTAAACACACTTGCTAGGGAGGAATCCCTACTGAACACTTTAGAAGAGGCATAGGCAAACTCGGCCCTTCAGATGTTTTGGGACTACAACTCCCATCACCCCTAGCTAACATCACCAGCGGTCAAGGATGATGTGAGTTGTAGTCCCAAAACATCTGGAGGGCCGAGTTTGCCTATGCCCGCTTTAGAACTTTTCAAATTGCACATGCATGGGATCTATGGAGCACAATATATTTCATCATCAGGTACCATTTTATATCACATTTCCAGAATGTTTTCCTCCTGAAAGGTCAAGTTCAAACTTTATTTTCAATGATAGAACATGTGAATTATTGGGAGTAAGACGGGACACTGGACTAACCATGCTAAAATATTCATTCTTTTAAAAATTAGATGTTTACCTGTTGCTGTAAAGCAACAACAAAAGTAACAACAGCAGGAAGTTCTCTTTTGCAATCAATTAACTTAAACCAACAGGATTTTGAGGTGTCCTTTAGATGAAAAAAAAATGAAATCCAGTGTGTATGAATTATATCTGTTTCAATTTTTAAGCATTTTAGAACATTGTTTATAAGGGCTTCTGATATTTCTAGCTATATTTTTGGTCAGTGAAGGCCAAGTAAATTTGGAAAGTAAATGCACATCCAGATGCCCATGACACACACACAAAAGATAACCCCACCAATATATTATTGTGTTTAAATTGCCATCCATATTGTAAAAAGTGTAACTGCATGGGAGGAGGGGACAGAATTCTGGTCATGTTTTGCTATTTTGTAACATACAAAAAACATACAGTAATTTGAACACAAGATCAAAATCCTTTCAAAATACCTTTTATGGGACAGCTAAATGTTCAAGTGCCCTAATAAAGAGGAAGCTGATGATTTCATCTTGTCTGTCACAAATTTGAACTGGATAATGCAGGTGTGGGCGTGAAATCCTAATTAAAAGTTTAGTGGTAGCTTCTCATTTCACTTTCACTCACCAGTCATTGCATTTCCCACTTTTGACAGACTACCCGCTTACAATTTTTCAAAAAGTGAATGAAATGTCTGATGGATAAGAGAGAACGAGAGGCATTTGAAAAATGACAATTTTAAGGACCTGTAATTTTACACTTAACGGCTTTTGTTTTGTTTTGTTATGTTTTCAGAGGCAGGAAACCAGCTTGTTTTCATCCCTCATGGAAACAGAGCTGTGAGTTCTTCCCTTTCCGTTTTCGCATGATATTCAGTAAGACTGCTGGGATTGGTTGCAAATTTGTGTACATGTGCCAAAAGTGATTGCAATCTCAAGCTTTATTTTGAGAGATCTTAACCAAACACAGGTTCATGTAAACAGACCTCACTGAGTTGCCATATGACCTCTGAGGGCTGAAAATTCTCAAGAATCCTCTGCCTACTCAGTTTTCTAGCAAAAAAAAGGACATTGTCCCTTATGATTTTACTGTTTATTTTCAAACCGAGGCATCATGTCAATAAGGAATGCCAAATGACTTCCACCCACCGCAGTGCCAAGTTCAGGTACTTGACAGCAATATTAGCTTATAACAACAAAACTTGACCATGTTAGGTAGTCATTATCGCAGTATTTAGCTGTTCGGGTTTTTAAATGCTGAGTTACTGGGATAAATGTAGGAATTTGTATCGATTTATTTTTATCTATCTCCCTTGCAGATATTAACAAGCAATTGTGGTAACTAGTTGTTCAAGTTAACACGTACCTAAATTTAAGCCAATGTTTCTATATAACAAACATAGCAAACAGTTTCTTTCTTTCCTCACACTTTATTTGGTTACATTATGTAGTTCGTTCAGGATGAACTGTGTGGAAGAGCAAACTGTTTCAATTCGACTTGTAAGAGTCTTTGTATTAAAATAATAAAATTTCTCTCACAGAGAGATAACCAGGCATACTCCACAAGAGCTTGTGAGAATTTTTGCCTGATGGGGAATTTTAGGGCAGAATGTGTTGTGCTATTTGGGGGGGGGGGACAAAGTGAACATTCTGAACTTCTATTAAAGTGTGTATCCGTGTAAAAAACCTAGGTAAATATAACTAGTAATATCTTCAGGCTTCCCTTTAAGAGACCCAATATTAAAGAACAAATTTGCCAACGTTCTGGGGAAATCACTGAATTCTCTGGAAGAAAATGAAAAGAATGGATGCTTAGAAAAGATGCTTGCCACTGCACTGATGAAAACCCTCCATCCTGTCACAAATTACATCTTAGCTACTGTAGGATATGTATAAACTCTGTCACAACTAATAATAATCTACTTTCATCAGTTTAGTATTAACATCTAAAACTATGCAGTGTTTACTGTAATGAAGTAATGCAATATATAGATAGCATATGGTTTCATGCTTTGTTTATATTGTTTGAAAAATAAATGAAAGGATCACTTGGGCTACAGAGCCCTGGTAGTACTTCTATGTGCAATTGGTGGGCTATGTAATAGCATTTTAGATGTTTGTTAATGATAGTCTCAAGAAAACACACACACACACACACACACACACACACACACACACACACACGAAACCACAGAAACAATATAGAATGACAATAACACAGTAGGCAGAAAGATTAACGTGCCACTAGGGGACAGTAGAAAGTCACAGAATGTGATTCTGTTGTAGAAACCAGAACAAAAGGCCTTTCTTTGTCAAGAAAAAATAATAATAATCATGAAATAAAAATTGCAAATGTGCATTGTTAAATCAAATTTCCCTACAACTGCAGAGTTTTCAGTTTGCACAAGCAAATCTTTGAAATGTTTGCAGGGTGTTTCTTTAGAGATTTTAAATTTTTTTGCAAAACATGCATGAGCCTATTGTCTTTACAAAGGATAAATTCAAGAAAAAGTATTTTACTGTCTTATCATTTCAGAAAACTGGAGGTTTACAGTCCAAAAATTCTTCACAGGAGACACGTTATTTTCCCTTTCGCGGCGGATAGAATAAAGTCCTGTAATGCATGTGATCTACTGTACTTGTGAATAGAACATTCAGAATTAATTTGTTTATACAACCAGTATAGGCCAAATAATTCTAAATTTCAGGAAAGAAGACCTGCATGTATATCAGACAGGACCAATATCCTTTGCCAAGGGAAGAACTGATAATTATGCAGGATTTTGATTGTGAGGAGGGGAAGAGAAAACCGATTTATCAAAGGACAACTCGGTGGCTTCATGCTCCATGCTGCAGCTGCTGACTTAACATTCCCATGTCACTTTTAGTTATTTTGTTTACTCTTGCAACATCCCTCTGAGGTTGGCAGAGAATGAAAACTTAATGACCACCCACAGAGTCCACCTGAAACCTTGTTTTCCTGAGTCCAACAGAATCCACCTAACTCAGCTGATGTGATCCAAATCCCTTAGTGCCCATGGGAGTTTACTGTGTGAGGATAAATGTTGCATGTGTTCAAGATACATGCTCCTCCCTTTGCTAACAATGGGAGGGCCCAAGTGGACATCCGATATTTTATTGTTTGGTTGTGGCCAATGTGTGGAATCATGTCCCAAAGGAAGAATTGCCATTGACCTCAGCTGGATATTGATGGTAGCATCAGGTTGAGAGCCTAAGCACATGCAGGAGATCATAAATCCCCTTGAAATCAACAAATTGTTCTGCGTGTGCAATGATTTCATTGGATATACTGTAACCCAAAGACACATCACAAGAAAGAGGAACTGTTAGTGAGCAGTTTGTCTGCCCAGTTGAATGACACCACTGCCCTAAAGGATTAAGTTCATAGTTTGATGGTGCTCTTGAATCCAGAATAGGCTCTAGAGCAGGGGTGCAGAATATCTGGTCCTCCAGATGTTGTTGGACTCCAACTCCCATTAGCCCTAGCCAGCATGGCCAATGGTCATGGAAAGTGGCTAATGTAAAACCCATTTTTTAAGAAAGGATCTCAGAAATTAGTGGCTGGTTATCTCAATGTCTGCTCTGAGTAAACTCGTGAAAAGCATTTTTAAGGATAAAACATAGAAGAAAAAGTCCTGCTGAATAAGAATCAGCATGGCTTTCTGTATCACTAAACTTTTAGAGTTCTTTAAGAGTGTCAATAAGCACATGGATATGCATGATCTGGAAGGCATGATGTCCTGGAATTTCAAAATGCTTTTGACAGAGCCGCCCCCCCCCCCTCCCAAGAATCCTGAGCCAACTTAGCAATCATGAGATAAGATTCCTGGACTAGATGGGTCTTTGGTCATTTGAGCTTACATAGCCATATTTCCCAGGAAATTTTAGTCTAGCAGGAAATGGAAATAATTGGGTACAACATGAAATGTGCCATATATTTCCCCCAGATTTTATAATGCCATGCTGTCCAGTGGAGTTAAATTACTTAACATGGTTCTCTCATGATACATCCTGGTATTTCTGGGGTAGGTGATGAAGCATACATGGAAAAATAAGCTCAAATTTAAACTAGAGAAGATGGAGATATTCAAGCAGGCTGATTTAGGGTGGCGTTGCACTCTTCCTGAAGGATTAAGCAAGTAGCTTGGAAGTCCTCTTGGGTGCAGCAGAGTGTATGGATATTTAGGTGGTGGCAATGGCTTCAGGCAGGGCACCAGCTTCATCCCTACATTGCCTTGTTACCTCCAGGTTAGGTTATTGTAATGTGCCCTATATTTTGCTGCCTTTGAAAAACATTTAAGAGCATCATTTGGTTCGGAACACGGCTGTAGATTAGTTGTTTGGTGTGAGGCATTCTGAACACATCACCTAAGTTGCACTGGCCAGCAATTTATGTCCAGGTTGAATTTAAAATCTGGCTTCAGGCCTGGGCTTGGTACTGACAATTTTCACTCTGATTGATTACCTATGTGGGAGAAGGAAAGGGTGAGTGTGACCCTGCTCATTTCCCAGAGATTCTCAGTAGCTTCTGCTATCATGGTACCCTTCTCGGAAGGATGCACCTGCTCAGGATCAGATAGACTACTTTAGGGTGCTTCTTTTCTTATCTGGATGGTCCATTCCAGAGTTGGTGCTGCTTCGCAATCTTGCAGTTATGTTACAAGGTTGCATAAGGTTCTGTCTTGTCTATCTCATAAGGAACTACCTGGTAATCCACAGATTTGGACTAAAACGTTACTCAGTATGTGGTCAATGCCTCTAGTTAGGGACACGGGTCGCGCTGTGATCTGAACCACTGAGCCTCTTGGGCTTGCCAATCGAAAGGTTGGTGGTTCGAATCCCCACAACGGAGTGAGCTCCTGTTGCTCTGTTCTGGCTCCTGCCAACCTAGCAGTTCAAAAGCACACCAATGCAAGTAGATAAATAGGTACCGCTCCAGCGGGAAGGTAAACAGTGTTTCCATGCACTGCTCTGGTTTGCCAGAAGTGGCTTAGTCGTGGTGGCCACATGACCTGGAAGCTGTACGCCGGCTCCCTCGGCCAGTAAAGCAAGATGAGCGCCGCAACCCCAGAGTCATTTGCGACTCGACTTAATTGTCAGGGGTTCCTTTACCTTTACAAATAAACACATAAATATATAATTGTATTGGAACAAGAGTCTATTTTCTTTGAATTATTATTTTTTAAAAAATGGGGATAAATCTCATCTTTGAGAAGAACTGTTCAAGACTCTTAATCTTGGGGTCATGGGTTCAAGCCCCACATTGGGCAAAAGATTCCTACATTGCTGGGGGTAGGACTAGATCACCCACATACTGGTAGTCCCAACTCTACAATTCTGTGATCTCGTGAAACTGTAAAAGCCATCCACAACTCAGGCACCTTCTAACAAGTCAAGACACGGAAAAAACAGTCTACAGGCACAAATTCTTTTCCCACAGCTTGTAGGTAGGACATCAGAAGCCCTTCTGCCCCCCGCCCCTCAGACCCATGGTAGACACGATAGAGACAGGCCTGCCTGAAAGCAAGATTTGACTTTTCCACCAATGTTGAGTCAAAACCATCTCCTCTCCACTCCTCATGTGAAACGAGGGCTCTACAGGTGAGAAGGTTGGGGAATAAGAGGAGAAAGCTGCTATAGTGGAAAAATCATTCCAGGGACCAGTTGGCTCTGTCTGGACTTCAATTCACTATAATGCTGTTATATGAAAAGCAAGTGTACACCAAATGTAGAAGATATTCCCCATTCTACGGCTGTGTGCAAAAAGGCTCTCGGCATGTGGCAGAAAGGGTGGTATACATAAATGCCAGACGATGGCGTGAGTTTGCATTGCTCTTAGTAATCAGCCTTTGCTACTGGAGTTGGGAATATACAGTATAAAGTGACTGATCCTCTTTCAAAACCTTTTTCTTCACAGGATCATGTTGGACTCCCTAGAAAGCTTACATTTGCGCGGGGGGGGGGGGAGAGATATTGCATTGGGCCTTAATATCTGACATGGATTTTCCAGGAAATATTCATTACTAGAAGCCAGCAAGAATCAAGTATTCTGTCACGAGTCCTTCCTAGAATATCCATATTGATTGATCCAGACTGTCCCTTCTTGTGAAGTCTTTCTTCCACTAATGGAAGGGCCCGAGAATCAGAAAATGTTTCTGTTGGAGGAAGGGGAAATGCAATTCCCCCAGATTCTTACTTCTCCCTGCAAACCTGTACCACCTCTCACTTTGCTTCAGAGGGTCACCCAGCACTTCAGAGCAGCTTTTCAGGAGGCACACAGGGAAGAGGGACTCAGCAAATATTGAGTCCAGTAAGAACATTCATCAGTAGAGTTCAGTTCACATAACCTGCAATCCAACACGAGAAGATACAGTGGATATATAATTCCAGGAGCCCACTAGGAACAGAACTGCAACATCAGAACAAATCCAAAACCTGCATTGGTTTCCCATCTGCCACTGGTCCAGGTTTAAGGTTCTTCTACTAGTGCAGGCCCAGGATACCTTAAAGCAGGGGCGCCAACTATAGGGAGCAGAAGGGGCTTCAGCCTCCTCAATATTTGTGCACATGGGGCTGAGCCCCCCAATATCGAGGGGGCTGCCATCCCCCCCATTGCCACTGGGTGAGTGCTCATGTGCCTAGTGGGGGCAGGATGAGTCACGTGATGCTGGGCCCCCTCAGTGGGGGGGGGGGGCAAGTTAGCACCTCTGCCTTAAAAACCACCTTCCCAAACCAATCACCGAGATCATCTGGGCAAGCACTCTTGGTGGGTCATGACACACATCACTGAAGATGTGGGCCCAACTCTGGAACTCCTTCCCATAGAAATCAGGTAGGCATTGTGCCTGCTGGTAAAAACTATTTTATTCCACAGGTTGTTCGCACCATGAATGGCACCCTGATATTTTAATATATGGTGTTTAATATTTTGTAAGATGCCTTGGGACCCAGGTGCTGAAAAGCGGGGTATTCATTTTTAGAATAAATGAATAAAATTAAGTAAACATATATGGGGGCAAGAACACAGACTATCACACCAGCTCTGCCCACCCCCTCCAATTCCCATTCCAGTCATCTCCCATGAGTTGAAGGGCAAATGTATGAGGTGGGGAGTATATCCCTGGAGGCGCCTGGGGTATTTTTGAAGCCTGGAAAATCAGCCTTCTAAAATGTGCAGGGACCTTCCATGAGCATAGGAGCCTTCTACTGGATATGTCTGCTTTCCAAGACACCAAGACATGAACGGTGACAGGGAAGGGTGGAGCTACTGTGCTTGCCCCTGCAGGGCCCCTTATGTGTTAATTCACCAGAAAGAAATAATTCCTATTGCTTTAAACTTATTCATAATAATATAATAATAATTTATTATTTATACCCCGCCCATCTGGCCAGGTTCCCCCAGCCACTCTGGGCGGCTTCCAACAAAATATTAAAATACAGAAATGCATCAAACATTAAAAGCTTCCCTAAACAGGGCTGCCTTGAGATGCCTTCTAAAGATCTGGTAATCATTGTTCTCTTTGACCTCTGGTGGGAGGGCATTCCACAGGGTGGGTGCCACTACCAAGAAGGCCCTCTGCCTGGTTCCCTGTAACTTGGCTTCTCGTAGCGAGGGAACCGCCAGAAGACCCTCGGCGCTGGACCTCAGTGTCCGGGCAGAACGATGGGGGTGGAGACGCACCTTCAGGTATACTGGACCGAGGTTATTTAGGGCTTTAAAGGTCAGCACCAACACTTTGAATTGTGCTCGGAAACGTACTGGGAGCCAATGTAGGTCTTTCAGGACCGGTGTTATGTGGTCTCGGCGGCCGCTCCCAGTCACCAGTCTAGCTGCCGCATTCTGGGTTAGTTGTAGTTCCCGGGTCACCTTCAAAGGTTACGGGTCACTTTCAAATTTATCTTATTTAGTGAAATTTACATGCCACTTGATTGTAAATAGAACATTTTACGAATGGATTTCTTTAAAAATGCAGTTTTAATATGAAGTCATATTCCTTAACAAATTGACCCAGGAATTATGAAATGAAGTCTGTGAGACGTATGCAACCCCTTGCCCAAGCACTGCTTTATAGAGAAAAACTTCCTGGCCTATAACATCTGTTTGTAGCCTGACTTTATGCATATATACTCAGAAGTAAGTTCCAATGACTTGATCTGTTGTCATATGTAAGAAAAATGGCTGGTGCACAAATACACCTATATGGGGTCCTATTCCAGGATCTACTGCTTCAGTTATCATGTGCATAAGGAATCTGCTAAGATAGCTGCTTAGAGTTGGAAGTTATCATGAGGTCATACCCATTATGAAAATTAAAGTGCCAAGGCCACATCTGGTAGGGGGGAAACATAGTCCACTTTTGCCCGGGACTATCCGTAACAACATACTTAAGTAATTTGCCAAATATGAATAGACTTTGGCACATGCTTAAAACGAATCTCTTCAGTTACATGCTTTACTGATTTCATATATACCGAAACTCTATTTGACAATGAAACCACTAGGGGCACATCAACTCTGCAATCCTAAATTGCTTTTAAACTGGGTAAACTGTAGCGGTTGCCCTAAAGGAAACCTTCAAAATGTAATTGTGTGAAGGTGCCAAGAACTCTGTTAGAAATCTGTAGCCCCAAAACACACAGAGCAACTATTCTCAGGGTTCAGTGGGAAAGACCTGCTTGAAGTTTGCTCTAGACGAGATGCATTTTGTGCTTTGATAATACGCAAGGTGAGGCTGCAGGTTTTTCAACTGGAAGTCGAAGTTAAGTACTCCTTTCACAAGGACTATTATAGTGTAGTAAATGGGTGGGAAATGGGATGTTTCAGATACTTAAAAAAAATTCTTTAGATTCACTTGAAGTTTCCCACATCAGAGAGGCACCAGAAACCTGAAGAATTGGTTTGCTCTGACAGTTCTCAACGAACTGTAACTCTGTGGAAGGTATAGGTGTTGCTGTTGTTTTTTACCCTTCCCACTTTTTATGTTTGTGGTATGTTGGTTCTTTGTATTTTAAGACAATAAGGAGAAATTAAAAGGGAGAAAAGAAAATTGTTCACTCCCCCTTGTCTCTCGGCAGCATCCAAAAGTGTCACTGAGTCCTGCTACATGAGATCATCACAGTGTCTAATAATGCCAGCAATCCTTGAATGGTGCTGAAAACATATGCAGTACCATTTGGACCTCGGAAAGTTCTAGTTAGGAGCCTGCCATGAGCCCTCCTTGAAGTTCCCTCCCTTAATAACATAAGAAAAGGAAGGAGGTAGAAGGGGTTCTCAAGGGGCAAAGTTTCTAGGCCCTGTTGCGTTCTTGATGACATGACCAGAAGCATCAATAAGCCTAGAGGGCTCAAAGATTCTGAATGGATCTGATCTCAAAAGATAATTTAGTTGTGGATGCAGCAGAGCATATTGAGCACTTCTGCACACAGCACATAGTAAACTATGGAACACACTTCCAAAGGAGGCAGTGATGGCTACCAACTTTGATTGCTTTAAAAGAAGGTTAAACAAATCCATGGAGGATAAGGATATCAATGGCTACTGGCCCCGATGGCTATGTTCTACCTCCACTGTCAGGAGCAGTAGGCCTCTCGATACCAATTTCTGGGAATCACAGGAGGCAAGAGTGCTGCTATGCTCAGGTCCTGCTTGCAGGCTTCCCACAGGCATCCGATTGGCCAATGTGAGAACAAGATGCTGGACTAGATGGGCCATTGTCCTGATGGAGAATGTTCTTCTTATGTTCTTATCCAGGCACCCCCAAACTTCGGCCCTCCAGATGTTTTGGACTACAATTCCCATCATCCCTGACCACTGGTCCTCTTAGCTAGGGATCATGGGAGTTGTAGGTCAAAACATCTGGAGGGCCGCAGTTTGAGGATGCCTGTTCTTATCCATCCTCCAAATTAATCCATTTTAAATGGATCAGTTCTGAATCAGCCATCCAGTGTGTGTGTGTAAATATTAGTCAAAAGGTATAAAATTTAAGCAATTGAATATGATAAATTACATACTATATTATACCCACCCTGCTACACATGTGTTTGCCTGCCGGAGCTAATAAAAACAGCATTGTTCACCCCTAAACTGTGCTAGGGGATTTCAACATCCACGCCACATACATACATACGTTTTATTTGCATGCCGCCTTTCCATAGTTCAAACCATGCTCAAGGCGGATTACAACATGAAACATAGCAAAAGTAGCCATGAACATCAAGAAGTACACAACCAAATTGAACATTTCCACATAAATGATAAGATCTAAAATAAATGCATAGTGCATTTAAGATCTAAAATGAATGCATAGATGAGACCTTATAGAGATGGTGTTTTCAGAATATTCCTGTACGTGGACATCTCTTTCAGGCAGGCTTGTAAACAACCACCTGCCAGTTCTTGTGATGAATCTGGCAGATTAGGGTTTTTTGTTTTTTAAAGGTACACATGACTAAGAACCACAAATTCAGTAGGACTTACTTTTGAGTAGGGATATATAGGATGACCAAACTGCGGGAAGCAGTGGAAGACAGGAGTGCCTGGCGTGCTCTGGTCCATGGGGTCACGAAGAGTTGGACACGACTAAACGACTAAACAACAACAATATAGGATAAGTATGTATAAGCAGCCTTCCGGAGCAGAATTTCAAAGGGTTCAAATGACTGTGTGGAGGCATGCAAATCGGCAAAAACTGCTTCTTTCCTGTCTTCCAGCAAGAGGAAAATATGGATCGAAGCCATGGTTTTGTTTTGCAATTCTCATAATTATATTTGTATCGCAAATGAATGAGGTAGAAACCATGGAACAAATAAAACCCAAGATTACATTTCCCATTTAAATATTGATTTTATCTCCTTTCTGTCTATTCCAGCCAAAGTTCCTTGTGATTACATAAAGCATGTATAAAGCAGATGTTCCCAATTACCATATTCTGGTATAATTATTCCAATAAATTCTAAACATAGCCATCTTATTTGAAAATTGCCTGAACTTGTGGTTTTATTATAAAACGGGCAAGGGACAGCATAAAAATGCAGAGGTTACCACTTCATGCTATCCCATTTTAGACAAGGTGCACAGAAAGCGACGCATAGATTTGATACAGCATCTGATTGATATTTCCAGGGTGTGAAAACCTCCACCACGAGATTAGGCTGATATTGCATATTCAAACACATACAATGATATATTTGTCATTGCTATTGACCTTTATCTCTCCAGTTTCCTGACAACCTTCTACAGTTATTGACATTACAAATACCAGCGACAACGTGCAGGGCAAAGTATAACCTTTCATTTACCTTCATGTCCCTCAAATGACTTGCAAAGGTAGTTTCAACAAAAGCTGCAAACAATGAAACTGTTGATTCCTCCCCCCCTTAACTTGCTAAAATGTTTTCCATTTTCCTCTTGTTCTCTGAAAATCATGCCAATAACTCACTACAAAGAAAGTGATTTCAAATGAATACAGGTAATTAGAAGTGTCAAGAAATCAGCAGAGAGTAGGGTGTCTGCCATCATTTCTCTGGAAAGAGTGCCAGATTCCCTTTCAAAAAGATCTTTGTCAATTTTTTTAATAGAAGGTAATTAATGTAGACTACAGTAAAGTGTACAGGATCCCAGTCACTTGCCTTTCTTCCCTTAGAAAGGGGACCATAAAGATGTTTTGATTCTAGAAACAATCTTCTGAGGTTATTCAAAAATGACTTTTAATTACAGTAATAGTCTTTTTTGTCTTTTTCATTCTTCTAAAAGCAAAAAAAGAAAAAAGAAATTAGAAAGGGCACATTTATAAGAGTGACAAAAGTAAGGTTTCTTTTTCTTTTTCTTCTTCTCCTTCTCCTTTTTGTTTGAAAAGTGCCACGCTAAGTAGTTTGGCTCAGAATTGAGACAAGATGATGTGGCATAACTGAGAAATCTGATCAAGAAAAAGAAGAAGCTCTCGTCATGGATCCTATCAACTGGTAGCTCAGGCAATAAATGCATTCTAAAAAATGATTTTAAAAGCCACAATACTGTTACGGTAATTACATACTTTCACCATTATTTGCAAATCTGATTGCATATATTTTACCCATGATGGTAACAGAACTGATTATTTCAAAAAAGCCACTCCTTTGAGAAATAAACAAACACATCTTCAAGAATGTGTGAGGTGGGGCTTCTCTGAACACTATTTGTATCCTGAGGAATGCATTCTGCTTTTCAGAAACGCATGAGAAACACCGAGTGGAAGAAGGATGGGGAGCCTATGGCTCACCAGATGTTGTTGGGAATCCAACTGCATTTAGCCCCAGGCAGGAGGGTTAATGGTCAGAGATGATGGTGGGAGTTGGAGGCAAACAACATCTGGAGGACCACAGGTTTCCCATCCCTGGAATCAAGTCCAGCATACTCTTCCCAAAGAGGTCAACTAGATGCCCATGTGAAGCCCATAAGCAGGACATGACTATCACTATCACTATCACTATCATCATCATCATCATCCACTCTGCATGGCTCCCATCAATAACCTTCTCCCAGTTGTGTTCCCAGCAACTGGTAACTCCTGAGTCTTCTAGAATTCAGCTTCAGTGGATGACTCCACGTTCAAGGAGGGAAATCTCTCTTTTCCCTTTCTCCACATCAAGCTTAATTTATCACTTCTATTATGTCTGCCCCTACTTTTTCTCATTTTTATTTCTCACAACTGACCAGATTCAAAAGCCAACTCAGCTAAGGACTCCCTGATTCATTTCAGGCCAATACCTTCCTTAGTCTTAGTTCTTTATAATACCTTCACAGGGCTGATACACAAGCTAAGGACAAGGCCACAGACTAAAGGTTGACCAAAGGGCTTATTCATGCTCTGTGAGCTTGTTCACATTTGTCTTTGAATTGTAGCCATTTTCTCCCCCATGCTATGTTATGAAGAACTTCATAATCTTCTCTGTCCTCAAGCAGTTTGATGTATGGCGATAGGGTTACACCACACACACAAAAAACACCCTTTCACCTTAAGGATAAAAGTAGGACCTGGACAAATAATGATCTCGTAAATTACACAAAGGCCCATATTGACTAACAAGGCTCCTAATTCTTTCATCCTCAAAGTAGATGTTATTGCAATAAGAAAATTTACCTCGAAAGGTAGCTTCTTCAAAGGAATGGTGACCATAAGCTCAAATGAAGCTCCAATTAATACATTAAAACAGCATTGAGATTTGTTTTCTTTGGTGGCCAGGGGTCAAATCCAACCCGACCTACAGTGCTATTTATTACATTTCTATCCTGCTTTTCACTGAACAATGACAGAGAGAAAAACAGTAAACAGAATATTAGGAACTTTAAAAAAAAAACAACCAACCATAGTTTTCTTTAACCTTTTGTCAACAAATGCTTCTTGATCTGAGAAGAAGAAAAGGGAAAGGGCAGCAAATATTATTCCCTACTCCTAAAGTACTCTAGCAACAATCTCTCTTCTGGTCCAAATATGAGAGTAAGTCTGCACATTAATCACACAGAGACCACTTGAAACTGCCTCTGCACAATGTCTTCTCCATGCCACTCCAAAAATATGTTGTGTCCTTCTCCATATAAATGTAAAGGTAAAGGACCCCTGACAGTTAAGTCCAGTCGTGAATGACTCTAGGGTTGCAGTGCTCATCTCGCTTTACAGGCTGAGGGAGCGGACATTTGTCCACAGACAGTTTTTCTGGGTCATGTGGCCAGCATGACTAAGCCGCTTCTGGCGCAACCAGAGCAGTGCATGGAAACACCATTTACCTTCCTGCCGGCGCAGTATCTATTTATCTACATGCACTTTGACGTGCTTTCGAACTGCTAGGTTGGCAGGAGCTGGGACCAAGCAACGGGAGCTCACCCCATCACAGGGATTCAAACCGCCGACCTTCCGATCAGCAAGCCCTAGGCTCAGTGGTTTAGGCCACAGCACCACCCATGTCCATATAGTTCCCTCTTACTTCCAAATGACTCTGGGAATCTTCAATACCTGCCCGAATTTTTTCCACATCAGTCAGACAGTAGAAGAAGGCCCTTGCACCACACAGAAAATTTCAAGGATGCTTGCTCTGCAACAACTCAAAGGAGATATGTATCAAATGTCAATACACTGAAATACTTTTAATAACCAAGTTTGTTGCATTTTCCGTAATGTGTTTTGTGTTGCAGTATCACATACCTGTCACTATAATGTGGGAAGTGTTTAATCATGTGTTTAAACATTGTAGGACAACCATCAGCCGATAAGAATTTAAACCACGAATCCCATTCCATCAGGCATACTTACTATTGCTGCATTTTTATTCATAGTTATTTAGTTATTAAGTTCAGCAGACTCCACTTGTTATTGTTTTATTTAATTTACCTAAAGCATTTACAGACCAGCCTTCATTATCTAAATTCTGGAGTGGTTCAAAATAATATAAAACCACAGCATATCTTAATTTCAGTAAGGCTTTTGATATTCTTGCAGAGAAGCTGGTAAAATGTGGACTTGATGAGATAACTGTTACATGGATTTTTAGCTGGTTTACTGACTGAACACAAAAAGTGCTCACTATTGGTTCCTCGTCATCCTGGGGGGGAAATGACAAGTGCGGTGCTGCAGGGTTCTGTCCTGGGCCCAGTGTTGTTCAACATCTTTATGAACAACTTGGTGGAAGGTATTAATGGGATGCTCATCAAATTTGCAGATGACACCAATGCCTCTGAAGACACAATCGGGATTCAAGATGACCTTAACGGATTGGAGAACTGGGCCAAAGCTAAAAAATAAATTTCAATAGGCAGAAAGAACCAGCTGCACAAATATAAGATGTGGGATACTGGGCTTACCAGTAATACATGCGAAAAGAATCTAGGGGTCTTACTAGACCACAAGTTTAACATGAGTCTTAACAGTGGGGTGCAGCAGCTAAAAAAGCTACGTAATGCTATTCTAGGCTGTATCAACAGAAGTAAAGCACCCAGATCAAGGGAAGCTAGTACACTTGGAATACTGAGTCCAGTTCTGGGCACCATAATTTAAAAAGGATATTGACAAGCTGGAATGAGTGCCGAGGAGGGCAACCAAGACGATCGAGGATCAGGAAACCATGCCTTATGAGGAACGGTTAAAGGAGTTGGGTATGTTTAGCCTGAATAAGAGGAGTCTGAGAAGAGATATGATAGCATATTCAAATATCTAAAGGGCTCTCATATGGAAGATGGAGCAAGCTTGTTTTCTGCTGCTCTGGAGTCTAGGACTTGGAGTCAAATTACAAGAAAGGAGATTCCGACTAAACATCAGGAAGAACATTATTTTGAAAGTGGAACAGACTCCTTCCTACGAGAGATGGTGGACTCTCTTTCCTTGGAGGTTTTTATGCAGAGGCTGGATGGCCACCTGCCATATATGATCTAGTTGAGATTCCAGCATTGCATGGGGCTGGATTACCGTCCATACTCCTTCCAACTCTGCAACTGTATGATTCTATGATAATATAATAAAATATATCAAAAGAATAAAAGCATCAGATAAGATAACTAGAGCAAAAATAAAATAGAACAGGCTGAGTGAACCCCAGTGTTAATCATACTCAGTGTAAAGGTAAAGGTAAAGGGGCCCCTGACCATCAGGTCCAGTCGTGTCCGACTCTGGGGTTGCGGCGCTCATCTCGTTCTATAGGCCGAGGGAGCCAGTAGACCCACTGAAATAAATAACCTTACCATTAATTTCAGTGGGTTTGCTCTACGTTAGTAGTTAAATCTGACCCACTGCTAACGGAATGTCATTATGACTAAAGGCCAAATGTGTTCATTTGCTTTCACAAACCAATCTACGAAATGCATTTATTTATTTATTTTGGCCTGGAGTAGTCTAAAAACATAATACTGTTGGGAGTGGGCTGTTCTTAGTTTTTGGAAGTAATGGGAGGAATAGGGAACCATGTAAGTGTGACACAACAACAGCAACAAAAATACACAATAGAAAAAGCAGAAAATTTTGCCTCATTTTCCTCCAAAATATTCAGTAGGGTATTCTGGGTACAGCAGAGTATAATCCCCACAACCACTTTTCAATGTTTGAATACATTTCGGCTGGCCAGGTTTTTTCCAAGCACTCCCATAGAAACTTCCCTTTGCTGTCAATCCATATCCATGCTACATCCCTGCCACTTTCTACATTAACATCATAATTGCTATGCAGTGTATTGAATATGTCTCATTTAATGTTATATCAATATGTCTGACCTCACAATAAATATTGCTATCCTTGGTCTTTAAATGGTGAGCATGGGTATTCAGGTCAATGGCCTATTAATAGGAGCCAACTGTATTCATAAATTCTTAATTACTTTTTTGTTGTTTCACACATTTTCCTGGCAGACGTAGTGCTTTCTCCTCAGAGTGGAAGCTAGCATAGATTATGTCCGGCTAACTACACATACTGTATTAAGAAGAAATGGCAAATCTGAGCTGGTGCAGGCAGCTACATTGCTTGTGGCACTGGGGTGGTGGGCGGGGCAGTTTCGGGTGAGGTTGCTTTAAGCCACTGCCTTTTTGCGGTGAATGAATCACCTGGTTCTTTTGCATGAACAGAAGCTGAGTTGGTGATCATTTGCAAAGATGACCAGCTTGCTTCTCCAAAGTGGGTTTGAGCAAATCTTCCTGGCACCAGCCTTGCATGGCAGATCAGTGGAGGGGACTTGTGCTAGATCTGGCTGCTTCTAACATACATTGTAAAGAACTTTAACAGTCAGGAGGCAAGGACTTACTTCGATGCATACTTCTTTTCCCATCTCCTTGAAGCCAAACTGATCTTCAAGGTAAATGGTTGAATGGTCTAGCACAGTGTCTGTTTCGCTTCCTCATGCTCTTTCCCATATTTGTAGACTCCTTAGCCAGAAAAAATTAGTTGTGCTGATAACAAAGGCAGCTCTGTCTGCCAGGATGGCTGTCAGGATGCAATCTCTATGCAGTACTGAATAACACACAGGAACGCGAGTGGCGCTATGGTCTAAACCACAGAGCCTAGGGCTTGCCAATCAGAAAGTCGGCGGTTCAAATCCCTGCGATGGGGTGAGGTCCCATTGCTCGGTCCCAGCTCCTGCCCACCTAGCAGTTCGAAAGCACGTAAAGTGCAAGTAAATAAATAGGTACCACTCCGGCGGGAAGGTAAACAACGTTTCCGTGTGCTGCTCTGGTTCGCCAGAAGCGGCTTAGTCATGCTGGCCACATGACCCGGAAGGTGTATGCCGGCTCCCTCGGCCTGTAAAGCAAGATGAGCGCCGCAACCCCAGGGTCGTTCATGACTGGACTTAACAGTCAGGGGTCCCTTTAGTCTTTACTTTACCGAATAACACAGCGAGTGAAACATGCTTCAGAAATATTCAGTAATAGCGATGGAAGAGTTGTGAGGGCTTGAGATTGCAACAGTCTGCTTGGTGGGGATGGAGTAATATATATATATATATATATATATATGGGGTTATATATATATATATATATATATATATATATATATATATATATATATATAGGGGGTGATATACTAATGATATACTAATGTGTTGGGTAGAAGAGAATTCTTTCTTTCAACACTTCTTGCCACTGCAGCAAGCGGCATCACTATATCTCTGGAAGAATGCTTGCAAGTGAAAGGTTTTGGAAGGAAGGAAGGAAGGAAGGAAGGAAGGAAGGAAGGAAGGAAGGAAGGAAGGAAGGAAGGAAGGAAGGAAGGAAGGAAGGAAGATTCTTTTACCAAGCAGTAAATGTTACCCCCCCCCATTCCCCAAATTTTTACAATTTTATCTACCCCACTCCCTAAAACTGCAACTTTTGCAACCAGAAGATGAGCCTAAAAAGGTCGGGAGGCACTTTCAGCTCATCACAATTCAAAACAACGGTAAGGAAATACAGTTCCCAGAATCAGGTTATGTTCACAAAAATGTACAAAACTTCAATCTTTAGTAGAAATGTGCAGGAGGATATTCACAACTGGCTCAGCAAAAGGTTATCTTTATCTCTATGCCTATCCAGATGCACTTCCATATTCTTAAACCCATTAAGGTGCAATCCTGCAACTATTCATAATATTTTAAAGGGCATGTCTTGTTTTAATTTGAGAGATTTCCAAATCATGCCTAGAATGTAGCAAACGACGAAAAAATGTTCCATTTAGAATTGCTCTGAATATACATGAGCAGGCAGAAGTGGTGGGAAAGTCCTTGTTATCATAGTACAATTCTGAGAAACTTGTATTTTCTGTGTTGGAAATTTAGGGATTATCTCCACACTTTCTAAACTACTTAACACCATAGACTCTCAGTAGTGTATAGCAAGGTTATAGCAATACAATAAATATAAAAGCTAATAATAAAATCAGGAAACTTATTTAATATTCCTCTTGGATACATTTAAGCAGAATACATTTGAATATATTTAAACAGAACTACTGATTTCTTCTTCTACACATAACTATGTCTCTCAAGTTCCAAAATCTTTAAGATTTCGTATGTTTTAAGAATTTATACAAAATCACCACATTTTATGTCCAGAGTTGTTTTACCTCAGAAAACAAGTAATTGCCCTCACAGATCGCTGCGTATTGTCAGGGGTGCTCTTTAGCGCATTGCCTGCTCCCTGTCCCATTGCTGCATAATAACTCAGGAATGGGAGGAGCACATGGATGCCCCAACTCCACCAACTTAGCCTGTCAGTGGTAAGGGAACATTAAACATGGATGTGGGATATATGCGCACAGAACCCCTACTCCCTGAAACAGGGATACGCAGCTGTGTGTTCTGAGGGAGTAAAAGGACAGATGGGGGGACGGGGACATATTGAGCTTTAATGTGCAAGGAATCCTTCCATGAGCCAGTGTGGTGAAGATGATTTGCTGATTTATTTCGTATAAATCCAGAGTAGCCAGTCGGCGTCCTCCAAATGTTTTTGACTATAAGGCCCATCAGCCCCATTAAAAACTTCCCTAAACAGGGCTGCCTGTCGTCCCCTTCTCCTTGGGCTACAGCCGTATCAAAGTAGTATATGATGACCATTCTTAATAATTTTGTTTCCTTTCCTGAGCCACATTCAGCTTCTTTATATGGTGGGGCAGGCGGTGTGTGTGTGTGTGTGTGTGTGTGTGTGTGTGTGTGTGTGTGCCAAACCAATCAATTAAAAATAAAAATATAATAACAATATGCTGCCCACCTGACTGGGTTGCCCCATCCAATAAATATATTGTTATGAAAAAGCTCACTCCTATTAAGTATAACAATTACACACACACACACACACACACACACACAGAGAGAGAGAGAGAGAGAGAGAGAGAGAGAGAGAGAGAGAGAGAGAGAGAGACTTAAACATCCTATGTAAATAAATACAGTTGCTTTTTCTGTACTTGAAACCACTCAAAACAGAAAATACTTTCCAGTACAGAAATACAAAGAATTTATTCTGGTGATAACATCTTATCCAATCGCAGCATGTCAGAGTATTCCCTTCACACTCCATAGTTGACAAGGGTGTTTTTTTAATGCCCATAAACCAATATGCTAAGTATGAAAACAAAGGAATACATACAGAATTCTGTGGATTTTTTTTCTATTCACCTAACATACGTTCTATCTTATACACATTTATGTCTTCGTCTATATCACCTTTTTTTTTCTCTGCATGCAAACCTCTGTCTGCTTATAAATAAATCTCCAAAAGAAAAGAAATACATACATATCCTGATGATCTAACACCCATCCTAAGCCATCCCCATCTTGTGTCACTGCCTAAGTCATGCAAATTACACCAAAGCTGCCAGTTGACTAAGATTAATGACACTGCGCCAGCTTCTTTGTTTCTCTCTGCGGCCGTTTAGTGTGAAATACTATCCAAAAACATTATCTATCCTCTATTAATCCCACAAATTTGTTCACACCATGCACATTGTTTAGGGCAATTTACAACAGGAACATACTGAGCACAATTGCATTTAATTACTTGGGTTCTAATTACATTCATTAAAGGCTAATAAAATAAATGAAACAGCTTTAAAAGCTTCTGCAAAACACATGGGTCTTGTCTCCCTCATGAAACATACAGTAGATGTTTGATGTGAAACACATACATGTGTCTGCCTTTATGCATGTATATTTCCAGCATGTAATATGCAGAGCTCATGTACGAAACGTGTATATAAAGCTGTGCATACAGATCCCAAATGCCCCAGTACTCTGCTGATGTATTTATTTATATTACAAGCTATAAAATTCCAGGAGTCCTGAATTACTTTTTATATCTGGGAAATGAGACAGAGAGAAACATCAGTTGTATATAACTGAAGACTGATTTTTCTAATTTCCACCTGTGCAAGGAGTAGACCTTTACTTTAATTGTTTCTTTTATCTACAGGACAGAAAATGCCAATCAACCTGATTGTTGTTGTTGCTGCTGTTGTTGTTCTTTAGCACTCTCTAAAAACAATACATTTCCTTTGTTTGATTGGTATCCTTATTAATAGTCTACTAATACTCAGTTTTGCTGGGGCATTGGCAAGCTGTTTTTTCTTGACCCACCAAATGTGATGATTCCTAAAGAACAAACATGTTGATTCTGATAAAACCCTGCACTTCTAAGGATTGGTTCCCACTATACATTAAACATGTGTCATTTTCCTCCCAAAGAAGAGAAGAGCTCCTTTTGTATGTGAGTAGAACTCACAAAATGTGTGCAAACATAGAGTAATTTTTATTGCAAAGGAAAGTACAAAGCAGGAAAAAAGCATGGGAAACATAAATGGATTACTGTGTCTGATGGCACCCATCTATTTCACTATACTTGCAAATGTTCGCTCACTTAGCATGTGTAGAGTATGAAATAAAAGCTTAGGGAAATCGTTTCATGTTGAAATTCACATGTAACTTTCCAGATTTATTCCCTAGCCAGAAGTACTTTTCACATGGGGAATGTGTTACATTTTAAGCATCCCTAAGTTATACACACATATTTGCATGTGGAATATCATGTGATTTATGTTCATCACACATTGCTGTCACATGAGAACATGTGACACTTGCCAAATAATATTTGCCACCTGTAGAGATGCTCGGGTGCGTGCACTGGCAGAGGAAGAGGAGTGCGGGGGGAGCGCACCGCCCCTGGCAGCGCGATCCCGGTGGGGTGCCATCACAGTTGCCCCCCTGCCCGCGCTGCGCTGCGTGCCACACCCCTGCAGGCAGCGTGCCACACTCCCAGGATGCATGCCACGCCTCAAGGACGCGTGTCACGCCCCCAGGACGTGCACCAGCCCCAGCCCCGCCTGCTCTCCGCCCCCGGTGCAGGAGCATGAAACTCCGCCACTGGGTTTTTGCCTGTGGTTTATTCCCATCAATATGAGATAGCTCTCTCAGAATTTAAGAGGCACATGGGTGTTTTTTGCTGGCATATTCCCTGACTTGATGGGCTGTGGCAATGTTTCCAAGGACACTGCAGATGTGTCTGTTTGTGTGTTTTCTCTCTGCCGTCTTGCACTGAGCACACCACGGATCTGGTGGCTGGATCTGATGTAAGCATAGGATTGCTCTGCCCAATTCCATATTTGTATCCTCTTGCCTCCCCTAATGGAAGATCTTCCTTCAAATACAGAAGAAGAAAAAATGGAATAAGAGTAATGAATGCATAAATCAGAAAGCAAACTTGTTTCTTGACTTACAGAGACTTTGCTTAGGAAAACAAATAATGAGAAGTACAATTCTCACATTTGGAAAATTAAACTTTGCATTGCGTTGGGATTCATGGCAGGGTTAGCTTCCAGTGACAGAGTTGCACAGCAAAGCTTTATATGGCTAATAAAAGACGTATCATTCACATTTCTGAATTAATAGGAATATATATTCTAATTAATTGACAGGCAGAATTGTTGATAGAACTATGGCGCGCCTCTCCAGTTCCCAAAGCAAGCAATCTGAAAGAAAGGCTGGTGGAAATTGCTGAGGCTTAGAGTTTGCTAAATATATATCATACAGTTGTGAAAATGATCATTTGGGCTTTGCGCATCCTACATTCATATGCTTTCTACTTCACCTACAGAGCAAAATAAAATGACACACAGCTAATTTCAAGACTGCAACTGCCAGAATTAAAAGCAATTTACATGTCACAATATTTTGTATTTCTTAATCTCACTCGATTCTTTAGCAAAATAAAAAAATTCCTTCAGTAGCACCTTAAAGACCAACTAAGTTTATATTTTGGTATGAGCTTTCGTGTGCATGCACACTTCTTCAGATACACTAGAAACAGAAGTGTCAGACCCTATATATATACAGAGGGTGGTGGGGGTGGGTGGGAATGGGAGATGGGCTGATGGGAGTGGTAAACCTGTAGATGGGTGTTAATGGCTGCTGATGGCTGCAATTAGTCCTGGGCTGAGGTGCTAAAGAAAGCTTGATCATGCATAATGAGATAAGAATCTGATATCTCTATTCATCCCAGGTGCTTCGATTATTTAGTGCATTTAGTAATTGCCCAAAGTGAACAAATATATGTAAAAGAATTGTTTTTATTATTCATATGCTGCAAATAGGACCAAACAGCAATATAAAGGGGTTGACTGTTGTTCCTGATCCTTGACAATGATTGGATGGAAGATTGTTGAAGGATCCATCTGCACTTTACCTCTATAGCTGTATTGTATTGAGATTACACACACACACCACTTACTTCCCACAATGGCTTCCAGTGTACAATTATTAAACCAGTTATAACAATATGATACTGAATAAATATACTTCAGAAAAGCTGTAACCTCTCTTTTAAAAAAAAGTTATGCAGATGTAAGATGCTGTAAGATGTAAGATACCAAACCAGCCTCTCCCTTTCTCCAATTTTCCAGCGTCTTCCCATTGTTCAGAGAGTTTCTTTAATAGATTTCTAAATTGGTGCATGCAGTTTGGTGTTGCTGGAGTTTGCTATTTTTTCATTAGTTTGGAGCATAGCTGCCAAGTCTCCCGTTTTTCGCGGGAAACCCCCCGATTTTAATCCGTTTCCCGCTGTTCTCCCGAATGGAAAAAAAATCCCGGAAATCCCCTGGATTTCCTACCTGCCAGAGGCTCCATTTCAGGTGCTGCTCTGCCCGTGTCTGGGCACTGGAACTCGGGCAGAGCAGCACCAGAAGTCGCTTTTACGCATGTTCAGAAGCGACTTCCGGTGCCGCAACGCTGCGGATCCCGCATTTTTCAGCGGGAGACTTGGCAGCTATGGTTTGGAGGATGGTGATGATAATAATGATGGCAGATTGTAACCAGTTAAGCTATGAGTACAGATTGTGATGGGAAGGACCTTATGAAGCAACAATAGACATTTGCCCTTCATCTTGTCTGCAGTTCCACAGCATGATCTGGAAGCATTATCCCTGGTCAGTCCTTCTGAACTAACTCCTTACCCCTTTCCACATTCCTCGGAGGTAGGGAAAAGTCCATGTAAATGGAATAATTCTCCCAAAGTATTTTGGGAGATGAATTCTGCCTGACACTTTCATAACTTCTATGGCCCTTTCAACAATCAAAGTTCCTTCTCATGTTCCCTAGGTATTAATGCAAACTATATTCTTGCTTACTCAAACTTGATAATCTAAAAACTTATTAGTGGAGCCTTTCTTTTGCAGAGGTTTTTTCCCCCTCCACTTTAATTGGTTTGTTCCTGGTTGCCCCTACGTTGCTTTCTTTTTCTTTCTTTTGCCTGTGCATTTTCATTTTCGCAGACTATAGACCAGGGGTCCCCAAACTACGGCCCCCGGGCCGGATGCGGCCCAATCGGCCTTCCAATCCGGCCCGCGACGACTCCCGCCGCCCGCTGCCGCCGCCCGCTCTCACGGCGCGCGGCGCAGCGACGATCTAAAAAATCGGCAAAAAATCGCCGAAAATCCTTTGTGCGCATGCGTATGGGCCTCTCCCGACCCGGAAGAGGTCATTTCTGGTGCATTTCCGGGTCGGGGGAGGCCCATACGCATGCGCACAACGGATTTTCGGCGATTTTTTCCCGCCCGTGTGCGTGTGCGCATGCGCACGGGCGCGCACTCCCCCGCCCTCCGGCCCGCTGCGCGCGCACTCCCCTGCCCTCCGGCCCACCGCGCGGTCGGCGCGGCGGGCACTGGCCCGCCGCGCAGAAAGTCTGGGGACCCCTGCTATAGACTGTTCTTGGAATTGTTAATTAAAACAATAAAGGCTTCTCTCCCTTTCTGTACACACACCGATCAATAGCTTTGCTCCAATGCAAGAGGGGAGAAAGTAACTTTGTCAAAGAGATAGAGAGATAGGAGTATAAGGAGAAAATGAGACATTTTTTAAAAAGCATAAGGAAGAACTCACAATTACTAATGTCTGTTTAATAAGGTAACAATATTTAAGAAAAAATGTGAAGTATTGATCAGGACAGGAGATGTGTTGGTGGTCAGGCTGCACTAGCTATTTAATGTACTTTCAGGTATATATCTGGCACCAAATTGTTCCATAGATACCCTAAGTCATACCCTCTAACATTTCTCTGATGAAAATAGGGACGTCATATTATTATTATTATTATTTTACCCCATCCATCTGACTGGGTTGCCCCAGCCACTCTGGCCAGCTTTGAACATATATAAAAACATAATAAAACATTAAAAATAAACTTCCCTATATAGGGCTGTCTTCAGATGTCTTCTAAAGGATGCATATTGTTGTTACTTATCTCCTTGGCTTGGGGATCGCATAACTCCATACCTTACAACAACATGAAAACAGGACGTCCTAAGGGAAAGCAGGACATTCCAGGATCAAATCAGAAACCAGGACGGCTTCTGTAAATCCAGAAAATTAGGGACACTTGGAGGGTCTGCCAAATGTTTTAATGTCTTTCAAGCTGTGTGGCTGAAGCAGGTGGCATTTTGTGTGGCCAGGTACACTGAGAGCAACTCTGAAAATTCAGGAGGGTGAGAGTGGGCTCGAACGTGACTTTAGACCTACATTCAGCAGATGAGGTAAACCAGATTTTTAAAGTTCTAATAACCCATAGGGTACTCTGTGACGTAATGGGTTAAATGTGCCCAATATCAATTCAGTGTAGCAAATGCCACTCAGTTGCATGGAACCCTGGAGATCAGGTCTTAATTTGTACCAAATTAAGAGCCAGCGTGGTGTAGTGGTTAAGAGTGGTGGACTCGTAATCTGGTGAACCTGGTTTGCTTCCCTGCTCCTTCACATGCAGCTGTTGGGTGACCTTGGGCTAGTCACACTTCTCTGAAGTCTCTCAGCCCCACTCACCTCACAGAGTGTTTATTGTGGGGGGGAGGAAGGGAAAGGAGATTGTTAGCAGCTTTGAGACTCCTTAAGGGGAGTGAAAGGCGGGGTATCAAGTCTAAACTCTTCTTCTTCTACTACCAGGGCTCAGCTCCACTTTCAGCGTCTGAGTCAACCCTGGAACATATAATCAGGACAAGTGAAAATCCTAAACAGATGAGATATAAACTTTTCTCACTACTGAGCTCCTATAGTGCATCTCTAGTGATGGGTGGATCTACTGTATCCATTTCAGCTCCACATCAAGAGTGCATGTGTTAATTCATTTGTCCTATTTCCATGTTAATCTGTGATTATCTTTTTTAGAAACTGTACTGAAATTTGTATTTACATATTATTTAAATAAATGTTTTGTCACAATATTTGTATTTAAATTGATATGTTGCCTTGACGTGTGTACTTCTAAATGTTTTTAGTCTAAAATACACATATTTTTCATGCATTTGGACACGTATTCTGAACAGATAACTCTATTGCAAATTCCACAGAAGTGCAAAATCCAAAGGATAATTATGTTTCAAGTTGTGTTCTGGTCAAGTGAAATTCAAAGACCAGCATTCCCAGACAGACATGAGCCCTGGGATCTGCTTTTCTGCTCCAAGAAACATTTGAGGCCTATCCCCATCAGAGCATCCTTATCTTCCCTTCTATATCCTGGGATAACAACAACAGGCTGTCATCTGGCTGCATAAAAGAGTTATTTCAGGTAATTTTGTTAATTCTGTTGCACTTGATACTGCCATCTTTGATATCTTAAAAGCCTCTGCTATGAACGCTGCAGTACATACTTGAGCAATGATGCAAAGAACGTATCGTGAAACTTTCCTTGCTGACAAAAGTAAAATCAATGCCAGCCCACAAGTGATGTTTTTTCTCCCTGTGTCACTAAAATGAAAATTGACTTGATGTGTAACATAAGTCTTTAGTGTCTAGCACCGTAGGGAATTGCACACCCTTGTCTGCCTCTGTGTACTTATTCCCTTCAATAATCCACCCGTGTTTATTTTGGCTATTCGTCTGAGGAAAGAGTAACAAAACAATTCTACTGAGAACATCACAGCAACAAAGACTATTTATATTCTGTATTAAAATATAGGTTCTAAATGCTGCATTCATATATCTAGTATTTTTTCAAGTCGCTGGGTGGATTAGGTCAGGGGGGCCCCCATCCCCCACAATCAGTATATGGCTTGAGTTAGATTTAAAAACAGGTCCCAGAGGTTGACAAATGGATTAAAGTAGAACATAAATTCCTTATGTCACCCAGTCCCTTAAACCTTGATGTCAGTAACATTCCTAATCATTCCATTATTATAAATGTCAAATATGCTTTACATGTGTTAAAGGGACTGTAAGAAGGGAGAGCCTAGCTAAAGGAAGAAAGACTCATGTGCCGCTGACTCTTTACTATATATCACAAATGAAAATACAGTTTTGCTCCCAACCCTGCAACTTTCCTGAGTGATGGGAAGTTCAAGGAAGCATATGCAGGGTATTCTTCAAAAGAGGGGAACTCTGGATTCTTACACAACCTCTGTGAAAAATTGGGATTAAAAAGAAAACCACAACAATGTAATAGTTGAGAATAATTCAGAGGTGAGCAGCCGCCGCTGCCGTTCCAGGCAGTGTTAGCTGTAGCAGGGGATAGCTAAGGTGTCATTGGACTACAGCTCCCATCAGCCTCAGCAAACATGGCCAAAGGTCAGGCATGATGGGAATTGTAGTCCAACCGCATCTGAAGAGCACAACCTTGGCTATTCTGGAGCTATCAAATCAGCGTTGTTTCCTAAAAATAACAATCTCAGAGCATGTCAGACACCGTTCAAGACAATTGGCATAATACTTAACACCAGGGCTTTTTTAAAAAGCTGGAACTCTTCCAGGGTTGCCATATTTTGAAAACCGCCTTCCGGGACAGACCTGCCCTTGCTGTGGAGGCCACAGCCAAGTGGAGGCTTTATTGTCCTGTTGTTGCCCTGTTCCTTTCCAGTGCCCGCTCTGGCCCCGCAGTTTGCTGGGACCCTGTTTGCGCGAGGCTCCTGCTTGCTGGTGCCAGGGGGTAACTTCGGGCCACTGAGCGGGCTTGGCTATGGAGCCTCCTCTCCCTCTCAGGTCCTCAATCTCCAAGTGGTCACCAGCAAGGTCACGCTCAGGATCGGGCCCAGGCAGGGAGGCTCACTGCTCTGTGGCCTCTCCAGTCTTGCCTGGCCCTTCCCCAGCAGCAATGGCGGCCCCCAATGGCTGCTCAAGCCGCATCAGATGGGAAGGCGCAGGCAGGACCAGAGAGGCCACTGCTGATGCTGATGCAGCCGCTACTGCCCATGTCGCCTCTGACATGGCTTGAGCAGCCCTACGGCCCGATATTCCTGGACATTCCATAAATTTCCTCCCGGACACTGGTTCCGACAGCCGAATCCCGGCAATGTGCAGGAAATTCCGGACGTATGGGAAACCCTAAACTCTCTGGAACTCAGTTCCAGCACCTCTCAGGTGGCGGCCATTGCCATTATAAGAGAACAAGGGAGGCAATTCATGGTGCGTTCTGGCACCTCTTTTTCTAGAAAAACAGCGCTACTTAATACACATACACTTCTCAGTTTCACACTATAAGGCTACAATCTTATAAACTACCCACTAAACACTCTAAGACTCACCTTTGGGTAAGTCACATAGGATGCTGTTGTTAGTGTTGATGTTCTGTAAAATCACAATGTGGCAGAGATGGAACAATCTGTCCATTCTTTCAGTTTCTCATTTTTCTAATCTTAAATTCCAAATCAGTTTGCATTAAAAAAAAAAGTTTTCATAAGAATTCATCAGCATTTTTGTGTGATTTTCTCTTAGTAGACACATGTTTATATGGCATTTCCCCTAATATAAATATTTTTGGCAAAGCAATTACTCCAAAGTAATGCATTTTTGTATGGTCTTTTCACAAGTATACACATTTATATACACACTTTACTCACTTGGAAAGACAGGCGGACTAATGCCAGTGTACTGGAAGAAGCAAAGATCACCAGTGTTGAAGCAATGATTCTTCAACATCAACTTCATTGGACTGGTCATGTTGTTCAAATGCCTGATTATCATCTTCCAAAGCAACTACTCTATTTCCAACTTAAGAATGGAAAGTGAAATACCGGAGGACAACGAAAGAGGTTTAAAAACACTCTCAAGGCAAATCTTTTTTTAAAAAAGTAAGTAGTATAAGCACTGGTAACTGGGAAACACTGGCCTGCAAGCGCTACAATTGGAGAACAGCCTTTACCAAAGTTGTTGTGGACTTTGAAGAAGCATGAACTCAGGGCGAAAAGGAGAAACAAGCTAAGGGGAAGGCACATTTGGCAAACCCTCACAGTGATCAGGTCCTGCCTGGAAACCTATGTCCTCACTGTGGAAAGGACATATGGATCCAGAATTGGCCTGCACAGTCACTTACGGACTCACTGTTAAGACCGTTTTCTTGGAGACAATCTTACTTGGCTATGAGTGATTGCCACAGAAGATGTGCATTTTTGCACACATTACTTTGCTAGAGAACTACACTCCAAAATTTGGATAAGTAGCTGTGCTGTTGTTCACATATTGTTTCAGAAAGTGTGAATTGGATAAATTCACTGGATTGAATGCTTCCGCCATCCCTACAACCATCCAAAAAAGGGTGTGGGACGTTGCTTGCCTTAAGGAAGGTACACCATAACGGACCTCAATAGCTCCAATTACACAGAGGGGTCCACCTTGAAGAGTTAAAACACATGGGGGAGTTGGCAATTAGTAAGGATTGCCTGCATTTGAGGCCATCTAGAAAATCTGGGTTCCATAAGCTTTACAAGAAGATCCTTTAAAAAAGTTCAACATTCCCTCCTAACCCAATTTCCCATGTTTGATACCCAGGGTGATGGAAACCCTGCAAGAGTCAGTGTGTTGTCTCTGGTCTTGCAGTCCTTTCAGAGTGGCTTTTAAACATGAATCATATATATATAACATGCAAGTAAGGAATGCTTATGCAATGTTCCTGCACTGCTGTGTAACATTAATATTCAAAGAGGGGGCTCACACTGCTTCTCAGGAGAACTATGAGCAGCTTCTGCAGCTTTCTGTAGAGCTGCCAATTCAAAGCTATTCTGGTGATCATTACCCCCTTCTTCCACATATGCTTTTATAATATATTCTGAATCAAGGAAGTCAGATGATCCAGGCCCCGCATTGCACATGGCTCTCCAGTGCAGACATCATGCCCTTGATTGGAGGGAAACCATCATGCCAAAAAGCAAAACTGCCTTGTAAACTGCAAATAAGCTGAAGGAAGCTTTTAAATGCTAGGTTACCCTTATAGCCCATAAATGGGGATCACAGTTAACAAATCTGCAGATAAAAAGCACTTTTATCTTATCTTTAACTGCAGGACTTCACAGGCTCCCAGTTACTTGCCTCAATTTTAGGATAATCCCGATTTGCCTTGTGGAAAGACAATTGTTCCTAAATGGGCAGGCTGAAGATAATGAACTACAACAGATGACAATCACAATGTTTAGGGGTGGGGGAGGTAGGGGAGAACGAGGAAACTTCATATTGTTTGATCAAGCATCGCATTCTTAAAGTAGAACAGCCGTGTGCAGGAACCGAGGAGCCTAAATGGGGGAAAGGATCAAATGGAAAGGAGGAAGATGCTTGGTCCTTCTCTAGAAGATCATTGGGAGACACTCGTGCAGTTAAGAGTTGGGATATTTTGCCAAAGGGGTTAGCATGGGCCAGCCACCATCTCTTAGACTAACCTACCACACAGGGGTGTTGTGAGGATGAAATAGGGAGGAGGAGAACCATGTACACCACCTTGAAATCCTTGGAAGATAAAGGTGGTATATAAATTCAATAAAATAAAATATGAAACAAAGCGGAGCTGAATGGCGGGAACCTGGTTTGGAGCAGTTGATCTCCCCTTTCCACCTCAACTTCAGAAGGAGCAGGGGTGTTGCCCCCCCTAACTTTCCTGTGGAGTGAAGAGCATCAGTGGAGGCTGAGGAGGGTTTTGATCAGTTGAGGACCAGTGACTGAACAGGAGTCTGGACAGGAGGGCGCAGTCGAGTCATCTGGAGCCAGGCACCAACTTTGCAGTTGGGAGCAGACTCACACCCCCCGACAGAGTGTGTTTTTTACAATCCCAGTTTTCGCATGAGTCTTACGAGCGTTCCACACCTTGTCTATAAAAGCTTGGTGGGTGGGACGCATTTGTCACTTCCATCCATTTCTGAGCTTCTTGCTGTGCTCCTGAATGATGACTCCTGAGCCCTGTGTCTACTCACTTGCCTGAATAAATTTGGCCATGGGCGCAGACAGGATTTTTGTTAGCGGAGGCAGGCCTTTTGGTGGGACTGGGGGGGCATGCTATGTATTTTTATTATGATTCATTGAGGGGCAGCTGCCTTTCCCCGTGCCCCCTGCCCTTGGCTACACCCATAAATTTGGCTCTTACAATAACTTCTGTCTCTGTGTTTTGGGGCAGGAGCGAGGACAGGGCTTCAAGGGTGTACTGGAAAATAACATTTGAGCAATTAAAGTGGATTAAGCACTTTGTGGTAGAACAAAACTGCCAGAATGGCATGTTATGGAGGCAGACAAGCCCCATAGCAGCACATAGGCCAGCATAGGCAAACATTTGGGCTGATGGTTGTCTCCACAGCACCCTCGGTTGCTTTTCTTTCTTTCTTTCTCTCTTTTTAAACCATTTTAGTGACATGGTCCGGCAGACTGGTCATGCACCTGTTTATAGATGCTTGTTTTTATCATTCCCCTCCCCACTTTTGAAAATACCATCCTTTTCTACAACAAAATGCTGCTTATTCCTGTCAAGCAGATGTTGAGATCCTCTCGGTCACAGCTCTCCCTAAGTAATTTAACACAATCAACTGTACTGTTGTATAAAGTGTTACACACTAGGAGTTATTATTGCCTTGTGAAATTAGGTTTCTGGTTACTATTCAGAGATAATAAAAGCAAACATATGAAAATGGTTTACTTCACCCAAATGCACCCCCCCCAAAAGGAGATTGCTGTGGAATAGGTGACACATATGTGAAATACAGACCAAGCCTCCAAATATCTATTGTGGTGTATTTCTCCTATAGCCCATTTACACTGGTGAGATAATTTCTCATCCCATGCCATCCGCCAGACTCCTGATCGTGCCCAAACTTCACTTAGTGCCATCCACAAATCTTTACTCTGGTCTCTGGACAATAATTCCCATATACAGTCTATTGCACAGGTGAAGGCAGCATTGAGTGCCTGGGATGCACCGAAGAGCTATTAACTTTACTTAGTGCAGGAAGACTAATGGATAATCTGTCACACCTCACCAGCTTCCCTGTTATATATGTAAACCTTGGAAAAAGCCTCTGTTCTTATTTGAATGCACAGCCATATATAACTTGGGTGCTGATGCCCTTTCCATTCTAGACATGCCTCTTACAAAAACCAATGTCATGTTAAGAATATAGGGGTTTTCTATAGGGTTTTACATTTAACATGTCATGAACCCTGTTGAATAACTTGTTGTATACTGTAGGGAGAGGGTGGTGCTGTGGTCTAAACCACTGAGCCTCTTGGGCTTGCTGATCGGAACGTCAGCAGTTCAAATCCGCACGACAGGGCGAGTTCCTGTTGCTCTGTCCCAGCTCCTGTCAACCTAGCAGTTTGAAAGCACTCCAGTGCAAGTATTTAAATAGGTACTGCTGTGGCGGGAAGGTAAATGGTGTTTTCATGCACTCTGGCTTCCATCACGGTGTCCCGTTGCACCAGAAGCAGTTTAGTTATGCTGGCCATATGACCCAGAAATAGGTCTGTGGACAAACGCCAGCTCCCTCGACCTGAAGTGCACCACACCCTAGTTGCCTTTGACTGGACTTAACTGTCCAGGGTTCCTTTACTTTTTTTAACCTTTATAACTTGTTGTATAAATAACGATGCTACAGAATATACAGCTACATATTTAACAGGGACTGATCCCATATCCATTTAGCTAAATGGAAAACAATGGCTTTTGTTTGATATATACTTTATTATTACAATTACTTCAATAATTGATTTATTCTGCAGTAAAATTTCTCCTCTTGACGAAGGTTGATATAACAGATATGTTAATATACTGCATGACTACATTCATCTCTCCTAATGATTTCTGTTAGCATGAAAAGTACTTCCTTTGAAGAAAGAATAACTGCCTTTTAGTGTTGACACTGTACTCCATACTATTGTTCCACCTTTGGTATATGACTTTTTATTTAGATATTGAATAATTTGATCATCTCAATGGAAAAATAGAAATGTACATTAGCTGTCAATGGAAATCCAGTTAACGTTTAATAGTAACATATGATCTATTTGAGAGGACTTGTTAACTCTTAATTTCTGATTTTGTCCCAAATTGATGCTATACAACTTGCATGTCAAATAATACAATTACCTTTTTACTACAGATGGATGCCAATTAAATGAAAAATTGCAAGGGCTTGTTGTTTACGAGGTAATAACTTTATCCTGCCGAGGTGTTTATTAGTCCTGTTACAGATAGTTATTACTATGCTAACTGGAAGCATACCTACTACATTTTTGTTAACACGGTGAAATTGCGAGTTTAAAATAGTCAATTGCAATAAAGACAAAATGTATTGAAGAAAGAATAGAACAGGCACAAGCCACCAAACTAAACTACATCACCATGCTGTGCACAAATGTCTATGGCCATTCCATGGCCAAGATTGCAAATAAGTTACTACTGTAAATCTTGTGGCACCTTAAAGACCCATAGATTTATTGTTGTGCAGCCTTTTGTTGACTAGAGTCCACTGTATAAAGTTTACGGAGAAACATCTAATTTAGAGGGGGAGGACAAACATTTGAAGGGTAGTGGAAACGGTTTGAACACTCAAAACCACTTTGACACCACTTTAAAATGTCTTCACCCTCTGTAGTTTTCCCCCTCAGTAAGTTTGAAAGCTGCTCTGTGATCAAAATATTACTTTGCGTCTGACATAAAGACAAATGGCTACCTGTATTCTGAACACCTAAAATAATGGCATTTATAAATGGTTTAACCCACACCTCTGTAGCAAAATACTGAAAAACATAAGTGCATTAAAAATGGTTATTCTTCCACCATGTTAACTCTGGGCAGTGTATGTGGAGTTTTAGGTGGGCTCTTATTCAAATATTACTTACCGGTAAGTAATATTAAGCAAAGCTCTGTGAGGTATCTTTTGGATAATTTTTCTATTTCCCCACCCCACCAGCGCTTGTTAGTTCATTGTCTCTAGATCATTCTCTTCAAATAAAGTTGTAGTTTGAAAGAAAAAGGACAGAAAAAGTGGCTAACAAGAAAACAGGAATCATCACTAAAGCTTAGTGAAAAAATGTCCTCATGAGTGGTGTTATTTATCAGAAAAACCACAACTAATTCACCAAGACAAAATACCACTGGGGGAAGGGGCTAAATACTTAAAGATACCATATAAATATAGTCATGATAATCATCCCCTAAAAAGAATAAATCACCCCTTCTAAAAGAATGAAATCAAAAAATGCAAAAAATTCATTCATTTATGAGGTCCTAATAAATACATCCCCTTCATGGATCAATGCCTTTTTTTTTTAAACATACTTTTTATTAATTTTACAGAATACAAAAAAAACAAAAAAAGGTACATACATAAACACCTTTTCCACCTCCTTCCTACCCACCCACATGGGTCCTCCCCTGCCACACAAGTATCCCATGTATGTGAACAGTCAGAGATGGTCCATTTTATGCTTGGATTTCTGTCCTCCTCCCCCTCCCCTGACCCCAAAGCCCCCCCCTGCCACCAGGGAGCTCCAGCAAACCAGGGCAGTACGCAGGAGGCCATCCATCCAACCATCTATTGTCATACCAAAAAAAAAAAGAGAAAAATAGAAATAGGGAAAAAGAAAAAAAAGAAAGGGCAAAAAAAGAGAAAAAAACAATACAAAACAGAAAAAATTTTCTTACATTCATGATTGTAAAACCATATTTTGTGGGCTTCCCCTCCCCCCCCTTCCCCGGTTTTCATCCCTTTTTTATCATCTGCAACAGTTTCTTACTTTATAGAAATACACCTTTGTATCTTATACAACTTATAAATCAATTATTAACATTTTCATCTAATATTCAAATCACTGAAAAATCAAACTCCCATTTTATCTTCCCGTGCCTAATTTTTCCTCCCTCTATAAGCCTCCATATTTTCACATTTTCCAAAATCCATTCACTTTTAAAACTATAACTATTCTCAATTTAACCTTACATCCCCGATTACCGGCTCCACCCCCCCAATCCAGCAAATTCCATAATCAGCAGACCTGTTATAAACCTGTTAATCCATCCATGTAATCACAACATCACTTTCCCTTCACCCCACCCCCTGTTTACAGTCTTTTGCCATCCAGGCCACCATACAGGGCCCCTGAATTTCTTCTCTTCTCTGCATATTTTTTCCTTCTTCCCTGTGGGCGTTCTGGAGTTCCAATAATACCAATCGTGCCCCCCTCAAAAGCGGGGCACTCCATCCAACTTTTTGTAGAGTAAAGTCATCATTTTTTTCGTGGTGTGCTTCATTTTGTGTTGAATCATCACAGTCCTCATCTTCATCTTTTCCTTCCAAATCACAGTCATCATCATTGTCATTCTCACATTCATCTTTTTCAGTGTCAAAAGCTTCATCTCCTAAAAAATCATATTCTGCCATCACCATCTGAATTTTTTGCTGTAACTCTTGCCGTCGTGTCTCCTCTTGACATAGCTCTATTCTTGTTTCCCACATTAAGGTCAAAACAGACCGCTGGAACTCAGGGGAACACTTTTTTGTTGACATAATTCAATCCTGCCAAGGTCAAAACTTGTCACGTGGGGTGGAATATGATCACAGTTTATTTTCTCGACTCCATTTTAACAAGCTGGCTGCATTCTTCAAGTCTTATTAACAATAAAGTTCGAACTCACATTTCACAAACATTTGAACCAAAAAAGAAATTCCACAAAGTCCAGAAATACAAAATGAAATAAAAATTGACTCATGAATCCTGATCAACTCACTGGGTTGTCTGGGCTGCCGGCTCCCGAGGAAAAGAAAGATTTTTCTCAGTCTTTACCTCTTGCTGCAGGGCAGTCATAAACCACAGTCTCTCTCCCCTTCTCACCCTGCATCAAAGGGGAGATTCTCTTTGATGCCTTTGAGGGATCCTTTTGAATTGCAAATCTTCTGTTTATGGCTTCGGGTTTCTATTTACTGTCTCTTTTGTTGCCGTGGGGGGGGTGGCTTCCTCTTTTCTCCCCTCTCTCCCAGATCCAAATTGTTTTATAATCCAAATCGTGAGGTTACTTACAGTCTTTTCCAATCGTTTTATTTTCGGAAGAATCCAGCGCTCTCCGCCTTCGGCTTGAAGCTTCTCCCTGCTAGAATAACGTTGCCGCTCAAAATGGCCCCCGCGACTTCTACCCTCCTCGCTCCGGAGCTCTTATTAGAGCTAACCGAAGAGTTGGGGAGTCCGGATTGGGGCTGTGCCGAGCAAATTGCCCCCGGGACGCCCTTCCCGAGGTTCTAAGGGGCGCAGCGTCGCTCTCGCTACCCTCCCCACTCCTAGCAGGGACGGGCCGTCTCGGAGACGAGACGAAACCCTGCCGATCGGCGCTGAACCCGGAAGCCTCATGGATCAATGCCTTGTCGTGGCGAAGGGGCTTGAATAACTCAGAGAAGCTATGAGCTATGCCATGCAGGGCCACCCAAGATGGACAGGTCATAGTGGAGAGTTTTGACTAAACGTGATCCACCTGGAGAAGGAACTGGCAAGCCACTCCAGTATCCCTGCCAAGAAAACTCCATGGACAAAGAAGGCTGATCGCCGAAGAATTGATGCTTTTGAATTATGGTGCTGGAGGAGACTCTTGAGAGTCCCATGGACTGCAAGAAGATCAAACCTATCCATTCTGAAGGAAATCAGCCCTGAGTGCTCCCTGGAAGGACAGATCGTGAAGCTGAGGCTCCAATACTTTGGCCACCTCATGAGAAGAGAAGACTCCCTGGAAAAGACCCTGATGTTGGGAAAGATTGAGGACACTAGGAGAAGGGGACGACAGAGGACGAGATGGTTGGACAGTGTTCTCGAGGCTACAAACATGAGTTTGACCAAACTGCCAGAGACAGTGGAAGACAGGAGTGCTTGGCGTGCTCTGGTCCATGGGGTCACGAAGAGTTGGACACGACTAAATGACTAAACAACAACAACAATAAATACATCAGGGACAGGGTGGTGCTGTGGTCTAAACCAGAGCCTAGGTCTTGCCGATCGGAAGGTCGGTGGTTCGAACCTCTGTGACGGGGTGAGCTCCCGTTGTTCGGTCCCAGCTCCTGCCCACCTAGCAGTACGAAAGCATGTCAAAGTGCAAGTAGATAAATAGGTACCACTCTGGCGGGAAGGTAAGCGGTGTTTCCGTGCACTGCCCTGGTTCATCAGAAGCAACTTAGTCATGCTGACCACATGACTCAGAAGCTGTCTGCGGACAAACACTGGCTCCCTCGGCCAGTAAAGTGAGATGAGCGCGGAACCCCAGAGTCGTCCGCGACTGGACCTAAAAGGTCAGGGGTCCCTTTACCTTTTAATAAATACATCATGTGGCGACATTCAGCTCTTGTTTGACAATTTGACATATGTGGTTTCCTGTACTCGTTTATAAGGAATATGTAAGAGGACTTTCTGAAACCCAAGCCAAGTAGATGTTGAAAGTCAATCCTACTAGTTAAAGTGAGCAGCATAAGCTCTTTAAAAAGAACAAAAAATAACTTTCAATGGAAATTACCCTGCAACAAAGACTACGAAAATAAGTCCTTTTTTTTCCTTTAAAAGAGTGTGATTTATTTGTTTCTAAAGGAGTAGTAGCAAGGAAGAAGCAGGTAATTATTAAGAAACATCCATTTCAGGAAAAAGTGGTAATTCTAATCTTTGGCAAGAAAGAGGGAAATGATCCTTTCTGTAGCCTAAGAAAATTATACCCTTGTGGGGTTTTAAAATGGATAGCATACCAAAAAGGACCTTCCTCCTCCCATCTACTGATATTAAAGAATAAAGATATTACTTTTCAGATCAAAAGAAAAGAATATCTTTTATATGTAATCTTTTTTTCTGCTTTAAAAAAAGCTATTTTGTCAATGTATGTGTGTTTTGGTCTCTAAGGACAGGGATATATAGATATAGTTAAGGCACATGAGACGAAAAGGAGAGAAAATGTATATGCACTTCACATTCTTTCCAGTATTACAACTCTATTACTAGTAAAAGTGAAATAAAAAGTGACTGAGAACTTGCATTTAGTTCAGTGAGAAAAACCTTTAGTGGTGAACCTCTCCATAGTAGTTTTGTATTCAAAACGTATTCACTTACTATGCTGATTAAATTTACACATGCCTAGCAAAGTCCATATCTTTGCAAACTTTGTCTGTTTATAGTTGCTCTTTTTTAAAAAGAAAACAATGATTGTTGAAAAACACCTGTGCTCATGTGTGTTATCTATAAACAAACCCACACATTTAGACCTAAAATTTGAAAGGATGAGGAGCTTGTGTTATATTTAAAACAAAATATCTACTTGGTTCTTTGAGATATACATACACCAGTGTAAACATAAATATCAGATATTAAAATAAGCGTTTTGAGAAATGGCAAGCACGACACACTGCAGCTCATTTCAGAAATCATACTCTTACGAAGGAAAGTATGATCCGCTTTTTCTGGTGTGTTGGGCAAACTGTGGTCACTACCAACCAGCAATTTTCATCAAACCATGATTTGAAATGGCAAACTACATTTAGCGCTAGGAGGCAAGGGAAGAAGATGAGTGTCTGTGTCATGCTCCCAATCCACCAAGCTATGGTTCAGGTGATCAGAATACGACAACTGCAGTAAGTCACCCTTTCCAAGGTTTGTTATTGTAGAATTTGTAATTTGTATGCCAGTGTTACTGCTGGTGGGAAAAGAGACAGAGGACAAACAGGGCACTGAGAGGCAGGAGGCATATAGCAAGCCACATGGCATGAAGAAGTCCTCTTTCTCATGCTAAAAGCCTTATGGTTCCCAACAGACTATAGGGTTTTCCTTAATATGGTCATTCAGGCATATGTACTAGATTTGCACGTGCAATGCATTTTTTTGTGTTTAGTTATTTTCAAAATATTAAGAGACACTTAATCTACTAGTTTCTGTTTTTATTTGTTGATTTCATATATACATATATTGGGTGATTCCATATCAAGTGATCCAACTTTTATACCTCATGCCATCCAATTTTCTTAATATTTTGTACACTTGTTGAATGATCAAAACTAAGTTTAAATATAAAATTTTAATTTTTATCTCATCCCGTTTGTGAGTTATGAGGGTTTGAATGTTTTTTTTTAAAACAGCCTTGCCAGACTACACAAAAGCCTTAAAAACTCAGCCCAGAATCGAGATACATAAAAACTAAAAACACCAATATTTTCCAAACTTCATGGGCTTTAACATGATGTCACATGATGAACTTACTCCAAATTATAAATTTACGTTACAAAAACTGAATATTTTAAAAAGTGATTAAAAAATTAATATGATTAAAAATTCCAAAAAATGTATTATTTAATATTTCTAAGAGCTATCTTTAAAATTTCATCTTGGGATCTCAATGGGATCACATTTTTTTTAAAAAAAATGTTTTGTACATACATGTACAAAATAGGAAAGGATGAGGCATGGAAAGGGGGGTGGTTTCTGTGCAAGAGTTGAGAAAAGTGATGAGGTGGTAAGGTGGTAAAAGGGGAAATGCAACAAAGGAGGGAGCAGGGTGAAGATGAAAGCAGGGATATCAAAGCATCTACCAAATAAGTGGTGTTTTCATAATTGGGCCGATGAAAAAGAGGCTTTGCAAAAAGGTTTGCAAAAAGGAGAGGACAAGCATGGACATGGGGGTGAAGTTAAAAATGGGTGCAAAGCAGGGTTACAAAATAGAAGAGAGAAGTGTGCCAGAAATGAGCTTGGGAAGTTAGCTTAATCATTGCAAGGACTGGGAAGGAAAGGTCTAGGCAGGAATGACAGCAGAGCTGGGGAGCGGAGTAAGTAGAGGCACAATCCCTAGTATGTGCTACCATAAATCCGTGTGATGGGGTGAGATCCCGTTGCTCTGTCCCAGCTTCTGCCAACCTAGCATACCAGCGCAAGTAGATAAATAGGTACTGTTGCAGCAAAAAGGTAAACAGTGTTTCTGTGTGCTCTAGCACTCATCACAGTGTCCCATTGTGCCAGAAGTGGTTTAGTCATGCTGGCCACATGACCCAGAAAGCTGTCTGGACAAATGCCAGCTCCTTTGGCCTGCAAAGCGACATGAGCACCACACCCGAGTCACCTTTGACTGGACTTAACCCTTCAGAGGTCCTTTAGCTTTACCATAAGATGTTGTAATAGCTTCCAGCTACGATGGCTTTAAAGGGGGATTAGACTATTTGCACCATCTCCAGTATCAGAGGCACCATGCATCTGCATACCAGTTGCTGGGGAACACAAGCAAAATAATGCCATCACCCTCATGACCTACCTAGGGATGCAGGTGGCACTATGGTCTAAGTCTAAACCATGAGCCTCTTGAGCTTGGCAATAGGAAGGTTGGCGGTTTGAATTTGCACAATGGTGGTGAGCTCCCACTGCTGTGTCCCAATTTGAAAGCACACCAGTACAAGCAGATAAATAGGTACCACTGTGGCAGGAAGATAAATGGCGTTTCTCATGCACTTTGGCTTCCATCACGATGTTCCGTTGAGCCAAAAGCGATTTATAGCTGCCTTTGACTGGACTAATTCATCCTGGGTCCTTTACCTAGACTAGATGGGTATGACCCAGCAGAACTCTTATGCTCTTATCCACCCAACAAATTATTCACGTTGATGAGTGCCAGCATGGATGACTTTAGGAGACAAATTCAGAGAAAACTTTCAATTACTACTGTACTAGCCACAATGGTTCTGTTCTGCCTTCTCTGTTGGAGGCACTATACCTCTGAACCCAGTTGTTGGGAATCACACAAGACTCCTGTTTTACTCCGGTCCTGGTTGCAGGCTTCCCATAAGCAGTTGGCCACTTTGAGAACAGGAATCTGGATTAGATGGGCATTTGGCCTTATCCTTCTGGGCTCTTCTTACAATGTGATGTTTTATAAATAAATCAAATATTATTCAAATGTTAGTCCAATTCTCAGTTAAGTGTACCCAAAATATCCTAAAATATCTTTGGGACACTCGAATTAGCCCTAATAATGAATCAGTTAGTTGTGCAACACACCACTGCAAGTAAAGTATGCTGGGAATCAAGAACATGGTTTTAACCTTGCGGCACCAGATCTCTCGAACTCATTTCCCTTAAAAGTGCCACAAGCCCAAACACATGAGTTTCTGACCCTTGTTGAAACCCCTTTTCTCCCATATCTTCCCACGTGCGTCTATTTCTGCATTTCAAATGTCTTGTAGGGTTTTTATGCTGCAATTCCCTTTCATGACCGGTATTCTGTTTCCTATTCCACTTCTGGCCATTTTCTGACCATAGATTGTTTCATAAATCCTGAAATTAAAGAGCTATATTAACCTCGTTTTATCTTTTTCTGGGCTTGAAATCCCACCCGCCTCCACAAAACGCTCCCAACACACCTGCAACTTTTCTGGTGCGTACACAGATCGCAGTTCAAGGCAAAGGGAAGCCGTGCACAACCTCCCCCCCCCCGAAAATCCCAACGCCGGGGGGCTCGACTTTAACAGCTGGTGCCCCCTTCCTTCCTACACCTCGGCGCTCCTCCTGGCACACAAACCGAAGTCACGAAAATGAAACTGCAGGAAAAGGGGCTGGGCTCCCAGGCCGCCCGGCTCTGAACTAGAAGAGCCAGCATTGAGCAGGCGAGAGGGAGCGGGCACCGCCGAGGCCGCCTTCTCCCCGCTCAGCCCCGCACGGGAGGCCGCCTTCCACCTCGGGTGCGCCCGCGGCGGCGGCGGCGAGCGAAGGGCGGAGCTGCGGAACCGCGCATGAGCGTCCCTCATTCCCCGGCTGTAAGGCGCGAAACGGAGGGGTCGGGGCAGAGGCTTTATTTTGGTGGGGGCGCTTCACCCAGACACGCCAGCCCCGCTCTTGTGAAAGGCCAAGAAAGGCTTTCCCGCGCTCTGCGTTTGAAACTGCCGCCGCCGCGCTTCGCCCCCGCCCACTGAGGGCGTGTGAGGCGGGGAGGATGGCGACGAAGCTGACCAAAGCCCAGTACGAAGAGGTCGCCCGGTTCCTGGCCCAAGTGCCTCCGACCAGGCAGAGCCTGAGGAAACTGAGGGAGCGCTTCCCCAGGTAAGTCTGCGCGGGCTCCCGCAGAGCTCCGCCTCCCTCGTCAAGGGCGAGCCCCGCCCCCTCGAGGGAAGGAAGCGGCGGCAGGGAAGCGGCAGGCCCGGGGTTTTGTTTTATTTGGTTTTTAAAATATGGGGGGGGGGGGTGAAAGGCGGCGGCGGGAGGGAGTTGGTCAGATTGGCATGTTTGCAATGTAAATAAAGGCGCTCTCTGCCTTTGCTTCGGGCCTGGGAAGCTGTTTTGGTTTGTGAGGAAGCACTGCGAGCAGGAGGGTCTCAAGGTGCGCCATAAAAGTATCACTTGAGAGCAATGCTGCAAGCATAACCCCATTTACTTGGGAGTAAGTAAGCCCCCCCCCCAATTGATTCCCGTAGGACTTACTTCTGAGTAGATGTGATTAGGCTCGCGCTCCTAACCATATTGCTGGATTTAGTGGAGGCTCTGTTTGAGCTGAGCATTCCTAGGGTTCGACTTGGTTGCAAAACTCCCGACCTTCTTTTTTGCATGTAATTCCTGCATTCTCAGAGACCTGAAGTGGATCGTAATTAATGGTGTTTAATTGATTGCCGGGTACAAGCTTTCCAAAGTTGTGCGTGGTCCCTGTCGCATTACGCACCGCAGTGGGCAACCTAAAGTAGCTGCTTCCCACTTGCTTGTTTCCTACCTGTTGCTTCTCTCCAATTCAAATAATACACCGCAAAGTGGGGAAAAAGATGCAGAGGTTAGAGCAGGCTTCCTCAACCTCGGTGCTCCAGATGTTTTGAGACTACAATTCCCACCATCCCTGACCACTGGTCCTGCTAGCTAGGGATCATGGGACTTGTAGGCCAAAAACATCTGGAGGGCCGAGGCTGAGGAAGCCTGGGTTAGAGTATTTGACACAGCGATAAACACCTAAACAGTTTACAAGAATCAGTTTTAATAATCAGAACTCTTTTCACTGTTACTTGAGCTGTTTTATATAATTTGATGAATTTCGGTAAGCTGAGTTTATAGTATGTCTTTAAATAATAAATTAAAGCAACAGAATTGGCACTAGGGTTTATACCTTGGTTGGCTGGCCCATTGTTGATGATTATTTGCTTCTGTGGGGCTATCTAATAATAATAATAATAATAATAATAATAATAATAATAATAATAATAATAATTTATTTATACCCTCTGCCACTGGGCAGCTCCCAACAGAATATAAAAATAGAATCAAACATTAAAAGCTTCCCTAAACAGGGCTGCCTTCAGGTCTCTTATAAAAGTCAGATAGTTGTTTATTTACTTGACATCTGATGAGAGGGCCTTCCACAGGGTGGGCGCCACCACCAAGAAGGCCCTCTGCCTGGTTCCCTGTAACCTCACTTCTTGCAGTGAGGGAACCGCCAGAAGGCCCTTGGCGCTGGACCTTGCACTTATAACCAAGGACAGGTACAAAGGGGCATAGGAAAGTTGCCTAACACCAAGTCAGGTCATTGATCCATGTATTATTGTGGATGCTGACTGGCAGCAGTTCTCGTGGGTTTCAGAAGGGACATTCTCAGTCATAGCTGAAGATGCCAGGGACTGAATTTTGGGTTTTCAGCTTGCAAGGCATGGGCTTTACCATTGAGCTATGACCCTCTCATCAAGAGCTGGTTAATCTAGAATACACTTTAGAACCTTAGTGGTGTTCTGGAGAGCTTTTAGCTGAGAGCTGTAGTTGACAACAAATCATGGCCTACTGCTTTCTCTGTTGCACCTGTCCTGTATTTGGTGACCACTACGGTAGATACTTGTTTGGCACTGTTGATTTGAATATTTACTTCACCTGATGAGTACTGTAGTTTTAAGATGCAGGTGTTGATCCCTGAATTAGATGCATATTAAAGGACTTGCTGTAGACCGTAGATAGTGATGAGCTCCGGAGGGTAGTTGGGAAATGCACGAATGGGTATGGTGGTCAATTTGTTTCTAATGTAAGGTTTATATGCCTTTCACATTGTTGTACTGTACTGTAGTGTCCAGAAAGTGGACTTGTATGGACTGTTTAGGACTAAGGTTAATGGTGCAGTGGAAATTGACTGATGTTCTGATGGATTCAAGATGGACTTGGATACAGTGGAACCTCGGTTTATGAACACCTCGGTTTATGAATTTTCGGTTTACGAACGCCGTGGACCCATCTGGAACGGATTAATTCACTTTCCATTACTTTCAATGAGAAAGTTCGCTTCAGTTTATGAACGCTTCAGTTTAGGTACTCCGCGAACTGTCTGGAACAGATTAATCCACTTTCCATTACTTTCAATGGGAAAGTTCGCTTCAGTTTATGAACAGACTTCTGGAACCAATTGTGTTCACAAACTGAGGTACCACTGTAATGATATCATTACTATATCTCCCATATAGGAGTAGTGTTAGGTAACTGAAGCTGAAGAAACATGAGTCAATCATAATTATGTTGAAGTACACATGTGGGTCACACATAGGTGTACTGTTGATATGAAGAGAACAAATTGTCCCAGTTCTGAGACGGTCAGAACAAACTGGGAAAGTTCAGCTTAGTAGTATAAAAGATGTAACTGCTTCTGCTCGCCTTGCTTGATCTTTAGACCTTGCTTTGCAAAGTTTTTTTGTTTGTTTTTTAATCTTCTCTCTGTGAAGTATAGCTCCATTCAGGTGACCATGTACTTGATGAAGTGAGCTCTGTGAAACAAAAGCTTCTAGCACAATAAAGTTTGCTAGTCTTCAAAATGCTTTGTTGTTGTTCCAAATAGTCTCGTGCTAAAAGCGGATATCTCATCATAATTCTGATTGCATTAAATTACAATATTGAATATACTGGATGCTTCATCCCTGTGTCAGACATGAATAAAAATTAAATAGGTACAGTAAGCTTACAACTTACGTGGGCCTACCTAAACCCAAACACATTGGGTTCAATGGTGGGTAGAATTACCAAAGTCAAGCCTTGCAGCTTCCTTAATATTTAATATTTTTCCCCACACACATAAAGCTGAATATGCACAAGTTAAATGTAAGTTGTGGGCTTTTACTGTATTTCCCTCCCAGTTTGTAGTAGTAACCAATATTAGCATCTATTCTGTATTTCCAAACAGAAGCACTATGGTTTTCCTTTTAGCAACAGAACAGGTAACTAAAGCTGAAAGTGCTCAGCTTAAGTAATGGCAATCTGTCTTCAAACCCTGGATCTTGCAGTATACTGCTCTGAATGTATCATCTTTGAAGTCTTCTATATTCTAGATTAAAACTGGAAAAAAGATTAAAATATGACCTGTGCTAAAAATTAAATATTGTTTTTCTTGTTCAGAGTTGTGAACTATTCCATATGCCACAGAAATTGCCAGTGTTTGGCCTGAAATATTCTCAGCTATTGAGATTTTTATAATTAGCAAATTTATTAAAATGTGTTATTAAATTCATATAATTAATGAAATCTTCAGTTGATAGACAAACTGTGTTTTCAAATTATGATATAACTTAAAGGGGAGGAAATCATGAATGGTTTAAGAAATTTTCTGTGCATTTTCTTGGGAACATGCATCCATTCATGAAGCTGGAACTGTGGAAATATACAGTTCTATCTTGAATATCTCTCTCCTCCAATATGCCTAGACTCTAAAATGAAAATATTGTATCTGTATGTGGATGAGAAATTGCCAATAATGGTATAAATCCTGATGGTTTTATGATAGATGCAGCTGTCCATTAGGAAATGGCCTGAAACCACCAACTCTCCTTTGAAAGCTCCTGAAGCCTTTTAAATCAAATTAATCTTGAAGCTTCTTGGGACAATTCAGCAAAGGCAGAACTTTTCCATCTAGAGCTTCTGATGAGATGAAACTGATGCTGATATTTAAACTGTCAGACAAAGTACAACTTCGTGGAACTTGCCAAGGAAAGAGCCTTTCTCAAAGAAAAAACAAAACAAAAATGATTCTAGTACAGTGGTACCTCGGGTTAAGAACTTAATTCGTTCCAGGGGTCCGTTCTTAACCTGAAACGGTTCTTAACCTGAGGCTTGCTTTCGCTAATGGGGCCTGCTGCCACTGTGCTGCTGGTGCACGATTTCCGTTCTTATCCTGGGGCAAAGTTCTTAACCTGGAGCAACCACTTCCTGGTTAGCGGAGTTTGTAACCCGAAGCGTCTGTAACCCGAGGTACCACTGTAGAATGTAACAGATAGCTGCAGTGTCGAGCATTAACTCATTGGTATTTCTGTTTTTGGGGCCTGTTTAGACAAGCATTTGCCTGATTTTCTTATTGAACTTTATGTTTTACTTTTATTAATTGCTCCTTTTACTCTTCTAATTGTTGTGTTGTTTTAACATGCTCTTTTGTGTTGCACATTTTAATTGTGAATGCTTATTTTAATGTTTTGATGGAATTGCTTTATCATTTATTTTAATAATGTGTGTTTTGTAATTGGTTTTATACTTGTAAACTGCTTAGAACCTACCTTCACAGAATAATAACCCGAAAAGCATCTCTTTGAGTACATTAATTATGCAAGAATATATACATGGGGTTGGACCCAGACATAATCACAATGTGTGGTTTTCTCTGCCAACTGGATGCCCCTGCAGGCAGTGGGGAATAGGAGGTGATTTCCCCCCCACCTTCAACTATCTATGTTTTCTGAAAAAATGCCTCAAGTGTTGGATAACTCTCTGAAATAGCATGGGCGGTGGCACTGAAGGGGAAAGGAAGGAAGTGGCAACCCACTCTGCTACCCCAATTGAGCTGGATCAGAGTGTCTTCTGTAAACAACAGCATGTTTTGCAACAGCGTGTCAGAGCAGCTTACAATGGTATTCTATTTTATTGTAAAATAAGCATGTGATATATGTTGGGCACAGAGATGAAGATTTGTTCAAGGCCACCCATTGAGTGCCATGGCTGAGTGGATTTGAAACCAAGTCTCCAAGGCCAACATTCTATCTACTATATTACAGTGGCTTACAACATTTCCATCAGGCTAGACTCCAGCAAGGAAGCAACCCATGGCTTCCCATTCACGCAGCCACAAAAGCTGCCTTATACAATGTCACCACTTATCACAGTATTTTTGATGCGGTTTCATAGCTCTCCTTAATCTTGGCATTTATTTGTCTGAAGTTGCTTGTAAATCTTACCAAGATTCTGAACACCACTTAGTGGCAGTGCATCAGTTGAAATCATTGTGATTATATGTGGCTGCTTGAGCAAACTATTTTAAAAAGGCACTGTCCTACTTACTAGTCCTTCTGCTGAATGCCATCATTTATGAAAGCTATATTATATAGTTTGTTTTGCCAATAACATTTATAGGAAAAGCTAATAAGTAAAGTGTTACTTGCTCTTCAAGGTACATTGAACTAAGCTGGCAAATGAACTGTGACCGTGGAACATGATCCTAATCACTAAAAGCCTGAAAAAGTTATAGTATGGTTATAATGTGAATTGCAATAGCAACTCATTTTAAATTATTTCAATGAGAATACATTTTTAAATATTTCTAAAAGTCTTGGCAACGTAAGACTATAGACAGTGTAAACAATATTCTAGGAATATACTGCTAGTTTCCGTGTTCACATACACATACACACACTTTTTCCAATTCTAATTGGCCTGGCAGTGGGAGCAATAGGAAGTGGAAGATCTCATTGGAGGTTTTCATCCCCAGTGGGACCTTGTATGCTGCAACAGCAGCATACAAGCTACCAAGGATACTGGTAAACCTAAGTTTGCTGGGCAGCATTAGAAATTAGCCAGGCTCCAGGTGTGTTTTGCCAGGTAATTGAGAAGGAAATAGGGCTCTGTACATGGGCTTCCAGAGGGAGCTGTCTGGACTCGATCATGCTCCTGATGAAGTCATAGTGGTTAATTCCTCTTTACACATAGTGCATAGTGAAACTGGAATTTACTTCCATAAATTGTAATGATGGTCACCAATTTAGATTTAGATTTAAATTTAGATTTAAAATGCAATTAGACAAATTAATGGATGATAAGCCTATCAATGACTGCAATTCATGATGACTAAATACTACCTCCTGTCTTAGAGGCAAGTATGCCACTGAATACCAGTTGCTGTAGATTGCAGGAGAGTGTTCTTGTACAGTGGTACCTTGGCCCTCAAACTTAATCTGTCCTGGAAGTCTGTTCCAAAACCAAAGCGTTTCAAAGCCAAGACGTACTTTCCTGTAGAAAGTAATGCAAAATGGATTAATATGTTCCACGCTTTTAAAAACAACCCCTAAAACAGCAATTTAACATAAATTTTACTAATGAGACCATTGATCTATAAAGTGAAAGCAATAAACAATGTACTTCAGCCACACAATAATCAATCAGTAGCTGAACTGGGTTCCACACAGTCACAAAAACCAATAAAAAAGAGCTGCAAAAATGCAAAGTAAATAGCAAAAACAGACAGACCTCAGTGTAACACTCCAAACGGAAATGTGGCATGCAAATCGGAAGCGTAACACTCAAAACAGAGCACATCCAAAAAAAGTTTGCAAACCAGAACACTTACTTCTGGGTTTGCAGTGTTTAGGTTCAAAGTTGTTTGAGTACCAATGCATTTGAAAACCAAGGTAGCACTGTACTTATCTTTTCCTTGTAGGCTTCACATTGGTTTTTGATAGGAGACCATGAAAACAGAATACTGGACTAAATGGACATTCATCAAGGCATTTTTATGTTTGAGTGTATTTTAATTAAAAGAGAAATTGATTAGACAACTCTTGAAGAAGCCCATCCTTTATCCCTTTAATTTGGGTAGTTTTAGGTCATCTTCAATTTTCATTTGTTGTATTTTGTTAATGAATTAATTAAAATATTTCTATACCCCCATTCATAAAAAATTATTGGAGCAGTTTACAACAGTCATACATAAAACCTTACAATAAAAACCATATACAAATTTAAAATCAACTAGCCATTACAGTTTCCTGATTGCTATTCATTTCTAGGCTTTTTTGGAATGAAGCTGGGTGACTTGCAACTCTTCAGTCTGTTTTCCAGATAACAGCACCACCAAACCAGAGGGCTCAACAGATAAGCTACCAGTAACTTCTGGAGGAATGGGAGCCTCAGTCTAGGCCAAGTATCTAGGTCTCCACTCTAGATGGTGGTCAGCCCCTCCACTCTACCCCTTCTGCAACCACCACCACTAAAATTGGGACAGCATCTTCGTAATTCCCTCCTCCCTGCCCACCCAGACACATCCTAGCACCACCATCTGATTTTACTATATGCAGCTGGTAAATTATGGCCAGAGAAAATAGACTAAGGCCCAGTAGTAAGTGCATCCCACGCTGTCAAGTGGAATATTACAATACCACTGCAACACTCCTTCCCCTGTCTCACTCAGGGTGAACACCACCAAAACAACTTTCCCTCTTTCAGACTCTCACCCTGGGTAAGGGTCACGGGCATGTTGCCATAGTACATTTCTTTTTCAGGCATCCCTTTGAAGACCTTTTCATGTGGACAGGCCTTTGAAACTGTTCACTTTTTTGATTTGCCAGTAATTTTAATAATTTTGTACTGTTTTAATAGTTTTTATGCCTTATTGTTTATCCTCTTATACACCATCGTTTTATATTGTATGAGTTGGTGGTATATAAATCTATAAACAAATACAATTTATTTATATGTGCATAGCATTTCCCCTGCACATATATTGTTTTGGCTAGACATAACCCATTCTACTAATTATTATTACAAATAATTCAACCTTAAGCAACCTTGGTGTCATAACCGAGATAGATGCCTTCTGATTTAAAAGGCCAAGAACACTAGGAGGTTGGGATTTAACACTGTCCGTATGTGATTATTGGTATTTGGCTGCTGCCATATTTTTTTTAATACTATTATACATACTCTACCATACCTGCAGACTTCAATATAACAGTTGTAATTTTTGCATTACAGTTCAGGGACAGCTCTTTATGGAGTCTGCATGCAGGACCAGATTTGTTAGCTTTGCAGGGTTATGGGATTCAGCATATTGTGGCAAAAATTTTATTCATGTGACAGCTTTTTGGACAATCATACTCTGTGCTAAATTACAATTGAACAATAAATTGCTGAATATACCGTTTGCTGCATATGACCTCACCATGAAAAATTTGATGCATTAGAGTAGGAAAGGTTGGAATATATCAACCTTAGTTGACAAGGGACTTTGAATGTTGACCTAATACAGATGACCTTTGTGTGCAATAAAAGTGAGTTTAATCTTTGGGTCAAGGTTGAGGTGAATGGCAGGGCAACATAGGGAGGGTTTTAGTAGATCTGGCTGGGACCTACCTAGTAAGTAAGCAAAGAAATAGAAATGTTAGGTTCCTGGATGCTGTTGCTTTGTTTACCTGGAATGGGCTTGTCTGCTTCTGTACCAAATGTACATCTACATAAACTGATAGCAAAGTAGCAGTCAAATCTATTTACCATAGAAAATGGTGGCAAAGTATTGTATAAGTGAATGTGTGTGTGCTCCTTTCATTTTCTTAAAATTAAGAATTAGTGGAGTAGACACACAGGTGTGTGTTTGTATGTAAACCTACCAGTTTCAAGCGTGTAGAGTAGACACTTGCACTTATGTAGTACATACGGATCTACCGGAAGAGCATTATTTATTGTAAATGTTACAAGCAATGCAATATAGTTTAAGACATCTATTTTGCTCATAATTATAATTACAAAATGGATCTCTTCATAAGTATTTGTTAAGAAAGCAATATTTGTTATATCATTTTTTTAAAAAAATTAAGCCCACAGATGACTCCTTGGTTTCACAGTAAGGATTTCATGTTTTATTGATCAAATGTTATCTAAATGTTTAGCATAACAAAAGAATATTTACAATTTCTTCATAACTGAATCTACTTTCAATGTATATAGTTCTCCCGCATTCCTATTTTAACAACTGCTGGTTTTAAATGGAACACTGGCTTCTTTACCTAGAATGCCCAGGCTATTTTTTTTCTCATTCATTCTTTCCAGCCAGCAGGAAAAAGTTAGAGACTTTAATGGTAACAACCTCTACTCCTTTAATAGAGCCTGCAAAATATATTCTCTAGGACTGATCAGCTCTGAAAGCTCTAGAGGTTTGATGATTTGGAATGGCAGGAAATCACGCTTTCAGGACATAACGAATTGACTGGACCATCCATCATTTGTTAGCATGCGCTGAAACGCTGGGTTTGTGTGCAGAGGCCTGTGATTTAGTAAATACTTGGGAGATGAATAGAGCTTGCACACAAGGGAAGATATTGCTGTCCTTCAGCAGCCTTAGACACAGATTCCTGCTGAGAAGGCCGTCTGACGGCAGCTCATCAGTAACTGGCCTGTCACACTCTCTGATGCCCACCAACCATCCCCAGTATATTAAATGCATTTTTAATATCTGCTTCAGTAGATTTAATGAAGAAAATTTCGTTTCCATACTCTGATCAGTGCTTCCTCAAGTGTTCTAAAGCGTTGACTGTAGCACTTCCAAGAAAGACAGCTGGGACATACAAGAGTTGATTGAAAGGTAAAGTTAAATAAAACCATGTATAAACAAAAACACTGTTCATTGGATTAGCGTGTTACCTTGTTAAACAGCAGTAACTAAAAATAATGTGTGCTCCATAATACAATATGCTCTGCCTGCAAGATCATTTTGTATACAGATAACCTGCAAGGAGATTTCAAAGATGAATACAGAAAAGGCAAATCTTGATGCCATTCTGCAGTTAGGCATCTCATGTACAAAATTAGTACAGTTTGTCAAACTAAGAAACCCAATCTTGCCTGTTTTCATATTTGGGAAGGTGAGTAAGTTTGGACATGTTTTATATTTATCCACCCCCAACCCAGGTGGTGCTGTGGGTTAAACCACAGAGTCTAGGGCTTGCTGATCAGAAGGTCGGCGGTTCGAATCCCTGCAATGGGGTGAGCTCCCGTTGCTCAGTCCCAGCTCCTGCCAACCTAGCAGTTTGAAAGCACATCAAAGGGCAAGTAGATAAATACTTGCCTCTGGCGGGAAGGTAAACGGTGTTTCCGTGTGCTGCTCTGGTTCGCCAGAAGCAGCTTTGTCATGCTGGCCACATGACCCGGAAGCTGTCTGCGGACAAACGCTGGCTCCCTCAGCCTATAGAGCGAGATGAGCGCCGCAACCCCAGAGTCGGACATGACTGGACCTGATGGTCAGGGGCCTCTTTACCTTTACCTTTACCTTTTACCCCCCCCCAAAAAAAAATATCAGCAAGAGAATTTAGGTGGTAAGCTTAAACATATTAACTTATTTGCGCAAGTTATGTTGAAATCAATGAGATTACCATTGCATGCATGGGAAAGCAAAAATAAATATGGAAACAAACTGGTTGTTCGGATTAAATATAAGCAAGTTAATCAACTACAAACCTTCTCTGTAATAACCTTTTTCAATGTAGGAAGATTCTTAGTCTGGCAGGAACGTTGATATTTGGATTGTTTAAATATTGCAACCCGAATTGGATATTGAGAATATTGAGTTCTCCTTGTCCTCGGAAAGCATTACTTTTCAAAGTTTATGTTGCCCCTAACAATATTTATTACAAAATGTGAGTGATAAATCAGACAGCGTTATAAGTTATAATTTTAAAGGCTTTTCCTCTTGCTTCTTTTTTTAAAAAAGAAACTTGGAATACCCTCCATACTTATAAAACAGGATGCATTTGCAGAATGAACCTTATAAATCTGATTCTTGCACGTGTCAAAGCAGTAATGTATTAAATGCATATTAATATAAAAAATTAAGACATGTCTTAAACATGCTTACATTTTTATAATACATGGCAATATTAAATAATACATTTCCTTGTTAGCATCTGTTTGCTGTCATTGTTGGCAAGGCCAATGATTTATTGCCTAAATTAATGACCATGACTCTTTTGGTCCTGATATACGTCCCCAAGCTTATTACATCACTAAATAAAATGAAAGTTATATATGCTCTTTTATTTTGGCATTGATTTTCTTTTTTGTAATTATTTGTTTTTTAAGGATTTGTTTAGTGAATGAAGTGGCTACTTTTAAAGCAAGACAAAAATAGCAATGTTAAATTAGAAAACTGTTGCACTGGGCAATAGTTTCTGCAGATACAAGAGAAACAAATATTTGCCTTCTTATTACTGTAACTTTAGTTTGGTAGCTGGGAGCATCCGATGGACTCACCTGTTTCTTCTATCCTCTTTTCCTTTGTGAGTCAAGAACCTGCCACGCGCTTGAGGAAATAAAGACACAAGGACACAATGTATTTTAGCCCTGCCCCAGAGCCAACCCTATTGGCTGGCTACTGGAGGCGTGGCGCGGCAGCAAGGGCAGGTAAGGCAAGGGGCTGACCCGCCCCCTTGCCTATGCGGGAGCGGCTTCCGTTCACAACCCCTCCCCTCTGTAAAGACGAGGGACTTTCTTTTGCATTCCCTCCTGCTTACAACTAACTATTCTTTACATTGATTTATGAATCTTTGATTCTGTGGTTCTGCTAACTAGGGGTGAACCATAGTTAATGGCAATTTTATTCAGATGTCACAGTCAACCAAAGTTAACTAGGAATAGTGTGCTCATCTCCTAGATGGCCTTTGACTATGGTTGGTGGTTACCATTGATCTATTATGGTACCTCAGGTTACAAATCCTTCGGGTTACAAACTCCTCTAACCCGGAAGTAGTACTGTGGGTTACGAACTTTGCCCCAGGATGAGAATGGGAATCGCATGTTGGAGGTGCGGCGGCAGCGGGAGGCTCCATTAGCAAAAGCGCGCCTCAGGTTAAGAACAGTTTCGGGTTAAGAACAGACCTCCGGAATGAATTAAGTTTGTAACCCGAGGTACCACTGTATTATTATTTTCCCCTCTCAACCAGTAAAATGATTAGATTGTATCTGACCTTGTCTATCTGTTTATCTTGCACAGGCTTCCAGGAATGTAAGGATTAAAAAGGTAAAGGGACCCCTGACCTTAGGTCCAGTCATGACCGACTCTGGGGTTGTGGCGCTCATCTCGCTTTATAGGCCGAGGGAGCCAGTGTACAGCTTCCAGGTCATGTGGCCAGCATGACAAAGCCACTTCTGGCGAACCAGAGCAGCACACAGAAACACTGTTTACATTCCTGCTTGGAGCTACCTATTTATTTACTTGCACTTTGAGGTGCTTTCAAACTGGGCCACCTAAATTTTATTCTGAGTTTTATAGTTACTGAAATTAACGTACTTAAATTAAACCACCTACCTACCTTGGCCTTCTTAAGGCTAGCTGTAGGGGATTAACTGGGTGGGACTGGGGAGTGTTTAATGATTCATTTGAGCAGAGCAGGTGGATAACCTTCCTGGACCCAGAAGTGTCCAGTCTCAAGCATGCTTAATTGCCCTGGTTTGTGACATTTGCTGGGAGAAAGATGAGGGGAGTGCAACCCTACTCATTCTTCTTGACCTTTTGATGTTTGATACCATTGACCATGGTATCCTACTGGTTAGTGGGGTTGGGATTCTGCCCCTATTTGCAGGACTATTTCCATAAAGTAGTTATGGGGACCACTGTCTGGTGCTATAGGAGCTATCCTGTGGTGTGTCACAAGTTTCCATCTTATCCCCCATGCTATGTAACAACTATCTGAAGCCACTGTGAGCTTCGGGAGTCATTTGGATATTTTGAGTGATGTGTCACCAATATGTGGGTGACACCCATTTCCACCTCTTTGTTCCATCTATATCAGGAGAGGTTAGTAGACTAGTGCTTGAAGTTAGTAGTTAGTAGACTAGTGCTTGAAGGCAGTGATATGCTGTATGTGGCCCAATAAACTGAAGCTGAATACTGAAAAGACAGCTGTGTTATGTGTTCCAAGTTTTCAAGTCCAGGAGATGGAAAGAGAGTGTTCTGCATGGGATTGGAAGGAGCAGGTATGCAACTTGGGGATATTCTTGGATCGAACAGGAGGCTCAGGTGGTCTTGGTGGCCAGCAGTGCTTATTTCCAGCTATGGTGTGTTTACCCTTGGGACAGAGGTAACTTGGCCACAAAAATGCATGCTCTGGAAACTTGCAGATATGGGGCTGTTCTTGAAGACAATTCAGAAGCTTTGACTGGTTCAAAATGAAGCAGCCAGATTACTGGCTGGTGTCCATTTAGAATGCATAAAACTGCTCTGTTAAAACAACTGTACTGGTTGCATTTTGTTTCTGGGCCTAATTCAAGGAGCTCATATTAGTGTTTAAACTTTAAACTCCTTAGGTCCCAAATATCTGAAATACCATTTCGTTCCCTACAGAGCCTCTTAGGCAGGCATCCCCAAACTTCGGCCCTCCAGATGTTTTGGACTACAATTCCCATCTTCCCTGACCATTGGTCCTGCTAGCTAGGGATCATGGGAGTTGTAGGCCAAAACATCTGGAGGGCCGCAGTTTGGGGATGCATGCTCTTATGTGTTAAGATCAGCAGATAGAGTTCCACCACCCTCAGAAGTGAAGGGCTTAGCAGCCTGAGAGAGGGCACTCCCTGTGACAGCCCCTCAGTTATAGAATTCCCTGCCTCCCTACAAAGGCACTTCTGGCATCTTCATTATGCAGTTTCCATCATATGTTCAAGACATATCTGTTTATCCAGGTATTTGACACCTGAGATAGATATATCTTAGGATCCACCCTATTCTTGTGACTGTAATTTGTTTTAAACTGTTTTTAATAGTGTATTTAAAATGTTTGTAACGTGCCCTGGGCCCTTATGTGAAGGGCGGGTAATAAACAGAAATAGTTGTGTCTGTCAATTTAAGTGGGTCTACTCTGAATAGGTCTAACATTAACTACCACCTTTTGGGTGGAAGATGTCATCCCCCCCCCTTTGATTTCTTCTCTCTGCAACTCACTGCACACACACACACCCCAAAAGTCTGAACGCTTGGTGGGTAGTTCAACATACGGTATACTATAATTCAACTATGGGCTAACCAGAGTTGAGGAGGCGCTTTTATGGAGGCTTGCATAGCCCCGGAACTTTGTTATTGTCTAGACACAAAACTACCTTTTTATGGAAAACCTGTTCTTATTATGATCTTTTGTTTGAAATGATAATATAATTTTTAACTTTGTACCGGTATCTATCTGCCAGATAAATATGTCTACCAAATATATATGTCTCGTTCATTGCCTATTATATTTTGGAAACAGCTAAGCTGGTTTAAATGAATTAATTTGTTGTTATTATTATCATCATCACTACCGTCATTATTATTGATTGCCTTCTACATAATCGTTTCGAGATGATGTACAATAAAATTAGGGGAAAACAATTGAAATTCAACATTTTGCTCTCTCTGAAAACTTTCTAACTTTAAAGAGTCAGTAGCTCTTTCACTTTAGAAGGGAGAGTAAAAGAGCCAAATGTGTTGCTTCATTATTGCTATGGAGTGGGGGATCAGGAGCCCTACTGTGATGCGACTTCAGCTCAGCTGGGCTCAGGATGGAGTTCTAAGAGGGACAGCCTGGGACAGGGGCCCGCAAACTTTTTCAGCAGGGGGCCGGTCCACTGTCCCTCAGACCTTGTGGGGGCCCGGATTATATATATGTATGGGTGGTGAACGAATTCCTATGCCCCACAAATAACCCAGAGATGCATTTTAATTAAAAGGACACATTCCACTCATGTAAAAACATGCTGATTCCCAGACCGTCGGTGAGCCGGATTTAGAAGCCGATTGGGCTGTATCCGGCCCCTGGGCTTTAGTTTATCTACCCATGGGCTGGGAGCTTCCTGCTCCCTTCTACATCAGAGCTGGGAAATAGCCCCAGCCAGCATGGCCAGGGGTCAGGGATAATAGGTGTTCTAGCTCATCAGTATCTGGAGGGCCACATGTTTCTCATTCCTTTTCTACATCTTTCATATCTATTGTAATAGCTTAAAATGAAATATCTGTATTCAGTAGCAGTTTACCTCTAGAAAACAAATAATAAGGGAGACCACCACTATTATATGTCACCTGTGAGAATGCCATGATCAACATGAATAATAAAATATAAAATAGTAGTCCTAGAGAACACAAGCTCTTTAGTGTGATCTAACAAGGCTCTTCTTAGGAACGTGGGAAGCTGTCTTATACAGAGTCAGACAATTGGTCCATCTGGCTAAATACCCGTCTACACTTGCTGACAGTGATTCTCCAGGGTTTCAGACAGTGCTCTCTCCTACCCCTACCTACAGACTGTACTTTGAATATTCTGCATGCAGAGCAGATGCTCCACCACTAAGCCATGGTCCATCTTATTTCTCTATAGCAGGGGTAACCAATGTGGGGCCCTTCAGATGTTGTTGGACTTCATTGTTGTTGTTGTTGGACTTTGTTGTTATTGTTGTTAATAAATAATAATTTAATTTAATTTCTGTACTGCTTAATATATTAAAAATATCAATTCCCATTATCCCTGACCATTTGCCTTGCTGGCTTGGAGCTGATGGGAGTTGGAAACCAACAGCATCTAGAGGGCGCTACATGAGCTAGATATCTAGAGGTTATTTGGCTCACTAGCTGTCTTAATGCAGTATTGAGATTCAGTATATATCTGGAGTAAACGGTACTTTACAGTTAAGCTGTTAGCTCCTCTTATGCAAACCACTCTGAGATCTTTGGATGGTGAACAGTATATAAATTTAATTTTTTAAAAATAAACACTATACAAAACTTCCTTGATGCTCTTACTTTCAAAAACTTGAATAGCATTATCAAAAGGTATTCTTTCATTGGTCATATGGGCAATTTTTTGTGGTGCCACACCTGTATGGTGTTTCAGTATGTCCGGTGCGTGAGAACACTCCTAATACGAGGGAGCTGTTGAAGAAGATAGGGGCTCTGTATAGTACATACCACCTTTCAGCTTTCTCAGTGGTGAACTGTGGTTAGAGTGCTCAACTTTGTGCACCTATACAGGAAGGACATCCAGACAGCACAGTACACTGGACAGGATCCTGTGGCATCCCACTTGCCACTTTTTCCCCAGGATGATGAGGAACCACAAGTGAGCACTTTTTGGGTTTGGTGAGTAAACCAGCTACAAATCCATGTAACAAGTAACTCATCCAGTTCACATTTTCCCAGCTTCTCTGAAAGAATATTATGGGGGACTTTGTCAAACACCTTACTGAAATCAAGTTTAATTATCTGTTCTAGGACCTTTCCTGGTACAGAGAAAAGAAAATCCATAAAAGATGTACTGCGCAGTAGCATATAACATCACTGAATGAGGACCATACATTTCCCCCCTCAGTGCCAGGCTCCACAGTCCTGTCCACACCATTCAAAAGTGGTCCTCAACCCTCAGGAGACTTTGCAGGGGGCAGGGGATGGTGGAGAGAGGAGAGGACAGGCAATTTAACTTTTGGCAGCCTTCTTCCACTGGCACTTCTCTGGATCTAAGCCATTTTGTTTAATAATGGGTAAATGAGAAACAACAGCAGGGAGCAGGCAAGTACTGAAGTGATATGCTGTTTGTACATTGTCTGCACCATCTTGAAGCTAGATAGACTATTACTGTAAGTAATCTTTTAAGCCTAATTGGATGTAACATTGCAAGAAAATTGGTGAACTGGAGATCTAGTCTGTAGCTTTAATCTGTAGCCATCATAGCATGGACTAGATGATTCTTGAGGTCCTTTCCAACCATACAGTTCTATGATAAGCAATTTACTAGGAAGTAAATCCTGTTGAATTGACTGGGACTTGTTTACAAATGCATAGAATCAGACTGAAACTCTCACTCGCCTTTAAAGAGTCAGGATATTTGTTGTTACACACTATTTAAATATTTAGTGCCAAACTAAGAGGTTTTCTTGTGTATTGCTGAATACTAAGTGCAGGTAAAATACTACCAGACATGGAGTCGTTTGTTATGTTTAGTATATGAAGCAAAGCTGTGTAAACCGTAACCTTGTAATTTTTCAAGTTCCACTTTATCATGTAGCTGTAAAAGGTAATCAAAATAAATCATGGATGATGAAGAAATATTTTTCAGTGCCTTTTGTGTTCTTTCAAGAGTAGCGTTTGATCCATGAAATTTTAGTAAGCATATTAAATAATACAATATGATGTGCAATGTGTCATATCTGATAAATTACTTTGTGTAGAACATTTATACAATTTATGTGGAACTGCTGTGTATGCAGGCTAATGACTATAAATTGTTAATATTTTGTTGTCTTTTTTTTTTAGGTAGGGTGATTTCTATTGTGCCCCCCCACACACCATATGGGCAGAAAGGTGTAGGTCATCTCTGAGATGCTATGACATTGATTCAAGGTTCCTCAGCTGTGCAGTGTACATAACACATATGTTGGAGAGTCATCTGTCAGCTATGCCCCTCCTATGGAGTTAAAGTTCTAAAGGGAAAAGAATTCGACACAGTGCTGTCACTGTTAAATTTTCACAATGGAAGAGCATGCAAATATTGAGCCTCTTGCTTAGCTGTAGTGCCCTGCCTAATGTCTGTGCTAGTTAGAAGAAGAAAAAGTGGGTGCATCCAGGGCTCTTAGATCTGACAAAGGTCATGCTATGCTGGGCATTTGAATTGGAAATTGTCTGGACTTAGATTTTATAAAGCTCCCACTGTTGTCGGGGAAAATTTCAGCAGGGTTTTGTCCCTGGAGAGGCCTCTTAGGCCCTTTTCTGTCCTATGAATGAATTTAGATGTGAGGGTTTCTCTGGCCTTAAAACTGTTAAATTCATTTTGCATACATCCCCAGAGAGAAAAACTGGCAGATGCTTTTGTCTTGGAAGTGTTTAAAAGAAAAACTGCAGAACAGGAACAAGAGAGAAGGGGCCCCGTGTGGAGTCCCAGAACACTTTGGAAATGGCCAATATGCAGTTTTCATCAGTACTAAGGCGGGGCGCAATATGGTGCCTGTAGCTCACTTGGGAATATGAATGTTGATTAAGCATACTCCCAGGCTTTGAAATTCTGAAAGCAGTGTCAGAATAATGGATGTTGAGCAAATGTCAAGCATTTGTTAATTTCTCTGTTATTTGGAGTTTATCTACCATGATCAATCAAATAAACTAGCGCCTCTCTGTTGTGGCATGTGTCATTGATATGGTGATTAGGTGGCTAGAGAGACCTCCTGCTTTTTTTCCCTCCCTCTCTCCAGGTAACAGATTATACATTTATTCATAGTTATTTAGTAGAATAAGGTGTGTTAACAAAATTTAAAATGGCTTATTGCACCCCAAAATGTTGATAGTTATGCAGACTCACATACCCAACAGTGGCATTTACTCTAATAAAAAGTCACCATGTCACAATGTTGACAAACTCTCAACTTGAGAGTGAGAGAAATGGAGTGTTTTTCAGGGATAAATTTATTATCAACGAAGTATATGTTGCCCCTGTTCCTCTACTAGGATGTTCTGCTTGTGCAAAATGTTTGACTGCTCATTTTAAAAGTCTGAGAAAAATCTTGAATACCATGACTTTAAATTAAAAAAAGAAGTTCGTGGACAGTACTATCCTTATTTTCCATTGATGGTTTATTGTTGTCCCTACTCCCACTTTCTTTAGCTAGTTGTGATCTAACATTAACATGACATAGCCATCAGTTTCATTTAAAACATAAATTCTTTTTCTGAAGTTAAAATTTACATGCATAGACCAACCCACAAGTGACGCACTTTAAGAAATTACAAATTTAAATCAACTTATGGAAGAGAAAACCAACAGGTATATTCATATAAATGTGAGGTGGGGGAAACTGAAAAATAAAATTAAAACTGCCAATGGGTTCATTACTAATTAAATTTTAACTTGGGTGCTCTATCTTTTTTCCCTGTTTGAATTCGTTATTTTAATAAGGAATAAATTTAATAAAATAATCAATAGCATGTGTATTCCCAGCTCGACTATGTACTGTAGCAGTGATCTTATCTGTGATCTTAGCCATGATACCCAGTCATACTTAGATTTTCATAGATAGCCACGTCTCAACAAAAACTGCAATGTTGAAAAGATTTAGGCTCATGTCCATTCATTTATTGATCATAGATATGTCAAACTAGTTCCCTGCATTCTGTCAACATCTCATTTCCAATTAAACTTGAGCAAAAGATTTCCCCCAACTATAGTTATAGCAAGGACTGGGTGTGCTGTACAAGAAATACAAGGCTTCCTGAATTTTTAGAGCGGGTATGGCTTTTATACCTTTAACATTTGTCTAGGCTAGGCAATTTTTGCAAGACTAGCTTTTCCCATTCCTGCTGGATTATCACCTGACAGGCTCACGAAGCTTTCTAAATTAGCTGGCAAGAGCTACTACTGCTAATAAGAAACTCATGGAGAAAGCAGCAAGGATGGTGGCAGGGCTGGTCGAAGGTTGCTAGACCACGGACAGCTCCAAGTGAGCAACTTGCTCCAACAAATGTTGGGAGCAGACCAAGGCCTTTTAATCCTCTCTCCAGCCTGAAGGCAGGCCATAGCCTCGCTGCTGTTGCACTCCTAGCGCTGCTGGACTGGTAATATGTGGTGGAAGGCATCTGGTCAGGGGAGGGTGCTTGTGATGATCCAGGCCAGGCATCCCCAAACTGCAGCCCTCCAGATGTTTTGGCCTACAACTCCCATGATCCCTAGCTAACAGGACCAGTGGTCGGGGAAGATGGGAATTGTAGTCCAAAACATCTGGAGGGCCAAAGTTTGGGGATGCCTAATCCAGGCTCTGGCCCTGTAGGCCCTGGGTGGTCTGGGAGGTTCCTCTGTGAGTTCTTGTTCAACTGCCTCAGGTGCAGTGGTCTCCCTGCCTTCCACACCAGCTCTCTGACTTTATCCAGATCACTGCTGAATACAGGGGTAATGGCACAAGGCTAGTAAATTGTGACCTCACCAAAGTGTGTTTCGACACCACTTTATATTCACTTATACACCAGGCAAAAAAATCACTTTTTTGTCAAGTTTTTAGAAACTGGTAGGTGAAGCCATTTCTAAGTTAAGCTGCTGTTATTGTTATTGAGAGCCGGTGTGGTGTAGTGGTTAAGAGAGGTAGACTCGTAATCTGGTGAACTGGGTTCGCGTCTCCACTCCTCCACATGCAGCTGCTGTGTCACCTTGGGCTAGTCACACTTCTTTGAAGTCTCTCAGCCCCACTCACCTCACAGTGTGTTTGTTGGGGGGGAGAAAGGGAAAGGTGAATGTTAGCCGCTTTGAGACTCCTTCGGGTAGTGATAAAGCGGGATATCAAATCCAAACTCCTCCTCCTCCTCCTCCTGTATTGTATGTCTTATTTTGTTGTAAACAAGCCTGTGATGTTTTTTGGTGAAGGGTGGCATAGAAATATCTTAATCAATCAATTCTACCCAATAGTCCGGAATAAGAAAGAGAGGGTGATCTATGCCCCACCCCACTTAACCCAATATATTTCCATACTGACTGTGGAATAAGAGTCTTTCCTTCCTGTGCTGCTAGTATGGAAACCAAGTAGGCTGGCAGAGGAGAGATGAGACAATCTGCTCCTTAGTCACCAGTTCACTCGCTCACCTGCATGTAATTCCTGGACATTTATGTATGACTGCCAGGCAAGTTGTTAAATACAAGACTGTATACAGCCGCACAGCAAATGAAATACTTGTTTTGAGTTTTGTTGAGGCTGTGCAGCAAAACCTGTCATTTTCCACAGGTAACTAGTAAAATACTAAGTGTTATAGAATAAACTGTGTATAATTATACCATTAAAAACTTTGGGTCTTTGTGTGATTTATGACCTGAATACAGCTGTCAAGTACCACATGCACTTAACACGTGGTTTATGTAAATGCTAAAGACAGTAGCTGCATGAGGCCAATGTCATTAACAGTAATCAACTTAATGAAAGCTACCTGCCTGTTTTTTGTAATTAATTGCTTGTAAATAACACACTTAATTTACCACTTTCTAAATTTGATTATATTACCTATAACCAAGTGGTACCATGTGTGGGAGATTCCCTCCCCCCAGGTTTTTAAAAAGTTGGGGTGTTACAGGAAAATGAACCAAATTGAAATTAAAGCACCTGATACTGGTGTAAGAATTTCACATTTCCTTTTACAAGGATGTACTTTCCTATTATGTTAAACAAGAATATAAATCAATAGTGCTCGATAAAAATACAGTAAAAGCAGAAATATACTTCTCAAATGGCTTTATATTATTCTGAAGCTATTGGGGGGGATTACCACATGGCCTTGTTACATTTAGGAAAGCAGAGAGCCAGAGAAATGCCATAACTCAGTGGTTTTCAACCTTTTTGAGTCCACAGGTCCCTTGACCAACTACATTCTTTCTGCAGCACCCCTGTGGGACTCAGGATCCCAGTTATGTCACGCCTTGCTTGCAGAGCTGGCAGCCTCTCAACTTTTTTTTCAAACATCCTCCCTTGTGGATTTCCCCCTCAGCCTCCTCTCCTTGGGAGTTCTCTGGGCAGCCACTGCTGCTGCCCCAGGTCTCTGAGTTGCCCTTCCCCACCCCAAAGAGAGGTACCTCCTCACACTGCCCATAGGGATCTGAGAGAAGAGGATGCTCCCAGCCTTAGTGGCCCAACAAGACTGGCCAAAGGCGAATGTGAGGCCAGCATCTTACTTTGGGAGGAGTCAGTGGGTGCTGCCAGGCCTGTATGATGGAAAGGCTCCCCTTCAGCACTGGGTGCTCAGCTCCCAGGCAGGCCTTGCACACAGCAAGCACAAGAAAGGCCAGTGTAGTGCCTGCCTGCCTGGTCTCCCACTTGTCTGTCCATTCCCAACAGCAAGGGCTGGCAGGCTGGGCTCCTTCACATGCTTGATTGCTTATTCAGAGGCTGCCTCAGCTCCTGCCAACCTGCACCCCCCAGCCAGCCCCAGAGCCACCATTCGCCTTGGGAGTTTGTAGAGAGGACTGCTGCAAGAAACAAGCCATGCAAGGCTTTGGGAGGCAGAGACGCAAGAGGGCATCAGAGGAGGAAGAAAAGGAAACGGACAGAGGCCAGTGTTGCCCACAGCACCCTTGACCATCATTCAAGGCACCCTAGGGTGCCATGGCACACTGGTTGAAAACCACTGCCATAACTGATTTACAACAAACAGCCTCTGAAGCCTTTTGTAACAATGATGCCAATCCTATTATTATTGATAGCTAATAGCAGCTTTTTATCGCATGATTTAGTTGACTAGCTGTTTGAAATTATGATATGACTGAATGTATTGTTGATATGGCTATGCATGGCAGATGTTATTTACTGGTTACATTATGTAGTGGTGCCATGTATCATCCACTGAGAAGCAGATAAACCTCCAACTATTGAATAAGCCCTGCCCATTTTTAGAAGCACTCTCCTCCCAGTGATACAGTATGAGTAAAGTTGTATCCGGAACAGCCACATTGGTAAAGGGCAGTTACGAAATCAAATAATAATTAATAATGTTGATGTGCCACATTACTCTTTCTCTTTCTAAGCAATCCCCCCTTAACTCAAAGTTCATGCCTCTCAAAGAAAGAGGGGACTTTTTTTTTAATCACTGCAGTTAGAATCCTTCTTTTTTAGTTAAGTTACATTGCTATACTGTAGTGGCTGGATGTTTGGTTCCGGTTCCAGTTGTTGCATATTAATTGCACATGAAAACACCTTTCTTACATGTTCGCTCCTACTTAAAGCTTTGTGAAGTCAACATTGTTTTTATTCTCAAGTTCACATATATTAATAGTACACAGACTTTCAAATCCCCCAGACAAATATTTGATTCCATATGATGAGGAGGAAAGAAACTAAACAAACAAACAAGAGAGCCATTGTGACAAATTTACACAGGATTATGCCAAAAATAAAACAAAATGAGTGAAAGTTGCTTATGAATCTTTATAGCTTGGAATACAAACTTTGCACCTGATTCAGTTGTACAGGGTTACGTATCCTTGACCAGAAAGGCCATACACCCCTCTAAAGACCTTCTTGGGAAGTGTGCAATGAAGGGACAAATAAGTCTGGTTCTTTCTTCTCTCTAAAAACGACACATTTAGTATAGTGTCCAAATATTCACTATCACATGAATAAATAGAATTCTCATATGGAATGCCATTAAATCTTCTAAAGTGGCTGAGAACATTAAAAAAAGTGCAAATGCTTTCCTATATTTTTTGACAAATAACTGCCTCAAGTCATTAGCACAGCCTTCTTGTAGATCCATAGCATTGTATTTATTCTTCATATTTAAATGTAATTTTTAAAGGCTTCAGATTTAAAATGCACTCAATCATAAGAAAAGACATAGGCGATGGGAGAATGAAGTTTCTTCAGGAAGAACAGATCCCTCAATTTTACAGTATCTTGTTAATGTTTTTAAATGAAAAATCATTTGAGCCTTATCTTCTGCTGACAATTTCCCTCTGTCTACTGTTAGAAAGTATTGGCCAACCAGGTCAGACAGTATTAAAGTTCAAGTGGCCCAGTGGGAAAAGTAATGGCCTTGTGCTACTATGAATTTTAAATGTTGCCATTTCTATGCATTGCACCATCATCTGTTCTCACACGTCACTAAATTGTATATAAGTTGTTAGACCAACTTGAGTGTCAAGGTCATAGGAATGATGAGTCTTCTCAAGTAGTCCCCCCGCCTGAGTTTTATCATAAAGCTGTCCTTGTACTACATGAGATAAGCATCAGGTTGTCACATACATTTTTCTAGTTTTTATTGAACACAAACTAGAGAGTGAGGATGCATTACAACTTGTGTTTTCCTGCCTTGGATTTCATTCTTTTAACTTACACAAGAAAGAGTATTCTAAATACACAGTTACAGGTATTTTATCTTATAGTGTTTGTAGTAGTGTTGTACAATCAAGAGCACTGCATATACAGCTTGGCTTCCATATTGACTATGCAAAGGAAAATATCATGACTATTTATATCCAGGCACTCCTTGAGGGTTTTTTAGAAGCATCTCAGCCTTCATTCATACTATATTTGGCCATTCTTTAATTGTCATGATAGATTATCTTCTACAGAGGGAGTGTGGCCCTGTTAGTTGTTCACAATCTCCCAGTAGGTAGTTTTGAACGGCCTCGGTCCTGTATACCTGAAGGAGCGTCTCCACCCCCATCGTTCAGCCCAGGCACTGAGATCCAGTGCTGATGGCCTTCTGGCGGTTCCCTCATTGCGAGAAGTGAGGTTACAGGGAACCAGACAGAGGGCCTTCTCGGTAGTGGCGCCCGCCCTGTGGAACGCCCTCCCATCAGATGTCAAGGAAATAAGCAGCTATCCTGTTTTTAAAAGACATCTGAAGGCAGCCCTGTTTAGGGAAGTTTTTAATATTTAATGCTGTATTGTTTTTAACACTCGATTGGGAACCGCCCAGAGTGGCTGGGGAAACTCAGCCAGATGGGCGGGGTATAAATAATAAATTATTATTATTTATTATGCTATGAGATCCTTTTGATTTTGACTGTTTGCAGGACTTGGGCTTTGGGGTTGCTGTAATACAGAAGTACCATTTCCCAACTAGGTAATTAGGCAGGATTTACCTAATGTGCCCAATCATGAGAAACCCTGCATAAGGGCTTCACTTTCATGAAGCGGGAGAGGGCACTCAGGGGTGATTATGCCAATGGCCATGTCTCAGTGATACTGACCAGATCGGCCTCCATATCCATAATCAAATAGTAGATGAGTGAGGTCTTATTCCAAGCCAACCTGGCATTCAGCACCAGCAGCTGCAGACCAAGGGCTGGCACAAACCTAATTCCCATGTTGGAAGAGGGTCTGGCATGTAGCACAGTAACCAACTGCCTGTGCCATGTACCCCTTACCCGGCCTGCCCCACCTCCCACACCTTACCTTCCCCTACCCTTAACCACTGTTATTCCCCCCCCCCCATGTCTTCCCCCACTCCTCCCCAGGCACATCCTACGCCCTTTTACTTTAAACAAAAACAAAAGAAAACCAAAATTTAAAAACCCACATATTAAGAGTCATTTTAAAAACAAATGTAAAACATGTTAAACAGTTGGGGCAATAAAACCAATAAATGAACCTTCAACAGGAGCTCCTAGATAGTGCCCCAACCCAAGAGTTTGTTCCAGCTTTTTGTAGCTGGAATGAGTCCAAGGCCCACTCTCCCAGGCCAGATGGAAAAGGCCTTCCAGGTAGGGACCATTAAAATAAGTCCTTCCAAGCTCCTTTCAAAGTCTCTCTTACATAGAAAAAAACCCCACACATTTGGCAAATTTAAAAAGCTTTACTTACAAACTGCAATTGCCAGATTCTTGTGCTTCAGAAAAAGTTGCACAGGCAGTAAAATTTAGCTTAGTTGCAGAAGTGAAAGTTCTTAACGTTTGGTATAGGAACTCAGAAGTGGCTTGTGAAAGCCATACGGCTAAGCTGGAGCAACCAGCTTAGCCTCTTCACACACTCAGCTTCTCAGGTAAACTGGGTACTGGACAATTGGCCTTATTACCTATTTCCTCCGAAGATGAGGGGGAAGTGACATCGCTAAGCCTGGCAGGACAGCTTAATCTGTGGTTTTAACCCCTTTATGCATTAATTAGACCTAAGCATGTTGGCTTATGGGACTAGTTATCCCACACTTACATCCAGATTATTTCACACATGCACACACACACACATATTTACATACACAATGGAAAAAATAAGCATATTTATTCAGAAGGTTTAAGATCACAACAGACCAGGGCAGATAAATATTGAAATATTTTAATTTTATATTTATCTGCTTTGGTCTGTTGTGATCTTAAACCTACTGAATGCTTCTGAATAAATATGCTTATTTTTCCCCATCCTCATGTAACTTTCTTTCTAAATGACAACTTAAGGCCTTTAAAGCTAAACTTTCTTAAACCTACACTGACCAACTAATGCTGTCTTCTTCTCTTCTAAAACAGCTGATCATAAGACAGTGTGGGCATTAAGCCTTTCTTCCAGTTCAGGCTCATCATTAGCCAGTGGCGTTGCTGTATAAATTCTCCTTCTGAACCCATGCAGAGCTCAACAGGATTGGGTTAGGGCCTCTTGCACAATGGAGCAGGGTGAAAAGGAAATTGCAAGGGGCAAAGAGTGTCAGCACAGCATCCAAAGGGCTGCCAGAGAAGCCCTGATAGTCTAGTACTAGGCTGAACAAACATATCTTCTAATAAAGAGGTGCATGGAGATTATAGAAGTTTAAATAGTAAATGCAGGGAGAGCAGTTTGGTACTATAAAATCAGCTTCAACATGTCTAATTGATTCTACTCTATAATTAGCACCAAACACTTTACAGTTTGTTACTGCATGCTTTTCTTTTGGTAGGGGATTCCTACCTGCCTTCTGTGGGGGATTCTTATTTCACTATCGCTGCTGACTAAATTGCCTACGGTAAGAGTTTATACAGCTTGCCTGCACCAGCTGTTTTCCCCCAGCCTCTAGAAGGAACCAGTTTGCAGTTGCTTCACTTGGGCTGTACAAAGGCTCTGAAGGTTTCACTCTGCAGGAACCTCTGGAAAAATCTGCTAACAGTTTCTTTACAGGGAAAAACTCATTCAGAGTGAAGCCAGAGCAAACTACTAGCATGCATTGTGTGTGTTTTTCATGCCATTGAGCGATTTGGAAAAAATGTAATGGTTTCATAATGTTTATATGAATAAATGCTTCTCTTAATTCTGTACTGCATTTTTTTTTACCAATTCATTTCTTCCTGCAAAGGAAGAAACAAATGTCGCCTGCTAGCATTAGTTCAATCTGGCTGACAACCTAGTTAACAGAGCAGTCCTATACAGGTCTACTCAGAATCCAGTACTTCAGTGGGCATAAGATTGCAACCTAAATGACAGTTAAAGAATTAAGCAGACTCTTCTCTGTGAATAACTGTAAATATATTTATGCTTATGCCCAAAGAAAGAATTTTCTATTCTCCTGTATACATCATAATTAGTTATTGATGTTTAAAATGTTAACATTGTTAAATATTTTTATTAATATTAATAAATGATTTAATGGCAGGAAGATGTGAAAAATCATGACCAAACATCAAAACTTTGATGGAAGGGGGAGGCTAAGAGAGACTATGTACACCCTACATTGCACACCTGCATGGTAGCATAGGCCAGTTGTGTTTTAACTACCTGATAATTGCTGCTACCACTTCCCCACTCAGCTCAAGGAAATACTAAAGAAGGGGGTTTCTGAGACAACACTCCCAGTGTTTCCCGCCAGATCCCTCTAAGATTAACGAGGGGTAAACCAGCCCACATCTCCCTGCCTCTCCAGAGATCAGAGCCCTTGCAGTTCTTTATTACCCTGAATCTTATTCTCTGAAAACATGGAGTGCTGGGGAACTCACAGACAGGCTTCACAGCCTATGGAGCATAGCTGGTCAGCTGCAGGTTTTCTTGATGATAGAATGGACCGTATTGGGAAGAACCACAGCCCACTGTCTCCACATCATACATAATTTAGACACTTTTATCATGCCACCTCTTACCTTTTCTCTAAACGGAAAAGCCCTAGGTGCTGTAACCTTTTCCTCATATGGTAGTTTCTCCAACCCCCTTGGTCATGTTGGTTACCCTTTTCTGAATCTTCTCCAACTCCACAATATCCTTTTTGAGGCGGGGCAACCAGAACTGTACACAGTATTGAAAGGCAGCCAAATCAATCAGTGAATGCTATCCTGTATGTTTACAGAAATACTTAAAATATGGAATATTTCTCTTATTCCATAAGAAGAAAGGGGAATCGTTTTTATTCCTTTGAGCAATAATACTTGAACACGGTTGGACTGAATAAAGATGCAGTCTACAAATTTGAGATGCAAAACCATGTACAATCTACTCCAAAGAAAAGAAGGAATAGAATTGTGAGTTGAGGCCTTATGAAGAGCAGTATGATGGGTGATTGCCAGGGAGTCACCAAAGAACTTGTTTAGTACTGTGTGGCATGGTTTTGATGCTACAATTTCAGTAGAGCAATCTGGTGTTCCAGAATGGAGCCACCTGGCAGAGAAGGAAAGATTCTCCCAGTTGCTACAGAGTGAATCCGCCTGCTACTCTAAATGGGCAGGCTGAGCAGGGCTAAATCCATTTGTGTATCTAGGTTAATTTCCAGCTCGACTTTTGTTAAAATCTCCAAATACGTTCTGTTTTTAATTACTAATAGAATAAGGATAATAATCAAGAATGTTATATTACTGTTCAAAATGCATTTGGGATAATATTATCTCTCCATTCAGCACATTGAAACATGAAAGCCAAATTAAATTCAACATTCTTTGTACTATAATGTAAGACTGCCGTCTGTGTGCAGTTTCTGAATATTAGACCTGATTGTAATAAGACTCAGAAACTGCATTTGTAAAAGGAAAAAAAATGTTAATTATTCATTGTGCATTCTGTACTACAGGGTCAATTTATTGAAACTGTAATTTATTTAAGTTGCATCTGGATGTAAAATATATCAGAAGTAATTAATTGTGTTCAGGATGTGATGAGGTAGATATATCCATAAAGGACAATTGAAAACAGTAGCCGCGTGGTATTGATTGCCTTTTTTGAGAGAAGGGGGAAAATCTTGTCCCGTTTTTAAATGTTAGCTATTCAGAGAGAGAAATTCTCTCTTGGGGAGAATGTTTTCCAGGTTGCTTCATTGCCAGGTGTTTGACATTGAGTGGAGCTTTAAATGAATGAAGCTTATGGCAGCCTTTGGAAATGACCGACTCCAGGGAATCTCAGCTTCCTGCTGTGAAAGTTTCTATTTTCAAAGCACATCAGTTTTAGTAGGAATGTTACAGTGGTCCCATATGCTTCTTCTGACAGAGAGCTAAGTTTCTTCCCTGAATATGAGACAGCTACTGAAGAGGTTTCCTTTCTGCTAACAAAATGAATTTCAATATGTTGCCAATGAATCAGTACGTTTCCAACCGTTAATGGAATTTTAGCTCCCTCTCATACTAATGGAAATTTGCTTTGTTTTCCTTCCTGTCTTCAGTACATTCTACGAATACTCCACTTTGTGGGTTCTAAAGGTGGATAGGAATCACCAAAGCAAGATGCCCATTTGCTTTGAAACTCATGCTACATTTTGCCCCCCTTGCCCCTTCCTCATAAACTCTTTTTCTCACTCTCTCCTTGACCTAGCAGTAGGAAGCCTTTGTCTGAGGTGTTCATCTGGAACAACTTTTCCACACTTGTTTTCATGTTCTGTTAGATTACAGGGCAGCAGGCCTACCTTTGAAGCTCCTTTCTCTTTTGTTTCTTTGCAGTGCACTCCAGTAATTAACTTTGTCCTTCTTTTATTTGTTCCAGTCAATCGCAGTCCACTCTGCTGAGCATCTTCTCCCAGGAGTACCAGGTTAGAAGTTTTCTCCTTTGTGAGGGTTGACAGGTGCCTAATTGAATGATGAATGTCCCTTTATTTCTTTGTAATTGAACTGCCAGCTTTCTGATTGGTTTGGAGGATGTTCCCCTTTCCACTTCAAGCACCGCCTGAGTCTCAGTGGATGGCTGCCAAGCCTACCCATCCATCTGTCTAATAACATCTAGCCTTTGCTTATTTGGTGGACCTGTAATAAATTATGCTAAACCATTATTATTCTGACAATAATAATTTCCCTGTGTTGCGTGGTTCCATGTGCTAAATGTTTGCTGACTTGCACTGTCAGTGCCGCTTTCCATGGCTGACAGAGATGATGATAAATGACCATTGCCGGAGTGGCAGAAGGCAAGAGAGGCAGAAAATGGAGTCATTTATCATGAGATGACAGGTGTCAGTCAAGTGGCAAGTCTCAATGGAATTACTTTTTGTAGTTTTCAAATAAGTTGTTTTTAAGCAATGTTCTTCCTGGTTTAAAATGCCAATTGAATTGTAAAACCAGAGTGCAGAGGACTTGGGTGGAATTGATTTGAAGGGAAATTAATATAAAGGTTGAAAGAGAGAACAAGTTTTTCTCTGCCCTCTGCAACCCTCAGCAAACTTATTTAGATTCAATTACTATGACCTTACTGCCTTTTACATATATGCTGTATTGCAGTACAGTCAAAAGATGTTTCATTCAATGAATAAATGAAAAATAATTTCCAGGAATTAATCTAGAATTTCAGGGCTTTCTTGGGCATTCATCTTTGCTGCATGCTTTCTTTTGGGCATATCATAAAGCTCTGTTGTTTGTCTTTTAAAGAAATTAATCAAAAGAACACATGCCAAACATCACACTCCGGAGGCAACCGAGGCTTACTATCAAAGGTATGAATTAAGACCATTAACAGGAGTACTTGCTAATTTGTGATCCAAAATATTTTACAGATCATAATCTCATTTTCTATGATTTCTTAAAGAACATGCATCCTTGTGTTAGAAGAGTTACCGTTTTAGTAACTCTTTCCAGGTAAGCTTTCCAGGATAAGTGGCACTTAGCCAGCTTCATGAGAATACTTGGAGACCACAATTCAGTGCACCGCTATGCATATGGAAGTCCCACTGACTTCCATGAGGCCTAAGTGCACATAATTTGCTGCTGGCTTTTAACCTTGATCTGTGGCAGTATTCTTTATTTTACATGCTAAGGGGCAGGTTTGACTATCAGGTTCTGTTAGTGAAAGCTAGCACAAAAACCCCTCCCACCACAGTGAGGCTTCCCTCCTCCTGTGCCCCCCATCCCTTTCCCAGATCTGCTCTTAAGAACCCCCAAAACTGTGGGTGGGGGAGGAAAGGGGAGGTTGTTATTTTGAGTAAACAGAAATGCTTGTGAATTGCACCCAAAGTTTCATGCTTTCCTTAGTCTAATGAATAGTACTGGTGACACATATATTTACCACGTTAAGTGTGCCTACATTTATAATTTTAGCTATTCTGTTATTAAATTAAAAATGGCATCCAGATATAGAGGATTTGCAACTTGGGACTGTGCCCGTTTTAGAAACAATGATGTCAAATACTACTTTTAAAGGAGGCATAAACCTTTAATATGTATGTCATTTCATAAAACTGTTAAGTGATTATGTGCACCTGGAGTTAATAAATTGTAATTGAAACTTGTTATATGTTATCTGTAGCTCTATTGACATAGACAACTCAGCCACATAATTGGGGCGTATTGATATCTCGTAGAGATGTGCAATTAAAATTTTACTATATAGACCAACATATGTAAAGTCTGCACAGTAAGATTGTACTTATGATTAAAGATGTCTGATATTTATGATTTAACAGTATCCTAATAAACAAAAGCATTTTAGAACTTGGCCCAAGCTGACTACATACTACACATATGAATCTATTATGTAATAGATATTCACCAATGCCAAAACCAGCAAAAGTGTACTATATTCTCTTCCATTTACAATCTGCTTGGCAGGGGGTTGGACTGGATGGCCCTTGTGGTCTCTTCCAACTCTATGATTCTATGTTGCTTCATATTAAAGTAGCTACAGTGGTTCTAATGTCTTCCTTATAGCTGCTATATTTCGTTGCTCCCAGATTAGGAAAAAATATTACATAGTGAGTAGATCAGCCAGAGTTAATCAGCAGGGCCTTGTTATGTATAGACCTGTGTGTTATGATGTCCTTGTTACATAAACTATGTAAAATTATGTATAATGCATGAATCAAATGGGAACAATATCATGTAGTGTAACTTTTTTGTTTTTAAAACGTTATGCATAAAATGTGGTTTGTAATGTTTGTTATACTTAATCCCAGAACTATGAGAATGTTTGTTTTTAAACATGTCACGTGAGATGTTATTAAAAAACACCCAAGTTACTCTGGTAACTATTGTAGCCAGTCTCATCTTGTGTATCAATAGCAGGGATAATTCTCACCAAGATCTGTGAATATTAATACTCCTAATTATCCAAATTCTCAGTTTTTCTTTGTTATTATTATTTTGTATACTGGTTTTTCAAAACCAAATGTCCTCCCAATCATAATCGGAAAGCTATGAACAAAAAATGCAGTAAATTTCATCAAAATCCTGTCACTAAGCATCACAAACAAATTGGGGGGAAAGCCACTCTGAAACTAACAGAGCATCCTTGAAACAAACATAAAAATTGGTACTGCCAGCCTAACATCATGGAATCTATTAACTTAAGCCAGCAGTTATATTTTTATGTTTGTTTTAATAGCAGGCATAATTACAGCCACCCATCCCCTCACCCCCATTAGACCTGTGACTCATATCAACCTACAAAACTCTTGCAGCAAATATTGTGAGTTCAGCTTGCAGTGGCAATGCAGATGAGGTGAGGAGTGATGTACTAGGGCAGGCATCCCCAAACTGCAGCCCTCCAGATGTTTTGGCCTACAACTCCCATGATCCCTATCTAACAGGACCAGTGGTCGGGGAAGATGGGAATTGTAGTCCAAAACATCTGGAGGGCCGAAGTTTGGGGAAGCCTGTGCTAGGGCTAACTTTTGCCGTTCCCCCCAACAGAGCCATAACGAGTATGGGATAAAACAGCTACTCTCAGATGACATCCACACCATACATTTAAAGCATGATGATACCACTTTAAACACTAATGGGTGCCCCCAAAGAATTCTGGGTGCTGTATTTATTTATTTATTATATTTAGATACCGCCTTTCATCCAGAGATCACAGGGCGGTTGACGGCATAAATTGACAAAGGGAAAACACAAAATATACAATAAAAACAGAAACAAAGCAAACCAATAACCCTCATCCCACAGAAACATACCTGTTTTTAATTGCTTTTATTGATAATGTGTTGTTTTTTGTGACCAACTTCTGGACTCCATCACAATGAAGCAGTGTGTATAAATATTGTGGAAATAAAATAAAAAATAACCTATATTATTAATTAATTAATTAATTAATTAATACCCTGCCCATCTGGCTGGGTTTCCCCAACCACTCTGGGTGGCTCCCAATAGAATACAGTATTAAAAACACAAATATTAAATATTACAATATTAAAACAGTCCTGTAAGATAAGCTGTTGTAAGAATGCTGACAACATGTGTTTTAATCTCTTACTGTTAGTTTTAATTACCTGTAGTTCATTAAGGATGCTGAGAGTTGTTAGTAGACCCCTATTCTCACAAAATTAAAATTCCCAGAATTCTCTGTGGAGGAGGATTGATTGTTAAACCACCCTGGGAACCACTTCTCAGGGAGATGGAACAACAAGTAGGGCCCCCTCTGTCAATCTTAACACACACGGAAGTCTGTAGGGAAGGTGGCGGTTTGTTAGGTATTTGCCACCTGAGCATTTAGGACTTTACACACCAATGTGAGCACCTAGAATTGCTTCTGGAAATGTAGTGGCAACCAGTGCAGCTGCTTTAAAATAGAGGTTAACTGAGATCTAAGTAGAACCCCCTTCCAGTAAGCTAGCACTGTATTTTGAACCAGTTGAAGTTCCTGAATACGTCAAGCGCAGGCTCATGTACCGCACACTGCAATAATCCAGTCTGGAAGTTATCAGAACAGGAGTACAATGGCCAAGTAATTGTTGTTCCAAAGGGTCCATAGTCCGTGAACCATCTGGGGCTGGTAAAAGTCACTCCCAGCCCCCTAAGTCATTTGAGAGCCTCATTTTTTACTTGTGGGTTCCAACCTTAATATTTGTTCTTCTATTGTGGACCACTGAGCCACATGTGAAAAATTAGCTTATTCCAATCCACTGACAAACCAGCCTCCACACTACAGTTTTGAATATTGAAGTTCACATGTTCTTTGTTCACATTAAATACAGCGATTACTTCCATAGATCTGTCGGGGTTCCCTGGATAAGTTTCTGAATGTACATTGAATAATGAGTTAATTACTGAACTTTGGTGGGTGTGTAGGGGGACACCGCCAATACATGCTCGTTATCTTGGAAGCAGAGAGATTTAAGGGCTGGAGTTTGTTCAGTTTATATACAGTATACGGTGGAATTCAACACTGCACTTTGCCAATCATTCTGTCTGTGCAATCATTGTGGAATGATCCGCCTATTCTTCTCACACATGCTGTTCTTACCCCCCAGAGCAAATTCCCGCACATGCAATGTGGTGGGGGGACTCTTGTTGCTTACACAGGGTTCCATTGATGGTGCTTATTAAGTGAACCCACAGTGTTTAAGAATGGTTTACAGAAACCTATTTCAATCCATGGTTTTGCATCCTGGTTTCTGGCAAGTCTTTGCCCTTAACATTAAAACATGGTTACAGAAAACAAACCATAGTTGAGGATTATTATGCTGGCTACATCATTGTTTAATGACCTCTGTCTAGATTATCCAATGGTCTGTTGACTGTTTCTTTAACATGATAATTTGTAACTCAGGGGTCATTACAGAGCATCACTTCACCAAGAAACCTTATTATATTTAGGCTGCAATCCTGTGTACTCTTACCTGAGAGTAAGTTTCAATGGACATACTGTAGTTGAATTTACTTCTGAGTAAATATACATTGCACTGTTAATGTTAATTAAATAAGGTTTTAAATAAGGAAGGTGCAAGTTACTTATTAGGTAGAATATGTTAATGTTTGCACAATGCTAATAAACTATGAGGCTTCAATTCATTTATTTCGGTGGCTGTGTAAGTGATAAATAAAAATAAGCAGAATTCTCATTCAATAAAATATTAATTTGGGAGTCTGTCTTCTTTATTTATCATTAAAGTACTCTGTTGCTTTGTCCCCCAAGACTAACTGTGATTTTAGAGCTCTAGGAGAGAGAAAAATCTAAGTTGTCTTTTCTCTTTTCATTCATTATGTAAATTCCAAAAGCAAGCTGCTTAGGTCATTTTCTGACCTGTGCTGCAAATATCAGGGTCAGCATGAATGTGGTGCATGGACTGAGAATAACAGGTCAGTAAGTTCAGGGTAAAATGCATAACATGGTGGAGATATGTTTGGTCCCCAGTGAGTTTAATGGTAACTCTTTCCAACAATGGAATAATTAACTCTATAGCCACCCATTTGACTACATGCGGATTCTGAATATTCTCATTTGAGCATATCCTTAAGTGCTGTGGTTTATATTTCATATGAGAGAGAGAGAGAGAGACCAAGAGATATTTAGATTTCACAGTAAGGGGATAAGCGCCAATTTCTCTTAATGTTGCAGCATATTATGCATCCTTCTTCCTGTAGTTCTTATTTTGTTTTCCATTTCTCCCCTGCATTTCGATTCATAAAGAGCCTCTAGGGTGGTTTGACAGCTTAATTGACTGTGTATTTATACTGTAAACCACATTGTAATATTTGGCCAAAGGGTATTATATTAACAACAACAACAACAACAACAACAACAACAACAACAAACAACAAAATTTAAAATCCAATAAAACTAGCAGTATCTTATACCACTTTTTCCATTCTAATAATAATGACAACAATAATAAGCCTTGTTTGTTTAGCTTCTTGAAACTGATGTTGTAAAATACTACATGATAGAATGTATGGTAAGGTAAAGGACCCCTGGACATTTAAGTCCAGTCAAATTCAACTATGGGGTGCAGCGCTCATCTCCGCTTTCAGGCCAAGGGAGTCAGCGTTTGTCCGCAGAAAGCTTTTCCGGGTCATGTAGCCAGCATGACTAAATCCCTTCTGCCTCAACGGAACACTGTGATGGAAGCCAGAAACACATGAAAACACCATTTACCTTCCTGTTGCTGCTATTGATCTACTCGTGATGGTATGCTTTCAGACTGTCAACTTTACAATCGGCAAGCCCAAGAGGCTTGGCGGTTTAGACCAAAGCACCACCCATATCCCATAGAATGTATGACTAGCATGGTATAGCGTTCTGCAGCTTAGTCCACATACTACTTGCTTAAAAGAGCCCTTATCAGCCGAAGGCCCATCTAGTCCAGCACTCTGTTCTCACAGTGCCCAAACAGGTGCCCCTGGCAAGCTTGGAAGCAGAACCCGAACACAACAGCACTCTTCCTACCTGTGATTCTCAAGAAAGCAGAGGATGTGTATCACCTGTGTGAGTGCAGTCACCATTTTTGTGGGTTCTGTTGGAGGTTAACCTTTCATTTCTATGTTTCACTAGCTGGCCCTGCCACGCGTTGCTGTGGGTTATTTGTGTGATTTCCCCTACCCTGTGCCGATCCATGATGTATCCCTGTGATTCCCCCACTCCTCCCCTCACCCCCCAGCTTATCCCTGTGATTCCCCCCTTATCCCCCTCCCTCATCCCTGTGAATCCCCCAACTCTGTCCTGAAACATGACCTATTATGCCCCCCTCTTCCCCCCACCCCGGCTTATCCCTGTGATTTCCCCCCTCTCCTCCCCCTAACCCCCCCCACTTACCCCTTGTGATTTCCCTCCTCTCCTCCGTCCAACCTCCCCCGGGTTATCCCTGTGACCCGTTCATTTTGCACACAATAATTCCCCCAATGCACGTGTTCTGTAAAATTTTGCCCTGTCGCAACCTTGACTCCCCTACCCACGTGTGTTATGTGAAGTAACATTTATTCTACCCAAAGGCATGGCCCTGTATGCTGCGGCCTGTTCTATGCTGCGGCCTATTCGGCCCCCCATTCCCCACCCAGGCAGGCCCCTAAATCCACTCAGCCTAGTCTGCAAAGCCGAGGCGAGATACTGTGGAGAGGGCAGGTTTCATCCCTGTGTCTCCCCCCACCCTGTTCTGACCCATTACCTATCCCTGCCTCCTATTTGGCCCCCACCCACCCCCCACCCCAAGCAGGCCCCTACCTCCACTTGGCAATGTTGGGCCTTGTTGCTGCAAAAGGCCTGTTTTCAGTTGGTTGCTCTGGAATTTTGTGATGACATCTGGTGGCGCGGCTTTGCAGGCAGCAGTGGGCGATCTGCCTTTCTATTGGATGCTGCTGGAGTCTTCAGAGCTTCTGCTGGTGACATCTAATTTGGGCGCCACTTTTTGTGTTTAATCATTATTTTAGGTATGCTTTTTGGAAATTTTTGTATGCCAGATCCCTCACTGATGGGCATGGAACATTGTGGCCAAATTTGTTACATTACAGTTCAGCGGTTATGGAGAAAGGCTGTTACATCTGCGTGCACAATGCCTATATAGATTGCCCCCACATGCTGGCTTCCATGGCAGCTGCCAGTGATGTGACAGTGCTTTTTTAAAAAAAGAAAAAAAGAAAATGTCCATACAAACTGTGAATGGTCTTCTTGATGGTGAAATGGCGATGCTGCAGACCTAAACACCAATGCACCTACTACTTGAATGAAAAAGAAAGCTCTTGTCATTGGGATGGATTCAGAATTTGCCTCCTGTAAACAGAGGGACTCCTGTCCAATGGATAAATCCCCCTGATTGAACAAGAGGAAAGAGGCAATATTTGTTGACTCTTCCCTCCCTTTGAAAGGTGCATATGTACCCAGAAACCCTTCTCTGGAAGGTTGTGCAGATCCTCTGGAACAGCATGGGAGATGGCTCTGAGGAAACAAGGGGAAACTTAAACATCTTTCTGCCAGTGGGAGCATCCTGAGTAGAACTGCATTCAAGGGAGTCTTCCAACAACAAGTGCAACCTCTGGTTCCATTGCATCAATTTCCAAGGGCTAATCATCATCTTAGCCATTAAAGCACAGTTCTCTGGGTGTGTCATTTGTAAAATGAATATTGGCATTTCTTACTAATTTTATACAGTGGTACCTCTACTTACGAATTTAATGCGTTCCAAACGCACATTCGTAAGTCGAAAAAAATTGTAAGTCGAATCCCATAGGAATGCATTGGGAGAAAAATTCGTAAGTAGAAGCAACCCTATCTAAAAATTCGTAAGTCGAAAAAATCCTATCTAAACCGCATCCATGATGGCGGACGGAGCTCTGTTCGTAAGTAGAAACATTCGTAAGTAGAGTTATTCGTAAGTCGAGGTACCACTGTAAATGTATGGAAATTCATATCCCAGTGAATGTTGTGAGTTGTGACTGTCAGCATTTACTTGTACATGCCTGAAATGTGGAGAAATATATATACACTTGGAGCCATTCACAGAATTGACCTGAGATTGTTGGCGTTCACCAAAATTTGGACATTTACCATTCACATGTCCTGGTTCAGCTGACATGGTAAGCCAAACTATTGCTTACCAGGATCGCATGAACATGTGGGCTCTTGGAAAGGAGCTCACAGCTATTTCACTCTTCCCTGTCCTTTTAGCTTCTGCACTGCCCTGAGCTAAACCTGGCTTGATGTGTTGTCTGAACTGGGACTCATGGTTAAGTGCTTTCCTCACTAACCATGTAGTCAAGAACAGACCATAGTTTGGCCTATCATGTCATGAACCAAAGCCAATATATAATTATGAACACTGCTCTTTTTCACTGGACATCACAACTGCCTCCTTTAATGTTGTCCCTCCTGTGGCAATATTTGTTGGAGCTGAATGTGCACAAAGTATGACCAAGAAAATACAGGCAGCAACCATTTTGCACAGGGGTTCCATTTCAGCACCCCACCCCCGTACGTCACTGGAGCATGCATAAGCCCACCCTGTTCCGCTCCTGCCCAATACTATCCCATTTTTGGTCCACTTCTAAGTCAGCAGCAACGAGCGTATGCATGATCACATGTCAGTTGGACGCACGTAAAATAGTCACTGCCTGTAAAAGTCATACTGCCTGGTGTAGCTCACAAGAGGAGGTAAATGATAACAGTCAGGATTTTCCTGTACACACTTAACCAGGAAAACACCGTTGAACTCAATGGAACTCATCTCTGAGTAGAAATTCAGAGAGTTTGAAGTCTCAAAGCCAGCCTGAGGAGCAGTTCATGTGAGCTCACAAAGTGAGCCTGAGTTTGACCTCTGAGACCAGCGTTCAGACTACTCCATCCACAAGCCACCATCAGCACCTCAAATGTAGGATTTTAATGATGATGTGGCATAGATCTTTCTGCTTTGCTCATGAAGGAGAAGCAATAGTAGAGTTTGGTCACCAGGAACTGTTTTGCAAATATTTATATTTTAAGCTAACTTTACTTTCTTCAATCAGTTTCTTCCTGGAATTTTCCAGAGAGGGAGAAAGAGAAAGAGAGACTTAAGACTTCAGTGTTGACCTTTTCTTTAAATCTGCAGTATTATTTTATTTTTGTATTGTCTAGGTACCTTAATGGAGTGATAGAAAATGCAGCTTCTCCTGTATTATTGGACCTGGCCAATGAGGTAAAACATTTTTTTAAATCATCTTTGTCTGGTAAACATAAGAGGCTTATCTTTAGTGACTTTTACTTAAAACTATAATTGGTTTCAAGATGCATCATGCATTTAAAATTGTTCTGTTGTCTGTTAGTACTTACAGTAATTAAACAAAATACATTTATTAGTTAATGAGTTAATGTAATTAATATTTTACCTTCAAGGTGGATGTGCAAATAGCACATTTATTCTTTTATTGAAAGGTTCCTTCCTCTTCCCTTTTTAAAAGAAATCTAGAAAGAGAAGAAAAGTGCTTATTTTAAAATGCTGATTTTACTTTCATCTACTTGGGCATTTTAATAATTAATGAATTTAATTTCATGTTAAGTTTTCTTTTCATAAAAATAAACAAAAATGTAAGATTTTACAATAAGTGTCAAAACAATTACCTTTTTAAATCTTCCTTTTAGCATGTAAGTTATAGCAAAGAGAAACAGTTTAATATTAATTTTTGTTCTGCATGTACACTGTAGTTCAAAGAACTGATAATCTGACATTTGTATTATAGTTACCCAAATTTAGAGGTGCAATAAGTTTTTGGAGTTTGGTGGTGACAGATTTATGTCCAATGTAGGTGGACAGTGATGGACAGGAGCTTAGATTGTAGGCACTGTGGTCCCTGATGGGCTTGCTTAAACACTTGCTACATCACCTATCCAATGAGCTTGAGGAAGATTGGACCATGATCAGTGCTTTTAGGGGTGGACCCGAGTGAAGACAGCTCCATCTACCCCTAGTTTATTTATGGTGAAGATTTCCAGAAGCAGCTTTTCTGCTGCAGCACAAAATGTGTTTAATTATGACAGATGTCTATCTAGGGAGAGATGTAACTTTAATCTCTTAATATATTGATTTGCAGCAATAACTATCTTAATTGATATGCTTTGAAATTCTTATACAAGCCTTGGAAGTATATCCTAAAATGCACGATGTTGTGTTGCTTTTTAAATAGTAAAAGGTGGGAAATTACGTTAAAAATTATGTGCTTGGAATATAAGCGGAACAGTAGCAGCTAGCCCTACATGTTACATTAGGAAGTATGTCTTTTCTGTAAGCTTCTGTCTGATTTACATTACTGTAGTCTGCAAATGAGCAATTACCTATCAGTTACTAGATGTTTCTAATGGTCTATGAAGTGTCTATACATTGTAATAATAGAGTGAACATACGAAAGGGATTGGTTTGTATTAGTGCCAAAGGATGCTTCTCGGGGTTTCTGACATAATGTTTCAAGTTTACACCGTTCTCTTTTTTCCTTTTAAACAAAGAAATATTGTAATGGAACAGATCCTTAGTAAATAACATGCATTGCATGGAGATTGTCATAGCAGAGTACCTTGTGGGTGCAAAGAAATACAATGTTAGCAGTCTTGCTTGCATATATTTTCCTTTGCATTTTCCCTTTCTACATGCAGTTTCTATTCACATGCAGATAATACACTTAATTTCTAATACCTGAAGCACTTGTTTAACCATATACTATATATGTGCAACCTAACAATTCATATTGTTAGGTTTCATTTGGTTTACAAAGAAACTTAGAGATAAATAAAATCATGGTTAAAGAAAAAGTTATTTCCAGTAACTTAATTTATTGCTAGCAAAGTAGCAGGTATATTTGAAAGGTATTTTTTTTTGTGTGACTGCTTCTGATGCATTAGGGAAATGTGGCAGTAACAAAGCACGAGATCACTGCTTCTACACAATCAAGCTGCCATTTTTATATGATAGTTAATATTTAAATGGCATACTCCTGCATCTGCTGACAATTGGTATAATGGTAATACTTTATGAGTCAATATATATTTAATCAGTAGAAACTGTAAAAATTGATGAGAAATATATAACATAGATGCATTACAATGTGTAGCATCCCTCTTAAATAAGAATAGGCCTCTGTTGTTTTGTTGTTTTTTTCAGTGTCCCAGTTATTGTAAAATTTTAGGTATTAGATATGTTAATTTTCAGAAGGTTAATTTTAAAAACAACAACCCTCAAAACTCTGATGTGTGTTAAGAATAATAAAATTAGTTCACACCAGGCAAATATTTTCTAGTGGGATTTGAAGCACTATGAATTTTACTTACATGCTAAATTCTGACATGAAGCATGATGGCCCTATTTCAGAGAAAGATGGGTGCATGATTAATATGAAAATTAGGCAGATGCAAGTACCTGAACTAATAAGGTAGTCCTTATTCAGGCTGGACTACCTTCAGTAATTTCACCATTTTTCATATGTCAGCTCTGATGTGGGTTACTGAAAATAAGCAGTTCTGTAGAAAGCATTCCTTTCTACTTGGGGAATTTAAGGGCATCCAAGTACATACCGGTATATTTATTTGGGAAAATATATGTACAAATAAGGGCAGCTTTTAGGGTTTTCTAGTTTCTAATTTTGTATGAAATGAAATTGTATATTAATACACATGAAAACACCAAGAAAATAATGACTGTCATAATGCAAGTGAGGTTTAGTCATCTATTGTGAAGTAAAAAGTGCTTTATTCACTAGAGTATTGTAATTTGCATTTTTTTTAAAAAAAATGCTGGTATTCAGAGGATACTGCAGCTCATTTTTTAAATAAATACATGCCTTTAAATGGAAGAGGATCTATCTCAGAAAATATCCCTATATCTTAAATATATTTTAGAAAACCTTTCTGAGGTACATAAGATTCATTTTTTCTCATGACCTTAATATTCTCCTAGAAAGCACACTGGTTGATCTTGAATTAGTGTTAGTGATTTATTACATTTGGTGATTATCAATGAGAGATTGTTAAACAACAGCCTAACTGTTTCTTTTTAACAAATTGTCTGGAATATACTAGATTTGGGTTTGGAGGGAAGTAATTTAGATTTGGGTATTTGTTATTAACCTTTTAAAAATGAGATACAATGCTGTTAAATTGGCTGCTTGAAGAATCAGAACCTATAGGTTTGTATCATCTAAATGAAAATGCAGAATATTGCTGGGTCTATTTTTATTTAAGATTTTTAAAAATCCATCCTTCATTCTACATTGTTGTTAAAAAGAACGTGGAAGTGGTCTGTTTAGGTAAAATGTATGTGCATTTTTGTGTATGTGTATTTTGCATTCCATGTGCACATTTTGTTGATAAGTGGAAGCTATTGTTGCATGTTAGTTGGATTATGCTTCATGCAGTATACATTAAACTGTGTGCTTTAGGTTGAAAATAGTTGAGAGATAAAAGCTACTTAGAGCTTCATTCATATTCCTTGCCACAATGCCATTCAGGTTCCCGGTATATCATATATACTAAAACTGATCCTGAGTTATGACAGATATGACACTGCTCCTGAACAACAGGAGGGAGGTATCAAAATGCTTAAATGAACCCCAAGATTTGCTGCAATAGAAAAAATATTTATAATAATAATAATATAATAATAATAATTTATTATTTATACCCCGCCCATCTGGCTGGGTTTCCCCAGCCACTCTGGGCGGCTTCCAACAGAAGAATAAAATAATCATTAAAGATTAAAAGTCTCTCTAAACAGGGCTGCCTTCAGATGTCTTCAAATAGCTGTTTTTCTCTTTGACATCTGATGGGAGGGCGTTCCACAGGGCAGGCACCACTACCGAGAAGGCCCTCTGCCTGATTCCCTGCAACTTGGCTTCTCGCAACGAGGGAACCGCCAGAAGGCCCTCGGCCCTGGACCTCAGTGTCCGGGCAGAACGATGGGGGTGGAGACCCTCCTTCAGGTTTAGATTGGGGACTCAAGCAGGCCGCCATAAAACAGCCCAGTAAGTGCTGAGCATGCTCAGTGGCCACACAGTGTTTGTTGTGGTGGTGAACAGGAAACGAGTAATGGAATGGAGAACCCAGAAAGAAGGTATGACTGGCTATAACAGTGAACAAGAGCACTCCACATTGCGACACTTGATTATAGGTCCCACAAATGTGGCTAAGAAAGCATATAACAAATACAAATGAGATCATAACTTTAAAAAGTATTGGTAATTGTGATGTAATCTGATTTATATCCTAGGTCAGGTAAGTTTATCTTTCCAAAAGGATAAAGGGAGTGATAGAGAACAAATCCCTAACACCCCTTTGTTGATATAAGTGATAACATGGAACCACATTTCAAAAACAGCTGAAGTTGTTCTTCATCTTTCCCCTGAGGTGGATTTTGCCCCATCACTGATGGCTCGAATAGTGTTGGAAAAATTTCTACAAGAACAAGAAGGATCAATCCGTAAGTATTTTTTAAAATAAATATTTAGCTTCATATAATTACAATTAGCTACAAATAACAAGATAGAATTATAATTAAGCTAAAGAGAGAATCTTTTTAGTCCTGAACCTTGGATAGATCATTATTTTCAAGCATTATTGTTAGATCTGCTCTGACTGAACATGTAGTAATAATTAACAATGATAATTTTATTATTTGTATCCCGCCCATCTGGCAGGGCTGCCCCAGCCACTCTGGGTGGCTTCCAGTATATACAGAAACATAATAAAACATAAAACATTAAAAACTTCCCTATACAAAGGAATGTTGTCCAGGGTGTGCATAAATTCTTCTGAAGTATTTTTTCACTAAGGACATTCATATAAAGTTGAAAGGGCAATAGCCAGCCTAGTCATGTTCAGAGTAGACTCACTAATTTCAATATGTTTTCTCTTACATCCATAATGTGATAGCGTTTCAATTGCATTTCTTGCTGTCACACATTCAAATGACCCTAGTTAAGGCAATTTTGAATACGTAGCACAAAGGTGTTTCTGTTCCCATTTTAGAA